>NC_092432.1:6110520-6450749 GCF_036169615.1 Heliangelus exortis
GGGATGCTCCACCAAGCAGCAGGGTGGCAGCTTATCCAGAGAAGGGTGACAAGGCATCACTCCAGTAGCTGTACTCATTACAAAGCTGTTCCTGGTGATGCAGAGACCAGAGTTACCCCCCTCCCCCCCCCCCCCCCAGAGATAGCACTGGCACTGAGATACCAACACTTGGTTTCAGCCCCCAGACTCCTCCTCTCCAGCACTGTCCCACAGCCTGAGCCATCCCCAGGGCTGTGCTGCACTGGGGGGGTCTCTGAAAAGAGTTTAATCAAAATCCTTGTTTTCATTAAACCAAGACAGGATTTTATTAGCACAGCACTTCTTTTGCATGCTGCTGTTATTCTCTCTGGAGAAAAGACAACTGAAGCCAATTGCCTTATAGCAGCTGGGGGGAGGAGAAAAGAACAAAATAGTTCAGTTTAAAAAAAATAAAATAAAATTGTTTCCAGAGTTGCCATGACCTGATGATTGCTTTGGGTTAAACTAAATCCAACCCAACATAATTGGCCGAGAGGCCAGAGACAGCAACATGTAGGAAAATTTAGATTAGGTTCCTTTTTTTGCTGGAGAGAGAAGCCTGAAAAACTTCTCTCTAGAAATTACCTTTGATTTTAATTTGATTTTTGATGTAAAAAATTCAGGTGAGAATCGAATCTCTATATGGTTACTCAATAGCAAAATAACACCACCATTAGGAACACAAAGTTAAATGACTGAGGAAAGTTCCTTTCTAGTTTAAACTTATAGGTTTTGTTAACAGTTATTTCATTCCAGTGCCTCGCCAGGACTTTGTTTAAAAGAGGTCTTTGTTAATATTTTGATTAAGTTAATAAACATTATATGAGGCAAACCTGCCTCTACTGAGCCAAGAAAGACATCCTAGCAAAATCAGGAGACAACATTTAAAACTCCTAAAATTTTAAGATTAGGAAATGCACAAAAGAAGAAAAAGGACATTCTCTGAATTGTCTTTAACCATACCAGGAAAATGAAATACATAAATAAAAATTATACAGCCAGTTTCATTACAGGCTGTTTCAAGGCACTGTTTTTCCAACAAAGGCAATCTATAATCTGGGAAGGAAGAAGAATGTTATCTAAAGTCTTTGGAAGTCTGACTTTCTCGAAGCAATTTATACACTGTTAGTTCAGATGATTTAAAAAAAAAAAAAAAAAAAAAAATCCCAAACAAACAAAAGAAACCAAAAGCAAAAAACAAACAAAAAACCCCAAGCAAACATTAGCCAAAACTCTCTTCTTCATTTCTTAGCATCAGCCTTAGGGTAAAACTATAGTTTTGACCAATAGAGGCATTGCTGCTAGCAATCAGATCCTGGTGTCTTTTTACATGGTGTGAATTAGTTATTTCTGTATCAGTGAGGCAATAGCACTCTTCTACCCATCTTGAACTGTTCCTAAGCCGAAGGGAAAGAGGTTCAGTCAATTCCATCTTTGCTGTACAGCTGCTTTAGGAAAGAAGCCAGTTAGTGTTCCATTCCAGGCCAAGAAAAATAAGTTTTAGGGATGAGAGAAGACAAAATTAAATCCTATATTTGCAGCTCCCACTGCAACCAAGGCCAAGCTAACAGACCTGTGGGAAAGCCTCGTTGTCTCCTGGAGCAGAGGTGTCACTGAGAAGACACTTTGCCCTAAAGAGCCAACATTCCTCCTACAATCCCATTACCTGCTCAAGTAGACCAACACCAATGGAAAAACTATAGGATCATTTTGGTTGGAAAAGACCTTTGAGATAATTAACCCATCACACTGCAAAATGTACCACTAAACCATGTCTGTAAGCACCACAGCTAAACACTTTTTAAATACCCCTAGGGATGGTGGCCCCACCACTTTGCTGGGCAGCTTCTTCCAGGGCCTAACAACACTTTGAGGGAAGAAACTTCTCCCAATATCCAACCTAACCCTCCCTGGGCACAACTTGAGACCATCTCCTCTTGTTTTATTGTTTCTTACTTAGGATAGAGACCCCCACCTCACTATAACCTCGTCAGGGGTAGTTCTCCCCTCAGCCTCCTTCTTCCCAGGCTAAAAATTCCCCCCAATTCCCTCAGCTGCTCCTCATAAAGCTCATGTTCCAGGCTCTTCATCAGCTTCATTACCCTTCTCTGGACATATTCCAACATCTCCATGTCCCTCTTCTAGTGCAGGACCCAAAGCTGAACACAGAATTCGAGGTGTAACCTCACCAGGGCTGTGTACAGGGGGACAACCCCTCCCTAGTCCTACTGCTGATACCATCAAGATGCAAAATCAGGAAACCACCTTCATTCAGATTCAAAGCCACCTCCTTCTTCTCCCACAAGAGCCCTCACCTCCATTACCTCTTCCAGCCTGGGAAATAAACTCCTTCTCTCAGAACCAACCCTTTTCAACATGCAGCAGCTGATGCTCAGCCACTTATTAGCATCCACTTCCAGCTGCTGGCTGATCACCCAGCAGAGGAGGTTAAGTGTCACTGGAGCTGAGCAGCAAGCTTGGACCTGCCCTTCTCCAGCTGCATCCGTTGTGCTCTTGGGGCTGGGCCAGGCTCAAGACAGAGGATCTGACAGGGTGGAAAAGGAAATTCTGTGCATTCCTCATCCGTAGCCTACATGCCAAGTGAAATGCAGTGATGAGCAGGCAGAGCTCTGAGGCTTCCTTCTAGCTGCAAAAAAATGCAACGTGTTTAAAGCAACGCTGCTGAGTCGGGTCCAGAGAAACCAAGCAGAGAGGGTTATGGAGTAATTTGCCCTCCAGTACCAGCACAACAGGTGAAATGTTAGGAGGAGCATAAATCTTGGGATACACCCTCCAAAAACTGTCCAAAGACTGAATTCTGACTTAGGAAAAACACCTGCCTCGAAATATTCTGAGCATGTGATTTTCATTTTCTTTGACCTTTTTGTGTCTCTCCTTTGCCAGGCACAAAAATATCCTCCTCAGAAAAATTTCTGCCTGGAAATGATGGTCCTTTCTTCCCAAGTCCATTTAAAGGGAAGAAAATTTCTTGCAGAAATATGCTGCCATGAACAAGCAATGCATGAGCTGCCTGTTTGGAAAAAAGAGCCTGTTCTGCAGGAGGGGCTTTCTCAGTGCTCACCCATGCTCATACCATATATCATCCCAACAGCATTGCTATATTCTAACACACAGAACTGCAATGAATTTAAAACACAAGAGGAGGAAAAATTAACAAAAATGCCATGTAACCTTGATAACTAACAGCTGAAAAAATTCAGCTTTTTGTTCCCTGCTCCTTTCTGTTGGTGCATTATTTATTCTGTAAGTGGAAATCTCTCAGTAGCAGAGTCACTGCTGCCAATCACAGCATCCTGACAAGTGCTGGTGTGAATACTTTCCCTTCAATACTCCATCTGCATTCGGGTTTTTTGGGGTTTTCTGGGGGAGGGGACGGTACTCCATCCCCACAGTAACACCAGCTCCTTTACGTCATCTCCTGAAGCCCTATGCACTTGGCAGCTTTGCCCCAGTTCCAGGTCATGTCCCTCCAAGACCTGTCCACCCCAGTTAATTTTAATCCCCCAGTGTTGCTGGGGCTCTGTGGGCAGCATCATAAAACACACATAAAGAGCATCACTGTCACCGCTGGTGTGCAGAAGGGTTTTCCCAATGTCTGTGCCCAGGGGTGCCTGTCCGGTACCCAGTGTGCAATCAAGACCTTTGAAAATTAAGGGATGCAGCAGCCAACAGCACTCATGTCAAGGTGAAAAAAGATCCAGCCCTCATAAAATATAACTCCTGATCTCCTATCCCAGTCCAGCAGCCAAGATACCAGCCAATTCCACCACAGCACCTCATCCATCCCATCCATGGTTGCTGACTTGGATGCAACTCTGGTCCAGGACAGTTTAGAAGAGAGCTGTCAGGTTGGAGCCCAGGCACTTCTGGCAAATCTACCTCTGATTCAGCAACTCTGTTGGGTTTGGAGGTCTGGCTTTTAAAAACACAGCTAAAGTCACTAGTGAACAGAAAATGTCTGGGAGATGGTGCCAACAGCCTAAGTGAAACAAACTGCTCAGAAGAGTCTTGCAGGAAGCCGGTCAAGCTTCTACTGGCATTGTCCAGACAATGTTTTCTTCACCACAAAAACAGTGTTTCTGCCATTGCTGCCACTAATTTCACTCCACCACTTGTAAAACCACTTTGTTTCCTGGAAAGGTTTATAACCCTCCCATCAGCACCACTCACTGTGCTCTCACTTCAAGCCATAAGGAAGGTGCCTGACCCACACCCACTTGGTGTCACATCTGCTCCAAGGAAGGTGCAACTTCTGCCTCCACATGAAAAACAGTTTTGGGCTGGGGATGACTCTGAGCTCAAGCAGGTCAGGGTTGGGGACATTGGTCCCATAAGAACAAGGGGTCACAGGTCAGTAGGGAGGAGGCAGCTGGTAGGGATGTCACCAGGGACCATGCTGAAACATTGCTCAAACTCCAGGTCATGTTCCTCCAGCCTAAATGGCCAGCATAAAACTCTGGAATAAAAACCAGCAACAACTTGTGTTGGTTGGGTAGAGTAGAAACCTCCCCAGGAGAATAATTCCTGCAGGTGCAGGAGACAGAGTTTGAACTGAATTGGTAGAAGGTTTGGACTTTTGTTGAAGGACAAGTGACACATGAGCCATGGCTTTTCTTTCACATTTCTTCCAAGAAAACAGTTGTGAACAGCCTTGTAGCACATGGGCTGAGGGCAAACAATTGCACTGCTTTTAGAGCAGTGCAAATAAAGCTACGATAACATGGACCCAACTCCATCTCCTAAAAGGGTTTTCCAGCCTGGTGTCCTACGATCCTGTTCCTTCGACCTCTCCTTTCTAACATTAACACATACCACACATTTTTCAGAAAGCAACCAGCAAAATGAGATATTTCACTGCATTTGATCCTCCCCGCAAGAGATGAGAACAAAAAACTCCTAATGCACATTAATCCCATCACCAGAGCACTGCTGAAAGATGGGTGATACTTGGGACAACAGCACTTGTAAGGGATAAGGAAGCCCGTGGTCCCATCAAGGCTCACCACCAGGAGTGGCTGCCTATCAGTGGTTGCTGAAGCAATTCTCAAATATAACTTGTCCACAGCAAGGCTCATTTTTGAGGACACAGCACCACGGTCCATACTCTGCAAGCTGCCTATGTAAGGTGTCACACTGGCCAGGCAGTTGGGGTGATGGACAGCAAAAGCACCATGCTCTGCATGTGTTGGGTCAAATCCCATCCTCAACAGGGACCCTTGTGTCTCCATCTTCAAAAATACACAGAAAGAGACAACTTGCATCCATGGGACTTTCAGGAACCACCTGTTTGGGGGAGAAGAAACCCTTTTAACAAATAAATCATTTTTTGGCCCACATAAACACAGTGTGGAGCCAGGGAGATACCTTCAATGGGAAGAAGGCAGAGATAAGCAGCAATTTCCATCCTGGGGCTAGGGCAGGTGGCAGCAGCCGCTGGGGCTTTGTACAGACTTGTCCTCATTTTTGTCCTTTGACCCTTTCCCTCCCCAACAGCTGAGCCTTGTTTATGGCATTTCAGCAGCCCATCTCCTGTTTCCATTAACCCTTGGAGGAGGTGGGGGGGGGAAGATCAGAATGGGCTTGTCCTGCTGGGAGGTTGGTGCCCTGCATGGACCCAGGGAGCTGCTCTCTGGCAACACCACAGGGTCAGTTGTGAGAATTTTTATTGATGGGGGAAGCATGGAGGCAGCACCCTGACCTGGGCTTTGCTGCTTGACCTGGTACCCAGCACCCAGGGAGAGCCAGAGCATTTGTAAGGACTGAAATCTCCAGCTTTGCTTCTGATGTCACACATCTCGGAGGCCTTTCACTATTCCAACAATTAGACAGAGGGTGCCAAAACCAGCCCCACTCTGCCTTCAGGCTGTGTTTGCTCAGCAGAGGGATGAGACATTTTCAGAATTCCTCCACTGAATCTGACATTGTAAGAGAATAAAATCCAAAGAACCCAAGTGACACCATAGAGACTTCATTGCTCCTGGATAACCAGGCCTTGTGGGCCAAGAGTTTAACACACACACAAAAAAAAAAAAAAAAAAAAAAAAAGGAATAGGGAATATTGTCCTGCTGACAAGCAACACCACTGAACCCAACTGATCCAAGCCACTTTTGGCCAAACAGATCAGACATGAATGATACCTGCTACAGGCAAGAACGTAACATCACCAGTTCTCCTTCCTCCCTCTGATAACTCTGCAGTTACAAAAGCATGGCTGGTACTGGGGCTGTATCTTGGGGTTATTGTGGGGACAGCCCTGAGACCTCCCAGCTCCAGGCCAGGCCAAGTGCTGCACTGTGAGTTCAAGCCCTGCTTCAGGGAGTGTGCATCTAGGAAAAGCCCTCAGAAGTTTTCACATTTTCAGACCACAGTGAGAAATGAGCTCTGCTTACCTGCAAGATCATCAAGATTTAGATTGGGGATATTTATATCTATGGAGTTTGGCTTTTCTCCCTTTTTTTTTTCTTTATGTGAGCGACAAAGAAATTTCATCTCTGCAACACTGCCAACTGCAAAGCCTCAGCCCTTGGGTTGGAGAAATCCCATTAAGCATTTTCTAAGATAAATGCTGAACCTAATGACAAGCTGCTGTACAGTTGTTCAGGATGGATAGACAGACTCTATCTCCTTCTACTGCAATCCAGCTGCAGTCAGTCAGCCCAGCTTAGCTGTAGGTATATTTGTCATAAAGGGACCTGAAGGATAAGGAAGGGCACAGACTTATCATTATTCCTGCAAGCATGGGTTCAGCCTCCCCACCCTGTGCCTGGGAATTATCAAATGCCACAAAGAACAAATTGTGGATTAAAAGGACCCCTCAGTCCCTGCCATGTCCTGTGTTGATGCTGGCCCTGGGGACAAAGTGCTCCCCTTCTCTTTGTCCCTGATCCTGACTGGGGCAGGTGGCGAGCTGCTCACCAGACCAGACAGCAGCCCTCCTGCCACATCAGGTGCTGATGAATACCCATCTAATTGGAATTAGAGATTCTCCAGACCAGCCCTCCAACTGGAGAAATTAGCTAGTTTATTCCAATAAAGATGCTAATACAGAAGGCTTTGTGAAGGGGGAGAAATTTCCATTGTCATTCAGAAGCAATCTGTAGCGGATTTGAGGCTTTTGAAAAGGTGATGTGCTGGTGGCTGGGTTTGGATAATATCCATCCCCGAAATTCACAGCTGAGCATTCTTCCCCTCCATCTGCCTCAGTGCCGACCGATTTGTATTCCCTTGGGGAGAAGGCACTGGAGCAGAGCAGCAAACCACAGTGAGCCAGAGAGGGTAGGGCAGCTGCTCCCAGGGAGGGGATGTCAGAGCCATGGATGGAGGGGCTGGTGGGGATGGGGATGCTGGGCTGGGGTGGGCAGCACACAGCCTGGGACAAGCTGCTTTGGGGGACAAGGGACTTAAATGCTGTCACCCAGCATCTTCATGGGTCCATCCTTCACCCATCCTTCAGGATCTTCATGCCATCTTACTGGCATTAAACTACACCACGCAGCTCCCCTGCTTTTTGGGGCTCCAACCTCCATTACTTTTTATTTTTAGATTTAAGTTACTTTTAGATTTAAGTCACCAGCTCTGGAAGGGACTGACATTAAACATCTCTTCAGAGCACCTCCACAAACCTTAACTGAGTTTTCCAATCAGATTTGCTTTTTCTCCAAGTCTCTCTTCATCTGTGGCCCTCTAAGCTGAAGACTCCGCAGGCTGGTGTCTTGCATGAGGCACCTGAGGGGACTGAATTATGTAGGGAGGCTTAGGTTGTTCAAACTGCTTGGCAGGTCATGTTTTATGGATGTCCTAGCCAGACTTGTCTCTAATGTACCAGTCTCTGCAGGAAACCTAATCAGCATGTTAGGAATGAAGGACTTCTGCAAACTGCAACCCAAATTCACATAAAACCCAAATGCGTCCCCAAGCTACTCTTTGCAGACTGTTCTTGGAGATTTAATGATACAAAAATGTTTCTTTAATCTAACAGCTGCCTGGAAACAGAGGTAAAGCTTTGTACCACACTGAGGTACTATTTTTGCTGAGCAGGGCATCCCCTTGCCACTGACCTTATATCCTTTGCACTTTCCATCTTGTGATGTAAAGTCAAGGAATGACAGGAGAAGCCAGGAGCAGCTGGGGTTGCTCCCCAGAAGCCCAGATGCATTTGACTCCTGTCCATCTCTCTGCCTCTGTAGCTTTATCTGTGTGAAGCCTCGCACTGAATTTAATGTTTCCTGTGGACCACACCAGTCCATTGAGTCCTTCAAGCTGACAGACACCTAACTCTGCTAGAGATGTTATGTTAAGGCCCCACTCAACCAGGTATTTCAACTCCTGCATAAATTTAAACATGGGATGGCCACGCGGAACCCCAGGGATTACTCCCACACCTGCTGCAAATACCTTGAGGGCAGATGGTTTAGAAGTACAGGTGATGGAGGAGGAATATTTCCACCTGTGCAGGGTGATCCCTTTGCCCATGGGCCATGGCCCCAGTTAGGAGACCACATTGCTGATCATATCAGAGTCCATAAATGCTCACCCTTAGCCAGGATGAAGAGGGCTCCCTGGCTGCAGGGAGATGTAAAGCCCAACAGCCTTTCCCATGGTACTTTTGCCTGATCTTCACGTTTTTTCACCATGGACTCTGGCAGGCCAGCAACTTGCCCACAAGCAGCTTTTTAGCAGTGGTGAACTGGCATGGCAGAATTATAAATTCCCTGTTGAACCATGGCTTAAGTATTTTTTTCTAGCAACACCTGGCAACAGCAAGGACTTCTGTTCTGGTGTTCCTCAGAAGCCAGGCTTGTGCATTTACTGCTTAGGCTGTAGTTGAGCCAGTACTGGGGTTTTTTTGATGCTTAAAGCAAACATCAGTTTAAAAGTAATAGATAGAAGAATATTAATAAAAGGCTGGATAGGAGAAAAGGCAGCTTGGTCCCCAGCCAGGGCAGCTGATGCATCTCTGAGATTTCACTTGGCTGTGCAGCCTGCCTTGCCATGGTTCTTTTGTGTCACCAGAGCCCAGAGGAGGATCAGTCAGAGGAGCAGTCTTGGCTGAACTCATCTTTACGCTCTGAAATAAGCTAAATTCAGCTCTAAACCCCCCTGAGTAGGGATTACAGAATCTGTTTGTGATCACAAAGCAATATATAATTGGAACTGTACCCTTCTTATCTCACTTGCAATGTTGATATGAATTTTAATAAAAATGAGGAGGAAAAAAAAAAACTTTCTCAGACATTTTAGCCAGCTCTGAAGCAATGCTTTGCATTATCTACCCCAAAAGAATAGCTCTATTAGCACAGCAGATCTTTTTTTTTTTATCCTCTTGACAAATGGAGTGAAGATAGTATTTTATTTTTGGTTTCCAGTTGGCTTCATTTGCTACATGGAGCTCAGAGTTAGAGTTATGCCTTTGCCCTGGTCCTGGATCAGGATGGGTCCAGGGTACCTTCCTCCCAAATGCAACAGAGAAAGGAGCTGAAAGGAACCAGTTTCACTGAAATGTCCCCAATAGGTAGATCAGGCCCAAGGAAAAGTGTAAAGATCAAACCAGAAACCTAACAGTGCATGTTGCTGGTACCTACACACTGCAGTGTCCTCAGGGGAGAGGGAAAAGGAAAAGCTACTGCTGACCAGGAGGCAAATGTGCAGCCTGGAAAAGTCCATCCCACACTGGTTCACTGCTGGGCTCCTCTCTGGAGACACCCATGTTCTCCCTGTGGTGAGGAAATCCCACAGGGACCTAAATGCACCCCAAAAAACTCCATCACCTGCCTGGGGGTCAGGTCTCACCTCTGCATGGGTAAGACAGCCCAGATGTCAGCAGCTTTGTGGTACTGGAAGGATAAACACATCTCTACATCCCTGCCTTCCCCTCCTCCATGGTGACACATGCTTCACCTCTGCACTTTTGACTCTTGGGGACCTCGTTTTGGTTTAGCCCATGAGGCACTGGATCCCGGAAAGGGGCTGGAAGGAAGGACATCCTTCCCCAGACACATGGTCCCCACAGGGGGTTTCTCAGTGCCACCATCAGCCCTGCCAATGCAGCTGGGTTGTCACCTCCTGAATGGTGCCATTGTTCCTGCCTCCAAACTAAAACAGACACAGGAGGTGTTTCCAACCAAAGAAAACCAGTTTCCACTGGTGAATTCTTCCCCTTTGCTTGAGAATCCTCCCTCCCTTTCAGGGCCCCTGTAGCTTTCCTTTGTGCCTCTTCTAGGATGAAAAGAGGTAGTCATCGATTGTATTAATAATTCAGAGCCTAATCTCACGGACGGGTGTTCACGACCCATGAGGTGGCAATCTTTCATCTTGAGATGAGGCTCAGCCAGATCTTTTAGAGGTCAAGGAAGATAGCTGCAGTGTGGAAAATGCCCTCAAAATAATAGGTTTAGAATCATAGAATTGGCTGGGTTGGAAGGGACCTCAGAGATCATCAAGTCCAACCCTTGATCCACTACTGCTGCAGTTACCAGACCATGGCACTGAGTGCCACATCCAGTCTCTTTTTAAATATCTCCAGGGATGGAGAATCCACTACTTCCCAGGGCAGCCCGTTCCAATGCTTGATCACCCTCTCAGTAGAGAAATTCTTTCTAATGTCCAACCTAAACCTCCCCCAGCACAACTTAAGACCGTGCCCTCTTGTCTTACTGAGAGTTGCCTGGGAAAAGAGGCCAACCCCCACCTGGTTACAACCTCCTTTCAGGTAGTTGTAGAGAGTGATGAGGTCTCCTCTGAGCCTCCTCTTCTCCAGGCTGAACAGCCCCAGCTCCCTCAGCCTCTCCTCATAGGATCTGTGCTCAAGTCCCTTCACCAGCCTAGTTGCTCTCCTTTGGACCTGCTCCAGGACCTCGATATCCTTCCTAAACTGAGGGGCCCAGAACTGACACAGTACTCGAGGTGTGGCCTCACCAGCACTGAGTACAGGGGCAGAATCACTTCCTTGGACCTGCTGGCCACACTGTTCCTGATCCAGGCCAGGATGCCATTGGCCTTCTTGGCTACCTGGGCACACTGTTGGCTCATGTTCAGTTTCCTGTCAATCCAGACTCCCAGGTTCCTCTCTGTCTGGCTGCTCTCCAACCACTCTGTCCCCGGCCTGTAGCGCTGCATGGGGTTGTTGTGGCCAAAGTGCAGGACCCGGTTGAACCTCATCCCGTTGGAATCAGCCCAACTCTCCAGTCTGTCCAGGTCCCTCTGCAGAGCCCTCCTGCCTTCCAGCTGATCGACACTTCCCCCCAGCTTAGTGTCATCTGAAAATCTGCTGATGATGGTCTCAATCCCCTCATCTAAATCATCAGTAAAGATATTGAACAGAACTGGGCCCAACACTGATCCCTGGGGGACACCACTGGTGACCGGCCGCCAACTGGATGCAGCACCGTTCAGCACCACTCCCTGGGCCCGGCCCTCCAGCCAGTTCCTAACCCAGTGCAGAGTGCCCCTGTCCAAGCTGCGGGCTGACAGCTTTTTCAGGAGAATGCTGTGGGAGACGGTGTCAAAGGCCTTGCTGAAGTCCAGGTAGAACACATCCACAGCCTTCCCCTCATCCACCAGGTGGGTCACCTGATCATAAAAGGAGATCAGGTTGGTCAGACAGGACCTGCCCTTCCTAAACCCGTGCTGGCTGGGTCTAATCCCTTGTCCATCCTGCAGGTGCTGTGTGATTACACTGAGGATGATCTGTTCCATAACCCTGCCAGGCACTGAGGTCAGGCTGACAGGCCTGTAGTTTTTCAGGTTCTCCTTCCCGACCTTTTTGTGGATTGGCGTGACATTCGCCAACTTCCAATCATCTGGGATGTCCCCAGTGAGCCAGGACTGTTGGTAGATGATAGAGAGAGGCTTGGCGAGCTCTTCTGCCAGCTCTCTCACCACCCTTGGGTGGATCCCATCTGGTCCCATAGACTTGTGGGGATCCAAGCAGTTCAATAGATCACTGACTGTTTCCTTTTGGATTACAGGGGGGCTGTTTAGATTCTTGTCACCTTCTACAAGCTCCAGAAGCCAGCTGTCCTCAGGATAACCTGTCTTACTGTGGAAAACTGAGGAAAAGAAGGTGTTAAATACCTCAGCCTTTTCTTCATCTTTGACAACTATATTCCCGCCCATGTCCAGCAAAGAATGGATGTTTTCCTTGCCCCTCCTTTTGCCATTGATGTATCTGTAGAAGGACTTTTTGTTATCCTTCACAGAGGTGGTGAGATTAGGTGACTATTTGCATTCATGAAACCAGCAAATGAAAAGTTTGTGTGTCTATGTCCTGCATCTCAACCTGGTGATACCCACAAACCCTTGAAGATGACCTTTGCCATATGCCCCAAGCCATCAGTGTTCCCCAGGTCACCTGAACCTACCTGCTCCTCAGGACAGCCACCTGCCTGCTGGCAATGGATCTTGCACTTCCATCCCTCTTCTCCTATGGCCAAGCTCCTCCTTTAACTGCCAGCTCAGTTGAGTGTCTTACTGGTTTCTGGAAGGACAAAGTGTATTGGCATTATTTGCTTTGTTTTGTAGCCAAGCAGGTCCCTGTGCAGGGAGGAGGGCAACTTCATCTACTGTACAGAGTAGGTGAAGCTGGTCACAGGCACTAAATCGGAAATTCCCAGGACAAGCAAAGAAAAGGGGAAGTCTGAATATTCTGGATGTAATTCTCACCTGGATGTACTTTACAGGCCAGGAAAAAAAAATTACTCCACTATTCTTGAAGCCTATCTCTAGGGCCAATAGTCCATCCTCCATTGAGTCCCTCTCTTCTCTCACGATCCCCAGTTACCTATCTGTTGCATCTCCAGCAATGCCCTGGTAGCTGGATGTTGCTCTCAGCCCAGGGGCGAAGCTCACACAGAAGGGTGAAAAGAGGGTGTTATTACACCTACACCTATGGTCCTCACCTTGCTGGGTGTTTATGGAGGAAGTGGCAAGGTCAAAGCCATGCACCTTGCTCTTGGAACTGAAGGTGCCAACTCCTGTTGTGCTGCCAAAGAATAACAGTGTGCTGATAAGAGCTGAGGGAAGCAGACAGCAAAGACTTCTGAGCTTTCCCACCCGTGCAGCTATAATTACCTGGGAGCTTCCATGCTCTAGAGCTTCCAGTTCCCACTGGAACAGGTTGCCCAGAGAAGCTGTGGATTTCCCCTCCCTGGAAGCGTTCAAGGCCAGGTTGGATGGGACTTTGAGCAATCTGGTCTAGTGGAAGGTGTCCCTGCCCATGGCAGGAGGGTTGGAACTGATGACCTTTCCAATACAAACCATTCCATGATTCCCAATGGGAAACCAGTTCAGCACCACTTTGCTGCTCCCCAAATCCTCTGCTGCTGTTACCAAGATGTTTCCAGCACCCTATGCATGAGCCATTCCCTCTGCCTTGTGCTTTGCCTTCCCAGGGAAGCACTTCCACAACACAACCTCAGGCAAAGTGTTTGTGGTGGCCAGCCCCCTCCTCAACAGTGGTGCCACAGTCCCCAAGTGCTCAGATTAGTAACACTCCAGTGTACAGTACTTTACTGCCTGGGACTCAAGCCCAACCCACTGTGCACACCTGCAGGAAGGCCTGGCCTTGCCATCACTTTTCCCCTGTTCCCCTTTGTCTGCTGCAGTTACTGGAGCTCCTCTGCACAAGCCATTCACCTCCTCTCAGGCAGGGCTTGTGCCTGATTTCCTGTCTGTGCAGCATCCCAGGCCTGACAGAAGCAGTTCTGTCTATACTATAGGATCCAGACACCACAGCATCCAGAACTGTGAACTGATTTGTAAGTAATTATTACGGAAGGATAGTTCCTTCTAGAGCTGATAACTTATCTGGTATGCATCAAGCTTTCCCCAGTCTTTTCTCTGTTCTTGCTTTAATAGTACATCCCTAAACACATTGCTCCTTTGTCAGAACTATATACCCAGAGTATCCACAGTTCAAACAAAAAGACCTCATTGATGGCAGGGTTTCCGTGGCAAGGCTGTTTATATTTGTTGTGATTAAATCAGATCCATTTTCTAATTTGTACCTAACGCACACTCAAATCCCTCCTTAAGCCTGAGCTGTAAAGGCACATTTTTTCTTTCACTGCTGACTTAATCAAGCAGCAGAGAGCTGCTGTGTGCTCTCTGCAATTGTCTCTTGCACTGGGAGAAGGAAAAAAAAAAGGGGGAGGGGGAGAAAGAAACACTGTGCAAAGGGCTGCTATTATCCACACACTACGGCGACAGCATATTTAGCACGTTTGTGGCTCCGGGGCTGCAGTAATTAAATGTGTGTCTGACACTCTGGCTGGCATAGCCTTGCACTCAGAGCTTTCCCATCACAGCAGTGGAAAGGCAGGCACCCTCGTACCCATGAATGCCAAAATCAGTCCCCCCCCCGGCCTCTATGGGAGCTGGGTGCTCGCCCCAGGCTTCCTCTGATGGCTGGGGAAGGCTGGAGAAGGGGGATCTGCCACACTGCCCAGCTCCAGACAGTGCCGGGACAGCTGGGGTAGGGGGGCTATGCTTGAGGGGCTCTCAGTGCAGCCTGGGATCTCCATCCCTTCCTCACCGCCTGCAGCCTCTTCCATCTCCCCACCCAGCCCTCACTGCAGTCCCCCACCAAGCAAACGATGGTCTCAGCACCTGAAAGTCCCCGAGCCCTTGAAGAGCGCGTTCCTCCTCAAACCCCCCTTCCTTCCCTTCATACCGTCCTGCTGCAGGTGGAGCATCCCCACCCCTCCGAGGTGGGGAGGTCACCCTGCCAACCCCGCGCTGCCTCCCTACCACCCTGGCAGGCTGCGGAAAGAGAGGGGGTGCTGGAGGAGAGGACAGATTGAACACCCCACACCCCCTTCCCTACCAGCTGCCCCTCCGCCCGACGAGGGGAACGTCGCTGCTGCCTCCCCCTCCCCCCCTTCCCCTCCGCTGCTGCCGGGGAACGACGCTGCCCAACGTGTGCGGAGGGGAAGGAGGGAGGGAGAGAGGAAGGAGGAAAGGAGGGAGGGAGGGGACCTTCCTATCTGGCTCTATCTCCTCCGCTGCCTCTCACATGCTCCGGGCGGGCGATGCGGCTCCCCGCGTCCCGCTGAGCGAGGCCGCGCTGCTCCGCGCCGGGGCAGGGGGGGCTGCCCGCGCCCGGCGCTCGGCCTTTACCCCCTTCCCCCCCCCCGACTCCCCCGCCACCGCTTCTTCTACTTTTTTTTTTTTTTTTTTTTTTTTTTTTAGCAATTTGGTTTTATTTTGTTTTGTTTTATTTAATTGTCTTGGCTTCTATTTGATTTGATTTGATTTTTATTTTATCTCCCTCCTCCTGGGGAAAAAATAATAATAAAAAAAAGCCTCCGCTCCCTACACCGATCCCCCCGGCGGGCTGGAGAGGCTGATGCGGCCGCTAAGGTAAGCGGGGGCGGGGGATTACACGGGGCCCCCCGCCACAAGCTGCCCCGACTCCCTGCATGGCCCTTCCTCCCCGGGACCTGTTGAGGCTGGCGCTCTCGCTCTCCTGCTGTCTCCTCCCTCCCCAGCCGCTTTTAGGAAAAAACCCAAAACCTGATTTTCTCTGCCCAGATCGCTCCCTCTGTCCGGCTTGATACTAGTCTGGCATGCATGCGTTTATTCATTTCTCCTCCTTTCTGGTGGTTGCCACTAAAAATGCACCCTGCTGGGCTAAGTCAATCGATTAATTCCTTGCAGACCGCTGCTGAAAACTGAAAATATCCCCCCCAATATTTTCCCCGTTCTGTTGGATAGCTCATCACTAGGCTAATGGCGATTATCGAGACCGGGGCGCTTCGTCTGCGGAGACACCAGGCTATTCCCTAACTCCCCCACCTTGATTGCAAGGCGCTGGGGAGTTTTGGAAGCTCTGAGGGAAAAAAGAGGGGGGGTGACAGCTGGACAGATGTGGGACGTGGGCAGGGACGGCCACATCTGCCTGTGCGCAGGGAGAGGACCGGCAGCTGGAGCGTGTCTGGCCGGGGAGGACTTGACTCCCGGTGAACCGGGTCCCTAAAGGGTCCATAACCTCAGGGGGGCAGAATGTACCCCCCAGTCAGGATATTTCCGAGGCACCAGGCGGTGCAGCCCCTGTTTAGAACTTGGCATTTGCACTGGGACCGGAGCGTTGCCCTCCCCGAACAGTACAGGCATGGAAGGAAACCGGGCTGTGTTTGCAAGACAGGTGCTTTTTGTTGTGGTGGTTGCGAGGCAGGAGATGAAAGTTTGGTGTTGTTTTGATGTGATTCTTGATTGCTGCCTGTTGGAGTAATTGCATCGCAATTGCTCAGAGGTAGAATCAATTTCCCCAAATTGAGATTTTAATGGGAGCTCGCAAGCTGCTGTTATGTCATGTGGTTTAAGGCGGCGTTGGATTGCATTTATTTTATAAACTGGATAGTTTTGCAGACGGCGCAGGGATAACAGCACCACCCAGTGGGGCCAGCCCCAGCCCAGCCCCAGATCCAGTCCCACTCCCAGCGCAGCCCCGAGATGGGTACACTCGTGAGGATTCCCAGTGCCACCTCCGAGCTGCTTCCCCTCCGCAAAAAACTCCTAGTTTAATTTGCCAAAATACCTACAGAGGTGGTGGATTAAAGTTGTTTAGGTGTTTTGTTTTGGTTTTTTTTCCCGTAAGAAGGAATGGCTCTCAGATACTCAGGGCAAAGTTTTATATCAGCTGATGACACTTGGTGTTTCATGACTGAGATCACAGGAAAGGTGCCCTGTGGTAGGATATATTCCTGGCCATGGCTGTCAGAATTGACAGAAGGGAACCTGGGAAAGGTGGTTTTTCCATAGGATCCCTCAAAACCCAGTTCTCAATCAGTTGAAGATGCAGATTTGCAAAGGCACAGTGCCATCCCTCACCTTTAAATGAGATCCAGGTGATGTCCTTAGCTGACCTGTTGGTTTGGGGGGCTGGAATTGGAGAGCTACGTTTGCACCTTTTTGAGATACCAGTAACTTGCAAAAGCAGCAGAGATAGACTGTCCCACTACATAGACTGGTTTCTGTCTCTGCTGATAAACATGCAGTTCTCTGCAGCTCCTCTGTGCTGTTTATTTTTTGGCAGTTTAGATTTATCCATCTTTTCTGCTGAGCTGACATTTGGCCATTTGAACTTGCTCTTGAGAACCTTCCAGCCCACCTTTTTTTTTTTTTTTTTTTTTTTTAAATTGAGAGTGGAACCCAGATGTGAAGAAGATACACTAAAGAGAGTGCTTGATATTTACCCCAAAGAGAAACCTGGGCCAGGAAGCTCAGCTCCCTGCAGAGAACTAAATATATAGATGGTGAATTCCAGCCAGCCCTCCAAACACTGCCGAACAAGGGATGGTTACATGCTCCCATGTGTAGGAGTCAGGCTTCACCCCATAAGGCTTTGCAAGCCACGGAAAGGAAGAGACAGGAATGAATGCCACCAGTCAAAAAAAGTTGATGTGATGAACTCTTATTCTCCCTGCTTGTTTTGGTTTCTGCCATGGATGAGACTGAAAGTTTTCCACCAGCCCCTCATCCCTTCTCCGTGTCCAGCCATGTGAGGGTTTAGAGGTGACTTTTATGGCTGTGAGCTTGTAGCAGGCACCTCGATGAGAGAGCCCACAGCAGGGTCACCCACAGCATCTTCAGTTGAGGCTGTTCATCAGTTGATCTGTGGATGCAAAGGCACAGGTCAACAAAGCATCCTTACTGTTTTATTTTTTGGTGTTACAAAGCTGAATCTTAGTTCAGTTTTGACCCACTGGCCTCTCTATCCTGCCAGATGTTCACAGTGGGAGCTCTGGCAAGGTGGACTTTCTAAACCAACCAACTCTTCTCTGCCCTGTGCTATGTGTGAGTGGGTTGGTCTTGGAAGTCTAGCTCCATGCCACCACCTCCACCTGCCCTGTTCAGTTACTACCAAAGTTCAGAGCAGGGCACTAATTGGACCTTGGGGGACACTTGCCCTCTCAGCTGCACTGCTAGGCCTTGTACTGCAAGACTACAGGTTAGGAGCGAAGAGGATTTATCCACAGATTCAGCACCTTCAAGGGGCACAGCTCAGGGAGAATTTGCTCATTGTGTCACCCAGAGAAACTGTAAAATTATTTTTTAAAATGGGTAAAATGAGTAAAAGAAGGGTCCTTAACTACGGCATTTCCCAGTCTTGCAAACATGAGAGGTGTGGCTGTTACTTGCTGAAAAATGAAGGGTTTGGGGTTTTTTGGTTTCTTCCTCAGAGTTTTTTTCTTTATTAAGGGACACAGAACAGGTGTCTGATTTTACTTCCATGAACCTTTTCAGATCAGTGTAAAACCTACCCAGACAACAATTTGGGGGTTTCCATTCCCAACTTCCTTTCTTCCTCCTTTAGGCAGCGATTTTTTTGCTGCTCACCCCAAACACATTCCATCACAGGACATTTCGGGATGAGCTTCCTACTTGGGCAATCCCAGGCAGCCCCCAAGAAGTGTTGGTTGAACACCTTGCCCTGAGGCAGAGCTGGGGAAGCCACGTGCTGAAGCTGTGCGGAGACCGATGCGTGAAGAGCCGCCATGCTCCAAGTTCACAGGAGAGTCAGGAGCAGACCAGAAGCCTTCACATCTATTCCTCTAACTACTAGTTACAGTCTTCAGAAATACCCATGTTTACTATTTTAGCCATATAATTAGAGGTTGTGAATAATTCCATTAGGAAGGGGAGAAATCATCTGTAAACCTTAGGGTTCAAATTAGCCACTTTCCTTCAAGCCCCACTTGAAGCCCAGACCCACGCACATGATGCAGGGCAGAGAAAAGTAAAGTTGAGACAAATGACCCCAGCTGAGTTCCTCCCCCCCAGGAACTGGGATCTTCCTGCTCTTCCTCCAAAGACCTCAGAGAATGCTACCAGCGAACCCCGGCTGTGATTTGCATGTCACCCCTCCTTAATGACACCAAACACAAGAATCACTGTGGAGGTGACCACGGAGGGGCCTTTTCCGCCGGAGCTGAGCCACTAACCCCGCGGTGCCTCAGAGGTGTTTGCATTTCAGTGGTGGGTGGTTTCCCACACGCGGGTTGCAAAAAGCACTGGGCTGGATGCTGCCTAAACCGGGGCTCCCGACTGGGCTTCAAGAAATAAAGAAGCTGAAGAAAACACAAAGCACTCCATGCTGCCAAGCCTGGATATCCCTATCAAGCATGGCAGAGATCTACATTTCACATAACCTGCGTTTCAGTGGGTAATTTCAAGTCCTGACCTTAGATTCAGCTAATCAGAAAAGTGAAGGTTATTTAAAAAAAAAAATACACATGGAAGGGAGGGGGAGCAGGATTTCAGAAACACACCGTATTTGGGGCCTTTTCCTGCTCTGCATTTACGGTTTGGACACATCTGTTGTTTTCTCCAGCGAGATCTGCTGCTTTGATTGGTGCCAAAAACAGCAATTCCATTTGCAATGCATGATGCAACTGAGCAAAATCAAAGAGAAATTTTTACAAACTGGAGTCAGGGGCACTGGGCCGTTGCTTTATGTCAGCACGGTTTTCCCTACACCAAAGACAGAAGCTCCAACAAAGGTTCTATTTTAAAAATAATGCTTCAAACTGGGTTCCATTCTATCTTTGCAATATGTCAGCTTGCCACAAAAGGTCAATATCAAAGTGGCTCTTTAAGCCAAACAATCAAACCAACCCCAAAGAAGCTATTTAGCAGCTGGATTTTAAAAGTTCGTAACTCAGATTTTTTTTTTTTTAAAGTTAAAAGTAAATAGATCATGCTATATGTCACCAGCCAGGATAATAGCAGAAGTGGTGTTTTTCAGCATGAAATAAAAGCAAAGAGCAGCATTGCAAGAGGACAGGGTGAGAGCAAGAGGAAGGGATTTGGGGTCTGAAACCCCATCCCCTGGTTCTCTCCCCCCTGCCTAGGCTCTCACTAGGTCATGGACCCTCTCCTTCCTCCCTTCAGGCCTCTTCCAGCTCCAGCTGCCTACACATCCCATCAGCAGGCATTTCTTCCTGGGTGGTAGGAGCAGCTGGCAGGGTTTGGACATATTTGCCCCTGTTTGACATCCCCCACAAAGAGGTGCTTCGTGTAGGTGTTCCTCCCACACTGCCTTTGCTACAGGTCTGGATCCGGCCTGCCAGCTTTCATCTCCTGCCCAGCTCAGCCCGGTCTGGCAGCTCTTCTGCATACAGAGTTCCTTCTGACTTTAGTGGACATCATTTAAGTGCAGCTGCAGGAGGATCAGGACCAAGACAGATCTTAAAGTCAAGCAGGCAAGGCCCCAAGATTTCTGGATCCCATCTGGGTCGCAGATGGAAAAGTTTCAGCATTTGAATTCCAGTTGCAGCCTGGAAGCGAAGCCTGGAGTGAAGCTCCTCCTTCATTTGGAAGCAAGGGGGCTCTAACTCCCCAAGGAGACTTAGATGTTGTTAGATCACTTTGCTTCTTGAATATTCACTCCCATCTCCTCTTCCTCACCTCACCTTCCATGGGATATTTATTGTAGCTGAATTACAGACTCATTCCACAACAGGAGGAAATGGCAAACTCTTCTCAGAGACTTTAAGCTACCATCACTCCAAAAAACATCTTTAGGGATGATTGTGAGGCAGAAGAGAATGGGATTTCCAAAGACAACTAGAAGCAGAGTCAAGGAGCATCCCTGATCTATACCAAGCTGCAGGAAGACAGACCCTGCATTACAGAGCACTTACAGAGTGGGGAGAAGGGTTCTGTGAAACAACCAGCAGCCTTTCATTCTTTGTGTAAGATCCTCAAGAGGAGGAGGGTTGAAACATTAGGATGGCAAGGAGGCAGTCAGTCAAAGGAGGGCTGGTGATCCAAAGCAGAAGCTGAAGCATATTACTTAAAGAGTATTACACCCACGGGCACTCATTCAAATGTGAAGTTGTTTTGGTTCACAGTGGCTAAAACATCCTCCTAGGGAAACTTCAAACAGATACAAGTGGGCTGTTCAAGGGGGGTGCTTCCCCCTTGGCTTAAACCCTTTCCTGGGTAGAATAGAACACTGGGATGGTGGGGCTGGAAATGCAATTTGCTCACCTCCCCATACTGTGGCATTGCAGGAAACATTGAAGCCCAGCAGGCAAATAAATGATAGCTGTGTGCCTTGAGCTGCTGCTCCATCTACGAGGTCCATAAGTAGGGAGGGGGCAACCAGGACTATCAGCTGCCTGGGGGCTGCCCAAAGACTCCCTTGAGGAGTGCTTACAAAGTGAGCAGGTACCGCAGGACATGGGTACCAACACAGCTGGTGGGACTTCTCCTAAGAGAAAGCTGAACATCCAGGTCTTTACACACATGGGTGGTGTAGACCAGTCTGTGGTGGAGGTCCTGAGGGAGCATAGGAACTGAGTCCTCTCCATCAGTCCTCAGCAGACTAGCAGCTACATTCAGGGACCCGCTGACAGTTGTCCCCCTTTCAGAGGAGTGTTGGTTTAAGGATAGGCATCTGTGAAACTTGCTGTTTCTGAGTCACCTGGGCTTACCTCACCACTGCCAGTGCCAGTGCAGGTGAATGACCTGGGGAGATTGTGAAACCCTCACACCTCCTGCACAGCGAGGGCTGGGGTGGCATGGAGTTTCTCCTTTTGCCTGGAAGGGCATGCCCCGGGGGACCTGGGACCACAGTATCCATCTGCAAACTCCGCCCCTCATCAGCATCCCCCTGCCTCAGTTTCTCCTGCTGTACAATGCCTTTACCCCGAAATTACGTAATTTTTAAGAAACAGAAAGGGCTCTCGTTAGGCCCGTGGAAAAAGCAAGGGAGAGCGCGATGGGAGTCGAGACCCCAAAGGGGTGGGTGGAAGCCCGTTCCCCAAAGTGCAGCTGAGTTGCGGTGCATAAGAGGTGGGCAAAATCTCCAGCGCCCTTCCCGCAGCCCATCATGCGTGGGACACCGCCGGGCCTCTTTCTCCAAAGAGCAAGGGAAGACTTGGTGACTCGACCACCAGCAAAAAAACCCCTCGTAGGGCTCTCCCAAGCTCTTTCTTTCCCTCTCTCCTTTCCGTGGCTGCTCCTGCCCCCGCCCCTTCCACGCCGCCGGAGGAGCATGGCCGGGGAGGCGGGCGGAGGGGAGGAGGCGCCGGGAAAGGATGCAGGCATTGGAAGGCAGAAGGGATGATTGATGGTTGGGCTGGTCTGTCATGGGAGGGAAGGAGAAGACGAGGAGGAGGAGAAAGAGAAAAAAAGTCTGTGTAATCTTTCAGTGCGGAGGCCACCGGAGCTGGGGCTGCCTGTCCCTGCATAGCTCCGCGGAGCCATGTGGGGCTTCTGATTTTAATTTTTTTTTCCAGTTCTTTCTTTCGATTGATTTATTTTTTCCCTTTTGTGTTTTGTTGTTTGTTTTTTTCTCCTATTCCTATCTTCTCCTCTCATTTTTTTTTTCTTCCCTTTTTAAACTCTTCTTCAGGGAGAGGATAGTGGTTAAAGCTCGAGCTGGATGGATGGGTATGGGGAGAGGGGCAGGATCCACAGCCCTGGGACTTCTCCAAATCCTCCCTGTCTTTCTCTGCATCTTCCCTTCAGGTAAGGAACAGCCTCTTTATTTTGAAGATCTATTTTCCCTGTATTTCGCGGTGCCCTTGGATAGCCGCCTCTGTTCCCCCTGTCTCTGGGCCTCTTTCTCCCTCTCTTCGCAGCCGTTTGCCACATGTTTAAAATAAGCAAGTGGGGCTCAGTTTCGATGTGTGTCCCCCTCCCCGTTCCCTTTTCCCCAAGCAGCTGCAGTGGGTGTTTTTCCTTGACCTCATCTTCTTTGTCTCCCTGCCGCCTCATCCCACAAGGAAGGAGATGGTCGGAATCAAAGCAATTCCCCGGCCAAGGCAGCCGGGGGTTGTTTCTGACAGCGTCAGGCAGGTTACGTTGTTCGCCCATTCCCGGGTGTGCTCTTGAGCCTTGAAAGGCAGGGGAGTGTGTATGTGTGTGTGGGGGGGGGGGGGGGGGGGGGGACGACACCCATAGGTGAACACCCCCGATGTCAAATTTCTGCCCATGAGCGCAGCGGCGGGGACCCCCTGCTCCCAGCCCCCCTCCCTTCCTGGGAAAAGCTGGAGGGAGGTTGCGGAGGGAGGAAAAAAAGAGAGTCGTTGCTTTGTGATTTCGGGAAAGGGGGGTGGGAGGCTGCAGGGCCCCGCGGAGGGGGGAAAAGGGCCCCGGGGCACACCTGGGCCGGGCAGCACGGCGGAGGATGCGCGGGCGGCACGGAGCGGGCTCCCCCTTCTCCCCGCCACCCCCCTCTCCCTTTCCCCGGCCTCTGGATGGGCTTTTTAGAAATTATTATTATTATTTTAGGTATGGGGGTTCGCGCCATTATTTCGTTGGAAAAGTTATCCCGGGAGCTGTAGGGCTGTCCGAGGGTGGGATGGCAACCAAATGGTTCGGCAAGCAGCGGCTCCCCCGGCCGAGCCCTCGCCCGCCCGCCCTTCCCCACGCACCCCCGGCCGCTCGCACCTAGTGCTGGGCTCTGCCTCCCCCCTCCCCAGCTCCAGTTTGTTTGTATTGTGTCAGAAAAGGAGAGAATTTCAGAATTACAGCTGAAAACGCCATCTGTTTCCAATGAATCCCCCATAGTTTTTCACAATGTTTTTGGCAGATCTCTGCCTGCAAATTCCTTCAAGCCCTGAGTGCTTGTTTTTGTTGGGGGAGGGGAAACCCAGTCCACAGAGGCGGATTTGTTCCTTCCAAAACTCTCCAGTTTCTTTACCTCCTTTTTTAATTTTTTTTTTTTTTCATTTGCAAGGGGGGGAAAAAAAAGGAGAGAAAGCAGAAGGGAGAAAGAAAAGCCCTAATGCTTAAATCTCCCCGTTTATCTTTTTAATTTAGAAAAACTTTCCCCTTTAAAAAAAAATAAAATTATTTTTTAAATCGTCTCTGCCTTTCTTTAGCATAGCCATAGGTGAAGCAGTCTTAAACACACACATAGAGTAAATAAATAAATAAATAACTGCTTTACGCCCTTCTTCTCCCTCCCCTCCCCCGGCCACTTTGCCCTCCTAGCCCTATTGTAGGAAAGCCTTTCCAGCACTGTCCTTAGCACTGAGGTGTCCCTCTGAACTCCACTTTTCCTAAGGGACTTCTCAGCAGGCTGGAAGCTGAACCCCCCCCCTATCTGTGTTTCTTTTTTTTTTCTTTTTCTGGACCTGCTCCCATCTGTGTTGCTTAACGCCCTTTTCGGAGCGTTTGAGTTGCAAAGCATTGAGGCTGAGATTTACGGTGCAAGAAAGAACTTGATAGGAGATCTGGCTGCCTGCTTTGTTTGATTCTCCCTTCAGCAGTCAAATAAGGTGCAAAGAACTGGCAGAACAAGGCGATCCGGAGCCCACAGGGACGGGGTGCAGGCGGAGAGGGTGCTCCCCATGCACAGGGCTGGGAGCACGGCGGGGGCTTTTGTTGAAAGCTTTTTGGGGTGGGAAGGTAGGAAAAAGGTGTGTGTGCGTGCCCTGACGTATCCATTGCCCCTTTTTCTCTGTGCTTTCTGCGAGTTTCTCGGTTGCCAGCAGGCTTCCAGCTCCAAAGAAGCTTTGCACCCCTCCTGAGAGCCCCGGGTGAGCAGGGCTGCTGGGGGCTGCCGAGATGGGCTCTCCGCGTGTCAGATCAGTGCCTTGCAGAGTCTGTGCCTTATTATTTATTTTCTTAGCCTCCCCACTATATGCACACCTCGGACTGGATTCCTGCTGCTCTTGCTGCTCTCATACCGATGGCTTCACCCACTGCCTCCTGATCAGCTCCTGTTATCCAGCACCCTGGGACTGGGACCCCTCTGGGTCAGGGTGACCGCTGGGCAATGGGGTAGCTGGGGAAGGAGATTTGGGCAGAGCAGGCCACTCTTGGCAGTCTCCCAGGCAGAAGACCAGTCCTGCTTGAGGCTTGTGCCAAGTCCCAGTGTTGGATGCTCATGGGCACTCTCCCCTCCTGGCTGGGACCCTGATATCCCAGGGATGCTGAGCTAACCCCAGCGTTATCTTTTTGGTACCCTCTTACACTTTCAAAATCTGGCCTTTGGTGTTTTGTCCCAGATGTCAGGCTACACTCATAAACTCTGGGGTTTTTTTTGGCTTTTCCAGTTTGTATTCAGCTTTGCCATTTTGGCTGTAATACACTCCACCCTCCTACCCCCGCCCCCCAAAAAAAAAAAAAAAAATATTGAGATTTCTGCCCTTAGTCTGTCCAGGCAATGTGGCTGATTCCAGATAAGGATCCATCCCTACTGGAGGTGTAGGGGATGGGTTGATACATAGCTTTTGTTTCAGCATCAGGGAGGGATGTGATCACAGCATTAAGCTGAAATTGAGAAGGGGGGACTTAGAGGCTGATAGAACAACACCTCCCCAGAGCTGTGGGCAAGGTGGAGGCAGGGGAGGAGCACGCCTGTGCGGGATGTTGTCAGGGCAGAGAAGAAGGGAGGGATTCAAACGTAAACCTGGAAATATTTTGGCTTCCTTGTTTTGTTGCTCGCTGGGAGCCGGTCTTGTACTTGGAAGAGGAGTTCTCTGCAATTGCCAGCAAGGTTCATTGTGGGTCTGGAAGGAGGTACTTTGTTTTTAATGCAGATGGGGTGAATGTGTTGCTTTTTTTTCCACAGAAAATCCTGAAATTCCCAGCCCTTGTTTACTGGAAATCAGGGGATATTAAGAGTGACTTTGGGTTTATCATGGCAGCAGCTGAGGTTTCCTTCTTTGTGGCCTGAACAGCTGCACTTAGTCAGATATGCACATGAAAGTGCTTATGGGGCTGGGCAGCCATAAAAACTTCCTAACCTGGGGGCTCTGCTCTGTCTTGGCACTAACCTGCTGCCATAGAGAGTTGGGTTGCAGCACTGGGTCAGGGCTCAGCAGCAATGAGTTCTGCATTCTCCTGTCTGGCTCCCTGATGGACACATCTCATAAAACAACTGTAGGCTCTGGCAGAGTGATGCTCAGTCTGAGGGAGCCCCTCTTCTCAGACCATCAGTTCTTTGGGAGAGCCCCAGCCAAATCCTATAGCTCCCAAGGGATGAATGTTAGCAGGACAGCAAAGGTCAAAAGCGATGGGTTTGGTCCATCTGGATGGATTGGATTGGCTTTAATTTGCTTTGCCTGTTGGAAAAGACACCAAACCTGGAATAAGGGGGAGTATGGAAACCCAGAACCAAAAGAACATTGGGTGCCAGGTGTCTTGAAGAGCAGGGGTGAACTTGGGGCTGCTGCAAGGCAGGGGAAATGTGTGCTAGAGCAAAGAGGAAGGGGTTTCAGGGAGTATGGGGGATGCTCAGAGATGCAGTGATGGTGGGGCAGGTGCCTGGCCTTTTTCTGGCTGTCATGGCAAATCCTGTCTCAATGTTGCTGATAAGGAGTGATCTGTTCAGGCAGGGCCCTGCCTGGCTGTGCACAGCACTTGGAACGCACTTCTAAGAGGAGAGCCCCTAAATGCCTTTAAAAAGCTTTATACCCTGCACTTGGCAACCAGTGGGATGAAAAGAAGAGGATATTTATTTCCTTGTCCATAAGCTCTCAAAATAACAGGGCGTTCGATTGTAGCCTCAAGATTGCTTTGCACTCGAGTGCAGCCCGGCTGAGTAAATCACTGCTTCACCAGCTGAAATTCCTGCAGCAAGGGGGAGAATTGAATTATGGCCAAGTGCAAAACCAGATGCCATCCCCTTGATGAAGTCATCGGGCTCTTACTGCAGAGAACAAGCTGGCTCCTACATACACGCAACCCTCGTAGGCGCAGACTGAGCCGCTCTGTCTAAGGGGCCGGCATGGTGTGTAGGGCAGCCAGGGGCTGGCGTCCCTGCAGATGTGAGAACAGTAAGTCCTTCAGGGTGGAGCACCAAGAAGGGTGTCCAGTCCCTCTTTCTGCTGGGTGAGCATCCAGGGGAGTTTGGCCACTCAACTCCCAGCAAGGAGAGCTATCCCTCCGTATACAGGGTTTTTATGGGTCAGGCAGAGAGCAAGCTTCACTTGAGCCTCAGGTGTTTTCTCTCTTTCCTTGGTTTCCTCTCCTTCCTGGACAGCTATTGACTTTGGTCCCCAAAGCCCTAGTAATGGTCTACGACATTTTGGTTTTCAGACAAGCTACGTTCCTTTTTTTCTTGCTATATATGACACACTCCTTCTGGCCCTTTCTGAGATGATGAGTACATGTGGTGGGACAGCTGAGGGATGGATCCAGGCTCTGGGCTTTGGTCTCACTGTGCTGGGGATAGGAGGGTGCCAAGCAGTGGGTCCGTGGGGGTGGGCTCCAGTCAAAAAGTTAATTCTTCTCTTAGAATTAAAGCCTGAGCCCAGGAGGCTAGCAATCAGATGCCTTTAAAGATATATAAACCACTGAAGGTCTGTGGCTGTGAAGCACGAGCAGATACTATGGCTTCCACAGGGCATCAGTGATGGGGAGTGAGACTGGTGCTGAGTGGGAACCCAAACCACAGGAGGGATGTACTAGGTCCCTGTGTGTCCCCAGGTGTGGCTCCAGCATCACTTGGGTTCCCCGAGTGGGTTTTCAGTGGGCTCATGGGGGCTGCTCCCTGCCAGCCGTGCAGCTGCCACCCCACGCCCTGCGCGCAAAACCAACGCCTCCGATTGAGATGCCGCAATTTTTTTTGGCAGGCATTTAATTGTATAAATTTGCCTCATCCAGATTTATGTGCTCCAGGCTTTTCTCCATCTCCTCGTTTTGTGTCTCATTTACCTTTGCGTTTGAAGGGTTGAAATTTCACAAGAGCATGGCGGAGATGATTATTCCTAGAGGGAATCCACACCTGTGAGCAGAAAGTGTTTCCCTGCCAGCCCTGCCAGGGCGAGGGGGAGGAGGGTGAGGGACCTGCTGCTACACCTGAGGGGCCCCCGGGCGCTGGTGGGTGGCAGCTGTGCCTTCAAAGGCACCCTGGGAAAACAGCTTCAGCGTGGGGAGAGGGATGTCTGCTGGAAACCTGAAACACTTGGCAAATGGGGGTGGATGGTGGACGTGTCCTTTCCTGGGTACTGCTGCTTCAGAGGATTGGGGGACATGGGTGTTGGTGGCTGGGAGAGAAAGGTGAGGCTGATGTTCCGTGCAGGGGATGAGAGACCAAATCCACCTCTCATCTTGGGTGAAACCTTTCACATGCTCTGTGTCCTTGTCTGTAAAATGGACCACTCCCCTCAGGGAGATTTACCTGCTCTTGAGAACTGTGGGTGAAAGCAGCTGGGTGCTCCCCAGCTGGAAAAACCCAGGTGTGCAGCTCCAGAACCTCTTTCCAAGTCTGCAGCACGCCATGGTGTGGAGCCAGCTTTGTTAGTACCCTTTGGCAGATGAAGAATCAGAGATAGCTGCTTCCCCCTCTCCCTCCTCATCCTCCATTCACCAGCTCATGGTATGTGTTGGTGGAGCAAACTATCTGAAACCATCTGAATCCTCTGAACCATCCACCAGCACTGCTGCCTCCCAGGTGGTGAAAGCTCAACAGTTTCAGCAAATGCAATGCTGAAGCCTGAATCCCAAGATGAAGTTTTAAGAGCAAAGTCTGTGACTCAGTTGCTGTGAATTCTGGTTCCTCCTTCCAGCCCACGGTGCCTCCTGAACTTTCCAAGATTTGCTGGTGATTTTTAGAGCGGCACCATCAGCTCATGGCCCTGGGTTCCAGCTCCGTGGTTGATGCCCTCTCCGATGGTGTCTGCTCAACCTTCTCCCTGCGTGGTGGCATTGAGGTGAACATGGAGGAGCAGAATTGGCTGGGAGGGGGGCTGGGGAGAGATACGTTTATCCCTGCTAAGCATGCTGGGTCCAGGGTAAGCTGACTCTGAGCCAGAAGAGCTAAGTGACAGGAGCGATCAAGGGCTGCTTCGGCAGCATCCAACACACCTCGTGCTGCAGCCAATGAAGACACTGACTCTGCTTTTTCCTGCCTGTGCTTGCCCCGTGTCTCTGCAATGCCTGGAGAGGAGAGATGGGGGGCCATGAACTCAACGCTGAGGACAAAAGGGAGTTGGCTGTGGCAGGTCCTCCAAGATGCTTTAGTGATTGACATGGGTTGAAATGGGAGAAGTCCTTCTTTGTCCCTCTTTTGACTTGAATGCAAGAGAGATTTTTTTCCCAGCATCCTCTTGAGCAAGACAAGGACTGGGTTAAAAGGAGCTGCTTGGATTGTGGTGTGCTCTCAGATACATCTAGAGTCACTCCTAACAGCACGTCCTTTGCTTGGATTTAGTGCATCTGCTGCTTTTGCCAGTGGGAAAGAGCACAAACCCCAGGCCCTTGCGTGGAAGGTGGCCCCTCTGAGCCAACCTCCCCATGCACGCCTTTGCAAAATATAAGCTCCAGCACTTTAAGAGAGTCAGGTTTATTTTTCTCCTTCAGTTCCCTCTTCCTGGTCCTCCTCCCCCCACTTCAGTGCAACTGAAACCTGATCTAATCCCTTTGCACATGGGTAATTTATTGGTCTATTGGGCTTTTCTTGATGGCAAATTGCATTGTCTTTCTTCCTGGGCTGAGGCTTTGGAGCAGTTTGCTGCATTCCTGCAGCTCTTTTCTCAGGGTTGATCTTTCACACCCCCTCTGAGCACAGTCAAATCAGTTTTATTGGGCCTCTTTGTTATGCAAACAAGGCAATAATAACCAGGCTATTATTTTGCAAGATTGTGCTTGATTAACAGTTCAAAGGAGGTCGCTGGTAGAGCCCTGCACTGCCATGGTGCACAAATCCTTTCATGAAGTTTGGGTCAGGTGGCCCTTGGGTCTTCTTCACCCCATGGTGCCCTTTGGGGCTGCAGGAGAGCTGCCCCTGCCCACGACAGCTCATCCATCAGGGCTGGGGAAAGGACCCATGGGATCATTTCTCTCCCTGGTGTGCCAAGGCACCGGCTGATGTGTGTTGGCCCCGTGGCCCATGCAGGCACCAAGATGTGGGTCCAGCATGGTTGGAATGTGGGGTGGCTTGTGTAGACTTTCCCACTGGGACACAGACAGAGCCAGAGGCTGGACAGAAGGGTCTTAGGTCTTTTGATTTTGCCTTGAAATCTTGCTGGAAGGAATCCCATCAGCTAGACTTGAGCACTGTGGGATTTTTAACTCTTTCGGGATCATTCTGGTGGTGGTGGTGACAATTGTCCACCTAGGAGCTGAGCAGCCCACATCTTCTTGGAGCTGGTAGATGTCTCTGGTATTTAGCACCTCCAAGGATTGTACCTTTCCTATTGAGGTGTCAGCATAAATATGTTTATTTAGATTACTAAAATAAATACATGTTTAGGAGCCTAAGTCTAGGTGCTCAGATCTGAAGCCAAAGGTAATTACATTTTACTGTGTTCTCCGAAAAAGCCTTTTACTGCATGTGTGAGGCTTGCATATCTACACTTCAGTCCATATATTTGGAAAGATGAGGGGTGATGTATTTGCATCACATGTGGGTGATGAAATACTTTCCAGCCTGTTAGTAACCAAGAGGATATTAAACAACATCTCTTAGCAGTGAACACTTTAAAATGAACAGGTCTGGTTAATATGTACCCAAGAATCTTAAAATAATTGGATTTTCCATACTGAAATTAATTTCCAGTAAATCTCTTTGCTAGAGAAATTGCAGGAGAACCAGATGAATTGTCAATTTTGTGGAAGTTTTCTGTAAAAGCATCATTAGGGGAAATAAAATCCAGGTAGCATGACACCAACCAAAGGGAAAACAGGGGAGACTGCTAATTAAAGGACTGTTAAAGTTAGATGTGTGCATGTTGTATGTTTGAACACTTAATTTACAGTGGGTAATACCACACACCTATGATGAGGGTGGAGCAGTAGGATCTGGGTTCCGTGCTACCCCAGGCTCCTGAGCACATGGGAGCTCACCATGCGGATGCTTGTAGGTGGAGGACCAGTGGTTTGCAAATTGGGAGCTCTGGAAAAGGTTGCAGCTAAAGAGCAGTTATTGGTGCCCGCTGTGGTGCACTGCCCTGGAGAAAGGGGTGACCTCAGGGGAGCAGTTAGTGCACGTCCGACGTTGATACCGCCTGTCAGGGTGCTGGGTTTTGCAGGAAGCAAGCCTGCAGGGGAGAGGTCTGATGGTAGGGTTGGGCGAACACCTTCCAGTGAGAACTTAAAAGTGCAAACCGTTTAGCTTATCTAGAGGATTGACAAGTGACTTGATTGCAGTGTTTAAATATCTTTGTGGGAAACGTACTGGTTGCTAACAGACCTTTTACTGCTTTAGAGAAAATCACTGGTTCTTTTTTATGTCCTTACAATGAAGTCAGATAAAATCCACTTAGAACCAAGACCCGTGTTTTGAAAAGGTGATAAACTCCTGCAACAGCCCGTGAAGGAAAGGGGTGGCTTTTCAGGACGGGCAGACTGCAGAAGTCCTCTTGGGAGGTATACTTGAACAAACATGGGGCACCATGCTGTGCACAGGGCAGGGCTGGCTGAATTCAGGTGGTTTAATGATTTCTTCTGGCGGTAAACTTTTCCCAAACTGTTGGTTTCAGGATAGTGAAGGAAATCTTGTCCCTGGTCTGAGTAGCACCGAACTGTTGAAAGGAGAAGCTAATGGGGAGGTTGGGAGCTGGCTTGGCTACCGGGGGTTGGAATCACCCATCCTCTGGTTTAAGGACCCTTGCGATGGACAAGAGTGGTGGCATCACCCAGCCCCATGGGTGTCTCAGAGATCCCAGGGAAGCCTTGCTGGGTTCTTGCTCGAGAGGGGTTTGTTTCCGTGCTAAGTCATCTGTGGCTGAAAAACAGATCCATTGTGAGTCGATGGAAAATAGATTATGTGAAATTGAATAAACATCGTTTCTTGGCCCGGGTACAAATGAGCCTGCAGTACTGTGCCAAAGCTGCTGCCAGAGGGGAGAGGCAAAGCCTGCTTGTCGGGAGGGGGGAGAGGGTCTTGTCTGTGCTCCTCCACCAGCCATGGTGTCCCCCCTCTTCCCTGGCAGCAGCAGTGGTTTGGTTTGTCAAACCCAGTGGCCACCAGCGTGGTTGGCGGGGCACCCAGGGGAAAGCCCAGGCGGGAGCAGCCGGGTGGGCGCATGGCCCCGCTCGCACTGCAGCACCTGGAAATCTGGCCTTATATGGGGCCCTGAGTGAAACAGCAAAAAAAGGGACTGGTGCCAAAGCCGGAGCGATAACATCTTAAAGAAGAATGCTCCCCCTTCAGGCCCAGGGAGGAAGGAGATGGGCTCCCCTGCCCTCTGCTTTGTTGGATATATTATTTTTTTCTTTTTTTAAATCGGTACCTTATAAAGTCACGATTGACCCTAGGGCGGTGCCTGGCGTGGGGGTGCATTCAGCACTGTCGGGAGGGTGTGTTGGAGCAGCCCACCCTGTTTGTAGGGTGGGACAGCTCATGCCTGCATCTCCTGGCACAAACGGGTGAAGCGTGGCCTTAAAGAGCAACAGGCCACGGCTCTATTCCTGCTCAAAAAAAAAAAAATCAAAAAAATCCCATCAGATCCCATCTGAAGAGCAGCCTGGGCTCTGCAAGATGGCTGTGGGATGGGATGCTTTGCACAGGGCATCCCGTTGCCTTACTGAGCTGTTGGGTGAAGTGGGGTGTGATGGTTCTGCCTGTCCAGGGATGTGTCTGTCCTCCAGCTCCTCCTGGGACTGTGCTGGCAAGTGAAGGCTGCAGTGACAGCAGGTTTGGCCACATGCAACCTCAAGGCATCCTTAAGCTGTACATTAACATAACTACTAGGAAAGCAATGACTTTAATTGCCTGGTGCCACAGCTCTTTGGGATAACCTGCAGTAGTGGCACTGGTTGAACTCACTCCTGCCTGTTTTTTTGCTACATCTTCATTGGGAAGGTCCTGGGGGATCTCCAAAGCTACACTTGCAGTCTCTGGTCAGATGGATTTGAGATCCATTTGCCTTATTTTTCATTCTGATAAACCCATGCCATGAGCATCATGCTCTGAAACACCCCTGCTTGCTTCCCTGCCAGCAAACTCACTTGCTTCTGCCACTCTGACTGCACTAAATGCCATCCCTTACTTCTGCTGAGTTCAAGCCCTGTGCTAGATATAGAACATCCAGAGCCAGGGTGAGCAGTGCTGGGGAGCTGGGCATGCTGGTAAAAATATCGTTTGCATCACATCTCTCTAGGAGAAATGCCGAGCAGTACACTCCATTGCAAGCCATGGAGTGTATCCATCCCAATGGCTGGGATGGAAAGCCCACTGATAAGCAAAGTGTCTGGTGGAAAACAACGCTCTTGGGGCTGAAAAGGACATGAAATAAAAAATATTCTTTAAATTTGACCCATAAATGCAGGTGGCTTAGCAGAAACATAAGCTCATGTCCCAGGTCAGAAGTTTTTTGTGACCTGACATTTAAAGGCTTTACAGGCTTTCCACAGTGCTTCTTGCAGGTTTAGATGGGATGCTGCTAAGACAAAACAGCTCCTGGGTCCTCAGTGCTGTTGCTAGCATCTGAGTTTATTAAACATGAATTTTAAAACTGAGGAACCTGTCACCATTTCCTATTTGCATTTCACTCTTGGAAAGGGAGAAGAGACAGCCTCGTATTTTTCAAGTTGGACTGCTTAGTGTTTTATAGCCTAGGTCTCCCTTTCTGATTTTCCAGCACCAACTCTGTTTAGGTTTCCAGCACTGCAGTGTTTAAAACTAAAACATACTGTTTTCCTTGAAACAATACTGGGGTTTGTAACTTTCTCTTTAAACAAATCTGAAATGTTTTTGGCACAGATGCCTTACCAGCCTCCTTCTAAGCAAACCCTGAGACAGGAGTATAGGTGTATGCCTGCAAGAGGCTCCACAAAAGCATCTGGAAATGGTGGGGATTTTCTTCTCGGCCTGCTGCCTTTTGTTCCTGAGCCCGTCCTGTCTCCAAGCCCTCCGAGGGGGTCGATTAAAAGGAAAGGAAGGAAAACGCCATTACTTTTAAGTGGTGTGAGCCTAGGTTCACCCAGCAGGACTCCAAATTGGCAGGGACAGAGCAGTGCCTGTGCGATGCTCAGCGATGGCCTTGCTGCTTTCACCTCTGCTCCAGGGAAGCCACGCTGCCTTGGGGGAGCTGACAAGGAGGGGGAAAGAAAAAAACAGGATCTGAATATTCCTTGCCTCGAGCTAAGCTCCAAGAAGACCCTGCTGCCTGTGGGCAGCTGAGGGCGGGGGCTCTGCTGGTAGCCCCACACCCTGCCCTGCCACGCCGGTTTTTCTCCTCCATCTCTTGTTCTCCCTCAGTGGGCCGTGGCAGGGAAGGGGCTCCCAGGGCTGGGCAGCAGTGAGAAGTAAGGGGGGGGTTGGCTCCTGCTTCTTTCCAGGGGGGAAGGGGATGCTGGCAGGCAGTGCTTTTGGTGTGGCTGGAGCTGTGAGGATGGTGGGGTGGCCGCTGGCTCTGCTGTGCTCTGACCTCTGCAAGCCAAAGTGTGTCTGGGGCCTGGCGGTCATGCAGGAGCTGGGTTTCTTCATACCCTTGAAGGAGGAAATGGAACAGAGATTTTTGCTCTGGTAGCGCTTGGTCTGGACAGAATGCACAGTAAATCATGCAGCACAGAATTTTGAAGGTCAAACCCTAAAAAGGCATTAAAAACCCCACTGCATCTCCCCTCACTTTAATAACCCTCCCTTATTCCTACGAATGAATATGTCCCATTCTTCAACAACTTGGTTTCCCCCCCAGGAGCATTTATCTAAAGGCTGGGTGCTCTTTCCCTTCTTGGCTTAAAACTGGGGCAGATCCTGTTGGTTTCTTCGGCTTTGATGCATGAGAGCTGGGTCATGTGAGAGGGTCACATCTGATGAGCGCAGCCCCATCACGCGGTAGAACCAATGTCATGAGTTTAGGCCGCGGGAGGAGGACGACATCGGCCTCTTGCTGGGGGTAGAGTTGGACGTCCCCGGGGCAGGCACTGCAAGCATATTGACCACCTTGTGTTTTCCTCCTCTCTCCCGCAGTGACGTCTCCATGCAAGATCCTCAAGTGCAACTCTGAGTTCTGGGCGGCCACGTCAGGCTCCCACCACCTGGGCACAGAGGAGGTGCCCGAATTCTGCACAGCGCTGCGGGCCTACGCGCACTGCACCCGCCGCACTGCCCGCACCTGCAGGGGGGACCTGGCCTACCATTCGGCTGTGCATGGCATAGATGACCTCATGGGGCAACACAACTGCTCCAAAGATGGCCCCACATCCCAGCCCCGCCTCCGGACATTGCCTCCTGGGGATAGCCAGGAGCGTTCTGACAGCCCCGAAATCTGCCACTACGAGAAGAGCTTTCACAAGCACTCGGCTGCCCCCAACTACACCCACTGTGGGCTGTTTGGGGATCCCCATCTTAGGACTTTCACAGACACTTTCCAAACCTGCAAGGTGCAAGGGGCTTGGCCGCTCATAGACAATAACTACCTGAACGTCCAGGTCACCAACACGCCTGTGCTGCCTGGCTCCACAGCCACTGCCACCAGCAAGGTGAGCCTTGGGCATGTCCCTGGGAACAGAGGTGGCCAAGGGCAGAGGTGTTCCTGTACAGCATTTCTCTCCAGTGTTTTCTCCACCATTTTCTCCACGTGTCCTTGGGGAGGGTAGGACTGGGTGGGAGATCCTTCAAAGCTGAGTGTTTGGTCTTAAATATCAGGTGCCCATCCTTCCTTTGTCCCCACCTTCACTTAAGTGGCCTCTGGTTTCCTCCTGAGCACATCCAACCCCATTGTGGTTAGCAGGCTGAGATGGCCTCAGAGGGCTAATTTGGCCAAAGTGGGAGGTTGCAAATTAAGAGGGTGCCCACCTGGAAGACTCCAGCATGCTGAGAACACCCAGACTAGGAATGATGGTGGCATCATACAGGGGACACCACGGTCCAAGCAAACCCAAGCCAGCCCTCCAAGTGAGGATCCAGCTTGCAGGGCAAAGTCTGGAGGGAGCTTGAGCTTCTCACACTGCTGTCTCCTGTGCCTGGGCTCGTAATTGTGTCTGTGGTTTGCAGCCCAGTCAAGGCATTTTGTGGGGCAGTCTGTTCTGGAGATGCTTTGACAGTCTAAATAACCATCCTGAAGGTACACCTGAAGGCAAACACTGAGAAAATGCAAGTGAAAATCTGTTGCTGTGATACAGCAGGACTTGTATGGCATGGCCCCTGCTTCAGGAGAGTCCTGGAGCTGATGAACTGTTATGTTGCTCCATGGTGCACAAGCTCTAAGGCTAATGGATCACTTTTTGTGCCAAAACCAGGGAGGGTCAGTCAGCTGGAGGCATTCTCTTCCTTTTGGAGGTGTCTGGGAGTTGTGCTTCTCCCTGCATGTGGGGAGAAGTGAGTAGCATATGTGGGACAGGGACTGCTTCTCAGCTCTGGGCATGGTGTTTTTAGCCTGAGATGGTGCTGGCATTTTGGTTTTGACCTGTCTCTAATGAACCTCCTTAAAGAGTCTTAATGATGCTCTGAACTTCTTACCTACCAAAAGATACCAAAACCTGCTAAAGCTTGCAAGGAAGTCAGCCTTGAGGGAAGTGGTCCTTAAGGACCTCAGGGACCTGCACTTTCAAAGCCTGATTCCAGAATCTCCGTTTTAATTGAGCATTTTCACTCCTTATCTGCCTTACGGGCTTGTGGTAAGGAAGGATTAGTCATGAGATCTGCAGCATGAGCTGTGGAAAGCATTACTGGGTCATTGCTAGAGGACCATGTGCTGTTGGAAAGGATGGGAACCTCTTGGCCCATTAGGTTCTTTGTGCTTTTGCATGATGTTCTCTGGTCTCCCCTTCTTCCTCCAGCCAGAGGCAGGGCTAGGCCCAGAGAAGGTAAAAGGAGATCCATGCAAAGGGTAGAGCAGCCTGAAACCCAAGGCATGGTGGTGCCTCATGACATGGCTGAGGAGAGGACAGCAGAGCTGCCACAGGGATGGGAGCGTCTGAGCACTCAGTAGAGAAGTGAATGGGAGACAAGAGACACAACCAGAGTTCTGGACAGCTCTGGGTTTCTCACCATCACTACTGGTAGCAAAGCTGCTGGCAGCCACCACTGTGCTCAGCCCAGTCCTTGAGGTGCCTTAGTTTTTTCCCTTCATACTCAGGCATACCTGCTCTGTAGCTGCTGCAGCTCTCTCTTCAACAGCCCTGCCCCACGCTGATCAGGTCTCAGTCTGCCTCTGCATGGGGCCCACGTGGCAGGAGGTTGCTCTTACCAGTCCTCCTTCATGGGAAGAGGTACAAGAGGAAGAAGTCTGCAAAAGGTGAAAGAGGAAGGATAGTTTGCATGGGAAGAAAAACAACTTTCACTTCCTTCCATGCAAACTCTCATTTTCCTCCTCCTCATCAAGCTTTTCCCCAAAGCCTGGTCAGCAAGTACTGTGAGGTCCTTCCTCAAGCACGGGACTGTGTTGGAGCCCAGCCAAAGGTGGGGGTGCCGTGCTGGGCTCAGTCTATACCCAAAGTACCCCTAGAAGGGCCTGACCACTTGACCATGCCCAACACAAGTTTCTGCATGGCTGATGGAACAATATGTGTTCCGGGGCCCAGAGAAGATGGGCTGCGAGTGGCCAAGGAAAGGAAGAGGTCTAGCCCTTGGCATTTAAGTGTCATGGGAGCCCAAGAACCTCCACCATCTCTAAGAGAGGCAGAGCTTCCCCCCCCTCTGCAGTCTGCCAGGCCCTGGAGGCAAAACAGTGCTGCATGTGTGGGCATGCCACCACAGGCCTGTGAATTGTGATACCCCACCCAGCTCCAGCTACAAGGGAGCTTCTGTGTTGTACCAGCAGATAGTGCAGATCCAGTTCAGTTCAGCCGCTGGGTCTTGACTCCATACGCAGTGTCCTCATCCCTGTGCTGAAGCAGGGTGTCTGTGTCTTGAATGTCTAAATTTGGAGCAACTTCTCGGCATTAAACACCTGTTCATTAAATGAAGGCCACAATCCCAGCCTGGCTGAGCAGCACGTCCTGAGCTGCTCCTGGTGGTGTCCATGTGCTCTGAGGTGGTCATCAGTGGTTGTAACCACATTCCTTTCTTTCTTTTTTTCTCTTCAGCTCACCATCATCTTCAAGAGCTTCCAGGAGTGCGTGGACCAGAAAGTGTATCAGGCAGAAATGGATGAGCTCCCCGCTGCCTTTGTTGATGGCTCCAAGAATGGTGGGGACAAGCACGGAGCCAACAGCCTGAAAATCACTGAGAAGGTGTCGGGCCAACACATAGAGATCCAGGCGAAGTACATCGGTACCACCATCGTGGTGAGGCAGGTGGGCCGGTACCTCACCTTTGCTGTGCGCATGCCAGATGAAGTGGTCAATGCCGTGGAGGACCGGGACAGTCAGGGCCTCTACCTGTGCCTCCGGGGTTGCCCACTCAACCAACAGATTGACTTCCAGACCATCCACTCAGCTCAGGCCACAGAGGGTCGTGCTCGGAGGAGGGGCTCCAGCCTGCCCGTCCCTCCTGAGGCCTTCACCTACGAAACGGCCACGGCCAAGTGCAGAGAAAAGCTGCCCGTGGAGGACCTCTACTTTCAGTCTTGTGTCTTTGACCTCCTCACCACCGGGGATGTCAACTTCATGCTGGCTGCTTACTATGCCTTTGAGGACGTGAAGATGCTTCACTCCAACAAAGACAAACTGCACCTCTACGAAAGGACACAGGACCTGGCCCCAGGCAATGTGGCTCCCTCGCAGATCCCCTCTGCCCTCTGGGTAGCACTGCTGTGTTTGAGTCAGTTTTGGTTGTGCTTCTTATAGAGGTTTGCTCCTTCACACCTTGGAGCTCAGGGAAAGGGGAGCAGGAGGGAACCCGGGATAAGATGGCAGTGCTGGACAACAGAAGGTTGGATATTGGAGCCATGTAAGTTGTCCTCAAACCTCAGCCCCTCTCTTTAGTACCAGGTCCTTCACCTTCCCAGCTCTTGCCTGGGAAGAACATGCTGACGATGGGGCCAGTCAGGAGTTTTTGCTGGACTAGACCTTGTCTGGACCTTCCTCACCTCTCCCTCTCCTTCTTCTCCCAATAGTGTGGATGCTGAGGAGCTCTTACCTCCTTGCAGTGCTCCCCCAGGTCCCAAAAATGCATGTGGTGACTGTGACACTGGCAGGCGTCAATATGGCTTTGTCTTGAAGAGCAAAGCCTGCAAGAAGGGTGCAGAGCAACACGATGGGGCCAAGCCTGGCCAGCACAGCAGGGCCATGCTCTGATTTTTCTGGGCATGTCTTGCTTCTTTCCACAGAAACTGGTGCAAGGGGCTGAAATGGTGGTGCATAGTCCAACTCTTGCCCAGCTGCCAGTGCCAGGCATCTTCTGGGTGGAAGGATGACATGGTCCTCAAGCCTCAGCTTGCATTTACTCTGGTGCAAAGGGCATCTTCTATATCAGGCAGTTCATTTGGCTGATTCACTCTTTAGTTGTATTCCTGGCTCCCTTGTCTCTGCTTGGACCCACTGAGGACTCTTGATGGCAACGGGAGAAATCTGGCCAGTATTCAAGCGGTTTCTGCAACTTCTGCCCAGTGTTGGATGAGTTCCTCATGCCATTTGCTCTCTGATCTCCTCTAAAACTGGCAGCAGGGAGGCTGCTCAGTGGGAGACCTGATCTGCACCTCCCTCCAGCCTTGCACCCACTCACCTGCCCGTGGCTCAGCCAGGCCCTGGTATATGGAGCAGGAGCATCATGCTCTGTTTGTTTGCTGCTAGGTCTCTGCTCTGCTTCCTGTCCTGGGGCCGGGACTTGCAACCCCATTGCAGACCAGTTGCACCTTAAGCCCTTCTGGGCTTGAATCAGAAATGGGGCAATGTTAGAAATCCAGCCAGGAGATGGGATGCAGCAGAAGACCCACCCCCCCACAACTGTCTCCAAACATCTGTTCCTGCCTCAAAACCATCAGTAATTGTCTTCCCCCACTACACTGTGCTGCCCATCTCCTCTCCATGTTCCTCTGTGGTTCACCTCATCGTTCACTGAACATACAGCAAGACCACCTTTGGCCTATGTCTTGGAGACCTCCTGGTGAGTTTCCTCTCCTTTCCTCAGGGGGAAGTTCCCAGAAACAAGCCCCAAAACATGTCACTCTTGGGGGCACCTCCTGTTCTCAAGGGAGGTCTCTGGGCATGATGAGACAAGCTAGCACCAAAAGGGGTGGGAACAGGCTATATTTGGCAGTCTGAACTGGTGCCAAGAGGCAGCCTGGTATAAATACTCAATGTGATTTCATTGTGTCCTAACAGCTCTAGAGCTCCATTTGTAAAGCAGCAGAGAAATGCAAAACTGTGTCAATGGGTGTAATTTATGTTGTCTCTTTAATATATAGAGCCCTGGCATTGATCTTGTGTGACTGTACAGATGAAGAGATGTAATTGTTTTTTAAATGTTTAAGGAAAACAAAAAAAAAAAGACAAAAAAATATGTGTTTACTACTTTGCTCCTTGCTTTGTTTGCTGGTGCCCCAGGTATTATATTCTGTTTAAAGGAGATTGTGAAATAAGGATATCACAGTTTGGAGGCACTGAGGACAGCAACCACTGGACTGCAGCACGGGACAGTTTAGTTTCCCAGAGCACTAACTGCTCAGTCAGGCCAATTTGGACTTTTTGTTTCCTTTGTTCAAGAACCAAGGTTTTGTCTTCCATAAAAACTCAAAATGCAAATTCTGAAAACCAAAATTTGTCACTGGATAAGAGGAAACATTTGTTTTTTGCTGTGTTACTGCATAGGTAATGGCAAAGCATCCCTCATGCGATACAAAGTTTATTGAAAGCAGTCTTAGCTGGCTGAGCCACAGCGTGCCAACAAGTCAATACTTCCCTTAAGACCTCCCTTTCCTATAAAGCAATCACCCACCCCACAGCATAATGTGCTATGGATTCTTTTCCAGCCAATAAACTATTTGATAATGTGGCTCAGTCCCACTGTCCAGGTGAGCGCTCCAGTGGTGTCTGTTTTATGTTGGTTGGGGTATCCCTATTTTAGAAGCAAACAGTGAAGCACTTTATTTTGGTTGTGTTTGACCCAGTCCTGATTAAAGGTGAAGTGTGGCCAAGAAAGACCCGATACTTGGAAATAATTAAAAAAAAAAAGAAAAAGTAGGCAAAGGGGGTAATTATGAGAATGCCCCCCTGCACCTCCCTGCATTGAGACCCACGGGAGGGTCACTGCATGTATATACTGTAAATTATTTATTGAGAGAAATGCAAGTAAAGTCTGAGGTTTTTTTTGACAATAAATGAGTGGGTCTCATTTTGTTCCCTGTGTGTTGGATGGTGCTGTTTGCCAGGCAGGATGTGAATGCTGAGCCTCCTTGGGAAAGGAGATGTCAAGCCAAACTGGTCCTGTCACCCTTCCCCTGGTCTTTCATCCCAGCAGCTGGAATATGCAGCCTGATAATTTCCTCTTGCTAAGATCTCCCCTTTCTTGGGTATTGTTCTTGGCCCCAGTTGGGTCTCTTACTGCCCTCTAATGAGGGAAACCCAGACTGCATTTTTTTTTTTTTTTTTTTTTTTTTTGTTAACTCCTTTTTTGAAAAGCTGGGCTCAGGAGAGGACACCAGCATCAACTGAAAACACATTGTTTGAGTAAGTTCATGCAAAAACACCCAGCACCAGAGACCTGATCTTCACCTTGCTTCGGAGCCCTAAAGAACTGGCAGTATTCAGAAAGAGCCAAATCTCCCTCTGCCACGATTTGTACCAACTCCTAAGAGCTTGACTTCAGTCAAATCTGCAAAGTCATACATAAAAACTGCCCAGAGCACAAGGGATTAGAGGGTCTCCCTTCCTCACTGCTCTGTGTGGAGGTCACCAGTGGTCCCCTGCTCACCAGCCTCAGAAAGAGCATCATCTGGTCAAAGTGCTGGTGTAAGGGAACAGTCTATGCCAGCACCCTGGCATGGCCACAGGGCTCCATGAACTGTGTCCTTACAGAGGAGGGTTAGGGTTAGGGTTAGGACCTGTAGAGATGCATCCCGACAAGGGGTTTCCTCATGAGGGACATTTCACCATCAGCTTCGAGGAGGCCTCAGGATTGAACTGGTAAAAGCATGGCACTGCGAGACGCTGGGTTACCAATGTCCCTGTCAAAGTTCGAGTAGGAGGAACTGAAGAAGGAGGGGTTTCAGACTGAGAGGGGCGGGACACAGAGGGTCTGTTCCCTGCCCAGACTCCATCAAGGTCAGGCAGACCCCAGCCCCTCTTTGCCCACTCTGTACTTCACTGCTGTTCCCTGTGCTCCTTTACCCCCAGCTCCTCAACTGCTCTGCAGAATCCGCATCCATCGGGTGCTGGGCAGAGCCCTGGAGCCGTCTCCTGAGTCGGCCCTGACACAGGGAGCCCTCAGGCATCCATCCCTGCCAGCATCGAGAGCAGGTTGTGGAGATATTTGTATACATTTCTAATTTTTGTTCTTCATCCCGTATGTTACGGCCTTTCCGCTGCTGTAGTACATGTTTCCAGTTACCAACTGCTAAGTGTCTCGTCCTTTTGTCTTCCCCTTTAGCAGGGTTGAGGCGGGGGTAATAGGGAATAATTCTGTCCTCTGGGTTTTTGGTCTGCTCAAACTGCTGAGCCGGGATGCCAGTGTCCCCCAGCATCGCTGTGCCCTTATTCTTACCTGCTCCTGTTCCTCAGTCTCTGCTTCTCCAGCTTTTCTGTGGACAAGAGAGGAGTCAGTGCTGAATTGTAAAAAAATCATCCAGGACAGGGACACCCAGACCAGCTTCCCATGGTCCCTGTGCCTCCCTCCAGCCAAGCCTCCTCTCTCCCTGCAACAGCCAGCCCCAGTCACTTTTTCCATTAGAAAATCCATTTTTCAGGAGCATATAACTCAGCTGTGAAATTTCACTCTTGGCTGAAACTTGGCTCAGCAGCAGAGAAGCTAGAGGACCCAGTGGCTACAGGTGTGAAAAACCCTTTTTACAATAAGCATTTATAACTTGGGAGCAATCTTTTCAAGCCCTGCATCTTTTTTTTTTTTTCTTTTTTTTTTTTTTTTTTTTTTTCTGTGTGGGCCTCGGTGAATGAGTGGAGGGGAAAGACCAAAGCAAAGCAGCCAGCAGGATGCCATCCATCCCACCTGAGAGGCACATCCTGCCCAATAGGGCTGGGGACAGAGCTGAGAACTACTCTCATGAAACAGGAGAACACTTCTCCTCGGGAAAGGGGAATTCTCCTCAAAAAGGGTCAGAAAAGCCTGCACAGCTCCAGAGATCCAGAAATGCAGAGGCTGGATGAACACATGAACATTGGTCCCAGTGAAATTCTGATGGGAACGAGTGAGGAAACGCACAACTTGTCCAGATCAGGTGGAAATTCCCATCCAAAGGAGTTTCCAAGTCTATCACCACAAACTGCAGAACTATGTAAAACAGCCAAGAAGAACATGCTTATTCTTGCAGAGTGAAAACACCCATCCCAGCATTCCCGTGGCTGGCATGAAAGGACCCTGTGATCCCCTAACAGCTTCCATTTTAGGGCACCCACCCTCTGCTGTCCCCAGACACCCACTATACTGAGGGGCTGCAGGACCCCCCTCCCTGACTCACCATCCTGGCACGGTGCTGAAAATCTCAGGAACACTTTTTTAATATACAAGAATCAAAAGTACAGCAGTTTTACAATGTAGGAAAATTTAATACATACTATATAAACAACATATTTACATCAGAAATCACTAGGACAGTGGCATTTTTTCACAAATATAAATTAATATTAATTAACTGTTTTTAGTCAACAGGTTTAAAAGTCCACATTTTTACAGTAAGAGTTCTTCTCTCCCCAGAGGAGAGGCGGAGGTCAGGAGGAAATGGGTGAAAGCAGAATAATATTTTTGTGTGGATCACTTACTGTTAACGTACAGATGTCATAGCACTGCTCAGCTGGGCATCACACCACCTGTCCATAGCAGGTTTTGGTCTGCAGGACTTGTATCATGTGAATTCACAGCTTTACATCATTTCCAAAGGGATCAGGCTAAAAAACTCTGTTCTAAAAATAAAAACCCAGCAAGTTGCTACTTCTTCCTGTAAAGAGGCTAAATGGGAATCCTGCAGCTGGTTCAGAAGGAAGAGCTGTACCCAATGTTGACACAATGCAGTGAAGTTTATGGCTGTGGACCTGTCCCCTCTGATCCCACTCAAATCCAAGTGACTGAGTCTGGTTCTGGTCCCTTTTGAGGGGACAAAAAAAATTAATGCATGCGTGTGTGTGTGTGTGTGTGGTTGGGAAGGACTTTCCCAAAATCTAGTTCTCCAGCTTCATTAAAGCCAAACCCAGTGAAGATCCAATCACTGTAAGTGAAAAAACTATGTGACTTCAGGATCAGGCTGAAAGGTTAACAGCTGGGAAAGCTCATCCATGGATATGGGTAAAGCTTTTACTGTTTCACAAGGAAGCCCCAACCAACCTCATACCTGGAACAAGCAGAAACCCCCACATCTGGACATAAAAAAAGCCTCTTGCTAGGGTTCAGTTTCCTGCACCAACTTATACTGGTCTGGCCAGTATTGCCTTCTGCTACAAGTGTATGGCACAAACTTACTATCATGATAGCACCGCTTGGTGAACAAAAAGAGCAATTCTCTTTGCCCCTCTGAGGTTCTTCCATTTTCACATTAAAAGCTAATACCTCTGAAAAGAAAGGACCTCTTTGTTGAATACCACAGCAAGTGTGCCTACAGTCACAGCTTAGTGAGAAACACCGCAGAAACGTGTTCTCTCAACACCTCCCATCACCTGGCAGCTCCAAGGGGGACTGTGGAAGACTTACCTGCACCTCCTCCTGCACAGGTAAACACTAGCATAACACCTTCTTGGGGTGCTACAGTGCCCCTAAGGAAGCAAAACTACACTGCATATGCTGGAAATTTTGCAAATTAAAACCAAAAAGGAGAGCAAAACACTTCCCGTGTGCCCTGTTAAAGCAGCAGGCTCAGAAAGGAGTGAGTGACAGCAGCAGATTTCAAGGGATGCACTGCATGGAGGGGGACACAGGGGTATTAGTGTTGGTTTGTGTGTGCCTTCCAAGGCACTGGCTGGAGTCAGGAAGCCAGCCCTGAACACCCATTTCCCCTCAGTCTCTCAGGAAAAGGACATCACAGCTTATTAGGGTTAGATACTGGCACCTGAACATGAGGTTCAGTTTCTGTCCCCAACCAAGAAGAGGAGTCTGGAACAGCCTGGTCTTTAATACTGAGCTCTGGGAGATGACACATCCCCAGACACCATACTCTGGGCAGCCCAGCTGCTGGGAGAGCTTTGTGGTCTCCAGGGATGTGACTCCATGAATAGTGACAGAGGACCTCAAAAATAATCACTCAAGCCACTTCTGGTCAGCAGTCTGTGTGCAGTGCCTCTCACCATGCCAGTCTCCAGCCTGGACTCTGGTCTGATCATACACTGACTAAAAATACTTGGAAGAAGTGTTTGTCCTGAAGTCCACTGAGCTGAACTACAGACTCTTTTCCCTCAGCCATGCTGGGCTCCTAAGACATCTGCTCTAAGGATTTTTAAGAACCAGTCCTGAATTCTTCATTCTTTCCCTGCTCACTTAGGAGCTAACTCCTCAGGGGCACTTCCAATTTATACAGACAGAAGGTTGTTCAGTGCTGGTACTTTTTAGCAATTTGCTGACTAGTGGAATAGTGGCAGGAAGGTGACCATTTGCATCAGCCCACTGGATTCCTATTTAAAACTGGTCTACCATCCTTTATCCTTTGGCTGCAGTAAAGGCTCGTGATCACTTTTACAAAGCCCAGACTTGCCTTAAGACCAGAGCACTTCAGTGACAGGGAGATTAGGAGCTTCAGGATCCCCAGACACCCAGAGCTGTCTTTTGGCCTTGCAGCTCTCACATATCATCTGTTTGTTCCTGGACCTTCCAAGCTACCCATGTTAGAAGAGAAAAGCAGCTGTTATAAATTCCAGAGCTCTGTCCACTGGGAAATACTGTTCTCACCCCAATTTCTTTCCTACTAAATAGAACTGGACTAAGTCACTGCTAAGGAAGTCTGTCTTTTTTTCACAAACTCCAAATCCCCTTGGAGTCAAGATTTGCCAATTCCAGCCCTGGAGATGAAAGATTCCACACTCCTCTTCTGTTGCAGGGGACACAACAGCAATCAAAGCAGAGCCAGTTTCTTGAAATGGATAAAGACACAGAAATGATAATGTGGTCAGGAAAGCAATGGGTTGTCATCAGCATAGAACTGCTTTGGAGTCACTCTGCAGGGACACCAAGTCCCTCTCTCAACCAAGTCTGGCTGCTGAGGGACTCTCCCATCCCTTCTCAAATGTATCCTGCCATTGCCCTATGCTGGTTACATACAAAGACCAGCCTAACCAGTTTATTCCCAATCCCAAAGCAGCATCCATCATGTAACATCAAGTCAGAGCAGGCACACAGCCTTCTGCACAATCCTAAGGAGCATCAATCTGCCTCCTCGGTTTGGGGAAAACACTGGTTAAGGAAAATTCTCTTGGGTCCATTAAACTGGGGAAAACAAGAACAACAATAGAACAGAACAAGTCAACAAAGCTGGTTCCAACATTCAATGTTAAAAGAGGGGAAAAGAAACAAGAATCCAAACCAGAACAAAGAAGTAGGGAAAGTCTTCCTCCACCTACTCTCCCAAAATCCTCCTTGACGCAGCAAAATGATAGCAGCACGTTCAGAGTTGCTGGCTGGAGACACCAGCTGCTGTTGTATCAAAACAAATATTTTTAGATGTGCGCTTTTCCCCTCTCAGTCCCTTTTATGCTTTCCGAATGTTCCAGTTATAATCTGGATTGTTTTTCTGTTCTAATGACCTATCCAGAGGTGACCTGTGATCAAGAGGTGACTTGGAATCATGGGGGGATTTCTGAGAGGGAGGCGAGCGAGGGTCCGACCCTGCTGGATGAGGTGGAGGGAGAGGCTGTTTGTAATCTCCGGATTTGTCTGTGTGGAAGGACCGGTAATGGTCTGAAGGTCCTTGGCCATGGTATCCCATGGGTGGCCTGTGATCAGACATCCGTCGGAAATCCTGCTGGTGATAGTTCTGAGGCCTGAACTCATCGGATCGTCGACGCTTGGAGTCGTGGTGGTGCCTGCAGGGAGAAAACCAATGGATGGAGATCAGTTCCCCAAGGAAAAACCTCCCCACTGCAGCCAGGTGCTTCAGTGCCAATACCTCCCAGCCTGAGATGGAAGGGAATTAATCACCTGTCATAATAATCTCGGTGGCCTCTGTGGTCTCTGTCACTGTTGTACTGTTCATACGGCCTCTTGCGGGAGAGGTTATTTGGTCTGTAGTTCCCAGAGCTTCTGTGGGGCTCTCCACGAGATCTCCGGTCCCCGTAGTGGTGGTCCTTGTACCAGTGCTGCTCATACTGGTGATGCCGCTCCCCACCCCACATCTGGTTGCTGTTGCCACCATAGCTGAACTTCCGATCCCTCTGCCAATCTCCTCGGTCTGCAATGAGGAAAGCACCAGTCAGTGTCCTTCATACTTTAGTTTAAACCCGTTACTCTACTGGATTCTCCAAACAGATTATAAATATTGCTGTCTCCCTTGAACTTTCTCCTCCTCTGTGGGCCTAATTTTATTCTAAGAATTTTTTAAACATTATTCTACCAAATCTTATTCTGTGCTGTTTTTTCACTCCTCTCATCACCATGCCATCATGTTTTCTATTTCAACAACAAGGACAGTGATAATTTATGTCCCATCCCATCACCTTTAAACCTGACCAGCTCCAAGGATCTGTGCCCAAGAGCAAACAGCTGCTAGATTAGCAGGGATGGTTTCTCCTAGCCTGTCAGTACTCACCTGTGTTGCTGAAATGTCTCTTGTTTGGATGGCCATAGTTGTCACGTGGATGCCCATGCATCTGCTGTTGGGTGTGGGAAGGGGGCAGGTGGATCTTCTGGGAGTGAGGATTGTGAGGGACATGAGACTGGGACATCACAGAATCACGGCTGGAGCCTGAGGGCTCTGGGCGGAACGGCTTCTTTATGCTGGACATGTCCTCCTTCTTCTTCTGCTCCTGCAAGGTGGAAGAGAGGGCTACAGCTCAACTGTTCATCCACCAACATATTGAGATTATGCAAGCAATCACCTTGTCTGTCAGCCTCTGGATTTCTCTGCAGCCTCCCCACGCTGTGGGACACCCAATTCTTTGAGGACTTTGTGACCCAGCTGTGCTCAGGCATTTTATGGATAGCAAAGACACAAATGTGATGAAGGACAGGCAAGGTTTTGTCCCTTGTGGCTCTGCTTCTGCATCCTATCTCCATGGAACAGCACTCCCAGGCTTTTAGCTCTAAAGGTCAACTCAACACCAGATGCCACATCAAGCACCACACTTTCTTGGTTAGAACAGCCAGGAGAAGTGACCAGTGTTGTTAGGTGAAGGGAGAAATGCCACATGAAACAGGAAGCAAATGCAATCAGACTGTTTAGATGTTAGGAAAGCCACATACTGACAACATATAATAAAACCCACAATAAGAGGCAGAAAGTACTAACAGTTCAAGTGTGACAACTTTTAAAGATAGTAACCGGAGGGAAGGCACTTCAGATCTCACCTCCTCTTCCTGTGACCTTTTCTTGTGAGCCATCTTGTAGAGTTTGTGAAGTTTTCTGGCATCAAATTCTGTGAATTTTGACACAAATATCCATAGGTTCCTAGAAGGACATGAATATTTTCTGTTAATTGATACATCAGCAGTCTAACTGCCAACTGCTTTCAAAACCAACATCCAATCAGTTTTACCCTCTCTGGAAAACAGTTTCAACCCAGCTCTGGAGAGGATGATCTGGAGAGCAATAATGAAGTTCAAAATAAAGAGCCATAGAAACCATAATATCATTCACCTTCTCCATAGCTTGATATGATCCTGATCAGTGTAGGCTTTAAGGCACTCAGAGATTCGGTCACCAATTTTTAGGAGGCAGTTGCGTGTGTGCTCCAGCTGTTCTTGAACTGTCAGTCCCTTATCAGGCTTGTCGAGTTGCTTCAGTGCTTTCTTGACTGGTCTCATCCTTTCCTTGCACTTAAAAAAGCAATAGAGAGCAGAAAGTGATTCGACCCAGGGCTCAACACTGTTCCTTTGCTAATCACACAGAGCTGGAAGAAGTTCATTTGCATGAGGTAACTTTATCTGACCATGAGACACAGAGAAATCAGTTACAAAAATAACCAGGAAAAGATGGGAGCCTCCCAACCTCCTCGGCTGCCCCTTCTTAGAAGGGAACAATTTGCTCTGCAAACCGTAAGAGCACAGTGTTTGCTCTCTCACTGATCCCAAGGCAGGCAGGGAAGCGTAACTGAGATCCCAGTGGAATAAGAGGTCCCTCAACAGCCTCCCTGTCCATCCCCATCTGGGGCTGCTTTAATCTATTGCTTCTGCCAAAAACTGAAAAGAGATAAAAAGCAAGCACCATCTTTTTTCAGCTGTGCACAGACAGTAAATCAGACAGGTTTTCACTGTCTGACTGGACTGTTCATGCAACAGGGAGGGAGAGTTAAATAAAAAAACAGACAAAAATAACACAGGACCCACAAGCAAACGCACAGATTTGCATTTAAAGACCTGTTTTTAAAAATGGCACTTCAACACCTCCCAGTACAAGTCAGGCTAAGGAGAGTGCCATGACAACTTTTACTGAAAGTCTGTTTTTACACTTTATCACAGCTTAGCAGTTTGGGCGGACCAAAAACCCAGAGGACAGAATTATTCTTTGTTACCTCGCTCTCCCAAAGGGAAGATAGAAGGGGAATAAGGACGAGGGACTTAGTGTTGGAAATTTAAAAAAAAAAAATGTTAAAAGATTTACTGCAACGAAGGAAAAGCCGTAACATTTGGGATAAAAATAAAAAATACAAATGCATACAAATATCTCTTGATGCTGGCAGGGATGGGTGCCTGAGGACTCCCTGTGTCAGGGCTGACTCAGGAGAGGGCTCCAGGGCTCTGCCCAGCACCCGATGGGTGCAGATTCTGCAGAGTAGGTGGGAAGCTGGGGGTAAAGGAGCGCAGGAAACAGCAGCAAAGCAGAGAGTGGGCAGAGAGGAGGGGCTGGGGTCTGCCTGACCTTGATGGAGTCTGGGCAGGGAACAGACCCTCTGTGTCCCGCCCCTCTCAGAGCCTGAAACCCCTCCTTTAGTTCTTCCTGCTCTAACTACAACAGCCTTGCAGATATGTTTTCTGCAAGAGCATTTACACAACTTGGGAAGTGCTCACAGCTCAGATGACATCTTGTATGGAGGTCACCCTTGACACTCTCGTATATTTTCCCACCTGGAAAAGCCCCATAGGCTCCATGGCTTCCCCAGGAAGAAGACTGCCATGTAAGGCTGCAGGGTCTTCTGTAACCCACAGCAGTCAAATGAGCAGTGGAACTTACCAGCTAAACAAAGAGAGCCCTTCTGCATGTTCTGTTGACAAGCTCGCCTGTCCTGCCCCACCTGGCACCCCTGGCAGAGGGAGGGGATCACCATGTGCCATCACACAAACCTGAATTTTTCAGAGAGTTATCTCAATGTCTTAACAGTGCAATTGCTTGATGAGAATCAGGAGCTGGAGGAGTTTTGAAGTTTCTGCCTTCCCATCTCCCGAGGAAAATACTCACTATGCTGAATGTTTCTTGGTCCAGATCATCATCCTCATCTTCTCCAATGGGGATTGGTTCACTCCCTGCAGTAATGTGGACTGGACCTTGTGATCTCTTCACTTTACTTCCAGATTTGGCTTCACTACCTTTAGGCTTTACAAGGACAAATTACACACATCATATGGTGAGCCAGACTGCAGGATCCCAAGTGACTGAACTAACAACCTCCACACTATTGTTACTGGCAGTTAAACCCTGGGCATTGCTCCTCCCCAGATCCCACACAGGACAGCCTCCCTCCACAGATCTCAAACTTCTCAGCTTCAATGCCTCTCTAGCTTTACGTCATCCCTGAGGGAGTAGAGAGAAGTCAGAAGCAACATTTTGGACTTGAACACTTATGGAAAGGAAACCAATGCTGAAGACTTGGAAGAGAGGTTAAGCTAAAGTTTATATATTCCTTGCAAAATACAGAGCTCAGAGTAGTCTCATGTCTACAAGGATGTGCAACTTCATCTGATGTCTGTAGTCCTCAGACCCTCTGGAAAGCAATCTCCAATTATGGTCTGTTAGTGTAAATTTTGATTTATATGACTTAGTTGCAGTCAAAGCACTTTAGAGTCAAAATCATACCAAAAAAAAAAATCACTGGAAAGGAAACTTCCCTCAACATATGTGACAAAACTTCTTGGCTTGCACTTATGACGTCAGTGTCAAAACAGAGTATGCAGAACTTTTAACTCCTCTTGCAATTTGAACCCAGCCTCAGGGCAGTTGTACCCAGAATTCAAGGGACATTTTAGTCCACAGCATACCATTGATGTTGAAACACTCATTCTGGTGAGTCCTGAACAGCAGTGAGGACAACATACAGTCTTGACAGTGTGGACAGTTGGGTTATTTGGGGTGAGTTTAAATTAAAGGGGAATACAGACAAGGAGCTGCCAACTCCATGATAAATCACTGGTGAACATAACTTTGATCTGAGCACTCCAGGTTCTTCCCCCTTTCTTCCTTAAAATCAGCTATTTGGCCATATTGCTATCACAGGGACATCTGCACTTTAAAGGCAGCCTGACAAAATAGGTTCCCTTTTTTTTCACATTCCATCAAGCTTTAGGATATATTGCCTTTTCTATTTTTATTGCAATTGTTCACAATAAGAATTTGAGAGGGCTGAAAAAGGCGTAATACCTTCCCCCACAGTACTTCGTTGATGTCTCTTCACACAGGGCTTCTAAGGAATTCTAAGTTGCATTGCTTGCCCTTCTGCTCAGACGTTTTCCTCTCTTAAACTGCTCCTGGGAGTACCACATACCTTCTCTTTCTTCTCTTTCGTCTTCTTTTTCTCTTTTTCACTTTCCTTTTCCTTCTTACTGGTTGTCTGTTTTTCCTTGTTTTCTTTGTTCTCTCTCTTCCTCTTCTTTGCTGGGCTCTTTTCCAATCCATCCTCCTAGAAAAGCAGTCAGAGCACCATGGTGAAGTCCTTCCCCTCACCTCTATTTTCTGGTTTAAGCCCCGCTTAACCAGCTGCAATCCACCCAACCTTGACAAAAAGGTATTAAAAAAACAGATGAACCCCAATCTGTAACCAGCTGCCAAACTGCAGATAAACACTGCCTTCCTATGCCAGCTGTGTTCGAGAACACTCAGCCCCTAAGTTAGATACTGATCAGCACAGGAACAAAAAACCTTAGACTACAAGCCAAGCCACTCAAAAGGCAGAAGGTTTTCTAAGCAACAGCATGACCTTGGTAAACTCCAGCTTCACCACTGGCTGACGTACTGGAAAGGAGAGGGAAACAATTCTTCTTTCTCTCCTTTATAAGGGCATCACCATTTGTCCTGAGATAACCTTTCCTCCAAGTCAAGAATGTGGATATGTGTGGCCATTCTAGGCTCCCCCTAAACACTTGTAGTACAAACATAAAAAAGCAGGTGGGAAAGGCCCTTCTTTCACCCTGACAGCTGTACAGATGCTATTGTGAATTTGTCAGTCTTCTGGGGGGATGCACTCTGTAGATCCCTGCTGACTCCCCAGGGCATTTGCTAGGGGTGCTTCCCAAGGTGAGTTTCTGCAGTAGCAATGCAGCTCAAGGGAACCTGGAAAAGCTGCTGTCCACCAAGCTGATTTACCTTAACTTCACCTTCTTCTGACTGGTTGTCTGAGTGCCGAGGAGGGGAGAGTTCATTCCCATGCTCATCTTTGACTTTAGGAGTCTTGTTCTCTTTCTTTACTCGTGGCTTCCTCTTCTTTAGCTTGCCCTGGTGAAAACGCAGAGCAAATCAGGGCAAGCAAATAGCTACAGCTACTTATCTCCTGAATATCCTGCAAACAGATGCAGGTCCTGCAGGGTGGCAGGAAGCCTGATGAGCCTGAGTTCTTCAGAAAGTGCAGTAATTATCTGCCCCTTGCTAAACATAATTTCAGTATCACAATGCAATTAGACAACAGACAGGTCCATATTCTTTCATGCAGATGATGCTCAGGCTATTTCCTGCCACCAGCCAACCACTCATCTCCAAACCCCTAGAATAAAGCAGTTACATCTCACCTCTTCCCCATCTTTCATGTTTTCTTTCTTGTCGAGATCTTTCTTCAGCAGTTTCAGTAGATAATCAGCTCGGGTCTGGAGCTGTTTTCCCTGAGGTTTCTTATCTGTCTCAACAGGTAGAATCTTTGATAAAGAAGAAAAAAAAAAAATACACCCACATGCATCTCTCAAACCTTGAGAAAAAAGAGACATACAAGCAGAAGTCCTTCCAAGCTCAGCAAAGGGATGGAGATGCTGGACCTTCTGGGGGAACAAGAAGGTTCAATTATTTCTTTGAGCTCTCACAAGGACTCTCCTTGTCGAGCCAGAAGCAAACCTCTGAGTAGGCATCCCTTCCCTTGGCCTTTTGCAGAAGTGAAAGGACCCCAGTGCAACTTCCTAGATTCTCCAAGACCTTTCTCCTCAGTGCACAGAAAGAATAAAAAGAGGTCCCAAAACCATTTGGGACCTTGAACTGCAAAGCTGAGTCCACTCTCCTTGATACAGCATATTTGTTTGTGACAGCCTTGTGGCAGCATGCTGGTCCCCTCTGGTAACCTAAGGCATTGCCACAGCAATGACGCAGTTGCAGAATTTTTAACAGAAAACAAGGCTGCAAGGTGCCACTTTGTGGAGGAGATACCTCAGCTTCCTAACTAGGCTAACTTTATAGGAACTGGGGTGGGTCTAAGGCAGCTGTTTCCATTGCAAAATGCCTTTCTGAACTTCATGCAGGACGACTCTTGGCCACTGACTGATCTCTGCTAAAAAAAACTACCAGGGAAGTCATGGGAATAGAGCATACAGACAAGCAAAGCTGGGATAGAGATTCTCAATGTTCCTCAGCCCTGTGTTGCAGTTTTCTCTCCTTCCACTCTCCTGACAATGGGTGGTGGCTTATTTTTAACCTGGATCATTTCAACATGGCCCCCATGAAGAGTCCTTCTGGGAATGATTGGAACAGAGGAAACAGATGGAGGCTTTCCAACTGGCTTTGCTGCCAGAGCCAGTCATGTAACTATACCCTCAAAGCTAACACAGACCAGTCTTGACATAAGCAGCATCAAATCTGTGAAAAATTATTTCCACGCAGAAATTGAGACTCATCTTGTGAGATGCTCAATGAAATACCAAGTCATGATCATCCAATGCACCCTGCTCCATCCTCTGCATGTAACCACACATGTCAACATTACCATTTTCTTCCTGCATCATTTTACTGTGGTTCATCTGGTACTGCTCAGAGAAAATTTACTGCCAATCAAGTAACACAACTCTGCTTTCCATCAAGCATGTAGCATTCCACGGAGGTCACTATTTTCCTCATTATTATTTATTATTATTTTTGGAGAGGTTACAAACATCAACATTCTGTTTCTGAAGTAAATCAAGCATGTTCTCTATGAGGACTGCCATGGACCCAATGCAAGCAACACGCAAATCAACCTACCTTATCAGATAACTTCAGTTCCGGGTCTGTTTTAATGAGCTCCCAGTTTCCATAACCATGCTCATAAATTCCCACTAACAAGCGGGAATCTTCCTCCACTCCCCAGTCTACATCAAAATGGGCAGCTTTGACACGGCACGTCAGGCGGTACCTGAAGGCATTTCAAAACATGAGCTACTTCTAATGCCACAGAGGATAAAGCAAATCCACACATCTAAACTCTTTTAAGTTACAATTTCTCAATTCTCTGAGCCTCTCCCTGCATTGTCTACTCAGCCATACTCACTTCTTTCTTTCTTCTGGGTCCGCGGGAACGGATTTGTGAAGCATTTCAAACTCCTCTTCATGCTGGATGATGGATTTCACATTGACTTGGACACCAGAAATCTTGATAGTAGGACCTCTTCTTTTTCCAGGTCCTTTGCCTGCTCAACAATAAAATACAGCCATTATGAGAACTCTAACAAAAAGAAATGCCTCTGTAAAAAACCCAAAAACGTCTGTCCACAGAGATCAAGACCTTTTCCAAAACCTCTTATTTAAACAAAAGGCTGTTTGTTAAGGCATGCCCCCAAAACAATTTCTCTTTCACTAATTCACTAAAATCTGCAATTTAAACACCTCCCAGTATCATTTTCTTAAATACACATCTAAGTACACAGGAGCTGCTGCTTTGATAGTTTTGCTCAGCTGCAACAGGCAGAGACCCAGCAGGAAACCCAGCCCAGACCCCTGTATCTCCAAACCAACAGCACAGAACAGCCACACAGAGAGTGCCTGATGATAACAGCTCCAGGAAATGCTGATTGTGGATCTCACTTTACCGTGGTGTACACAGAACTGGTTTGATTCCTAATGCCAGGAGCAATTAAACCATGGTCTGCTTTGCCTTGTGGCTCAGCATTAAATAAGATGATGACTTCAGCCTCTCCCTGCAAAACTTGTGTTCAGCAGAAGCCAAATGGTATTCGCCAGTCTAAGCAGAAGACTCAGGGTGAGTCTCTGTTGGTGACAGTTACCTGGCAGAAATGGGACAATTTAAGTGTGTGCTTGTTCTTTGCTTTTGAGTCACAGCATTCCCTGCCTCCCTGTGCATCAGGGAAATGGTTTTCTTACCAGCTCCATGAAACACACACCAAAGATAGCAGCAGCAGCACACAACCCTTTTGCTTACCTTCACCTGGATTTTCTTTCAGCTGCTCCTCATATTCTTGCATTGCTGACACACAGCTGTTGTGAATAAGTTCCCCTAAACGTTTCAGATCAGCCACTGACTTATCCACCAGCTCAGCATCCCTGGCAATACACTCCAGCCTGGGGAAGGAGAAAAAAAAACATTGCAAGTTTTCTATCTGATACAGCATATCTGTTTCCAAGTCCCAAGCACAACTGTTTCATAGCTTTTAGTGGTCAATTTTGTACATGGATGAATGTATGAAACCCACATAAGTTGAGTTCATGCAGGACACAAGCTAGTCTTTTAGTCATTTTAGCCTTTTTGAGTCTCTTTTTAGGTCTTACAGCTGTAGTACAGTGCAGATGTAGTACAAGTGATCCAATCCTTTGGATTTTTTAGTACTAAAACAAAGGTAAGAACTGTCTATCTAGGGCAAAGAAGCACCCCCTGTGACTGTACAGTGTTCCGTCACAGTTTCCCAGTTCCAAATTAACTCCATTTGATGGTCAAAAGCTGCCATCTGCTGTCCCTGTTGCCTGGCTGAAGTTAAGCAATGCCAAGGCCCACACGCAAGGCTTGTAGTGTTTCACAACAGAAGAGTACAACCAGCTGAAAAAACACAGTCATTTGTCAGACAAAATAGGCAGGAATGCTGCCTGCCTCAACTCTGAGACCTCAGCAATGGCTACAGACTTCCAGAGCCAGCACAAGTGCCCACCTCCTTCCTCATTCCTCCCTCCCTCCCTCAGGCAGGGACACAGCACTCACACAGGGCTCTGCAGACCCCTGGGGGATCTCCCCACTTCCCTACAAGAGGGATATGGCAGTGAGAGGGAAATGCTCCACATTCAATCTGGAAGAGCTTGGCAAGTGCCTTGGGCAGCATTTGCTGTTCAGGCAGCTGCTCCCTCTCTTTTCTAGGCAGAGTGGAAATGCCCCCAGGGCCAGACTCTGCCAGCAGGATGATGATGATGCTGTGTACAGCCTGGTGCCATTACTGCTCTAGCTGCTTTTCTTTGGCCAGCATTCATCAGTGCCCATCAACTGAGACATAGGGGACAGCAGGGCAGTGGCTCCTGGCTGTGTGCTGGCCATGGGGGCTGGACCAGACCCCCACAGCAACGTGTACGTGGCCAGGCTTAGAAACACAACATTCTCCCTCCCTGTGATAACCCTCTGGAGCAGGGCCAGGCTGGGACTTACCGTTCAAGAGGGAGTCCAAACTTCTTGTAAGCCTTGATAAACCTAAGCAGAAACAATGAAATAACAAAGCAAGAAAACAGCAACTAAATCAGCAGCCATAAAAAGTGGATCAAGTATCAGAAATACAGTTGAGTATATTAATAAGAACCTGCCATATTCTCAACCTTGCATTCCCCACTGATTAGCTAAGTGTCACTCAGGACTGAGACTCCTAGACCATTAGCCTCCACAAAAGAGTTTTATGACCTCGTCTGGAGAAGAACACAACATTATTGTGAATGTTGGATGTTTGACAGATGGAGGAAAAAAAGAGGAATCTCGTAACTGTAGTGTAAAAGATAAATGAAAGAAAGCATTGGCTCACACCCTGTTGATAATTATTAACTTCACTTTTTCCAAACAGAAAAGAGGCATTAATGTCATTAATAATTTTAACACTCAGGCTCTAAGTGTAACAATCCATCAGAGAAAAGACAAGTCTGGTGCAATCCATCGCAGAAGTTTGCAGACAGGATTGGTATTAATTTTTATGTCTTATTTTTATTGTGAAAATGACTGCCATGACTGATACACAACTTCAGGGCAAGATTCAGACACTGTTGCTGCAGTTCAACAGTACCATGTGGTGGGAGCAGACCCCATGGCTTCAACTACAGATTATTTTTTACATCAGTGAATTTACTCCTTTTTTATCTTGTGCACTTTCAGCCTCTTCTAAATACCTCTTAATAACCTAAATGGTTGCTGTAATTCATGTCACAGCACCTCCCTCCTTCTCTCTTGTTTCAGGGCTGGATATAAGGCAGCTACCATCTCTTGTTAAGTCTGACCATCTCCTGTTTAAAAATATATCCAGTCAGAGATGGAGAGAGAGTCAAGGAAAACTCTCAGCCTCCTCTTATGCATCTCTGGCTGAACACTGAGCAGAGTCGTAAGACAAAGTCCTTTGTGAAAGGTTCAACAGTTGGAAGAAGAAAATAATGGTCTGGAATTCAGCTCCCAGCTGACTTCAGGGACATGGTGCAGAAGGGGATACAAAACTGCTGGGATCAAGGAAACAACCAGTGCTTCTCATAGGGTTACTTTGCCAGAGCTTTGCCTTTCACATAAAGCTTAAATCAGCAGGACTACTGCCAGAAAAATGTCAGGAAGGCCAGAATCTGTCCCTTCTCCAGTTTTGTATCTTATGGCACCTAAAACCTTGTGCGTAATATAGAATTAGCTCAATACACCTGGCCCAGGAAGGTCAGTTACAACCAGGATTAATTTTAGGAAAGCACCAGCTTCCATGAAGCCTGACTAAAGGCAGTCCAGTCCACTCTGCACAGACATGAATGTTAAAGTCACCAGCTGGAAGCAAATTAAATTATAGAAAGGTGGAGAAGCTGTCCTAATGAATCAGCTCTACTTAACCCACTGGTGTGCTTACTGGTGAACAACTCATGGATTAACCTGGGGTTTTCCCCACCTGCATGGTATTTGTCTGTTCTCTGAACCTTCTCTCACACTCAGCACTGACCTCCTGATTTCAGCATCAGTAAATCCTTCCACAGTATCTTTTCTAACACTCCGAGGACGCCCCCTGCGCTTTGGTCTCTTCTCGTCATCGGTATCCTCGGTCTCAGTTTCTGATCCAGATGATCTCTGAAGCCTTCTCTTAGTTTCTGCATCTGATTCACTGTCATTTGTCTGAGCCTGTATGTATCAGAAAAACAGCAGTACAGTTACCAACTGCTAATCTACCTACCTTTCCTATACCTGTCTTGCAGCAGCACTATTGCACATTGACACCTTGGTGTGCATTACTCAAGATGCAGAAGCCCATGTCATCAACTCAGAACGGCTGCACATCCTTGCACATTCCAGCTAGCTAAGACTCTGGTTCTCATCTTCCCTTTAGAGCCTTCCAGCCAGCAGTTTCACAGTTGCCATTTTTATTTACTAAGGTATAAGATACACTACAATACAGTGATTACTGTGGTTTTGCACCACATTCCCGTAGCCTGTTTTGAAAATCAATCTGGAATCAGAAATCAATCTGGAATCATCCAGTATGATGACTTCAACATTCACTTGAATGTTTTTCCCCAGCTCATCCCAGAGAACAGTTCATAACCCCTTAAATTCCCATATCCCAGAATAACCTCCTCTGACAGTTTGCTGTACAATGGATTGGTGCAGATCAAATCACCTGAAAAAGGACTGGAGAAGACAACACCTCTTTTGCCTGCAAGAGAGGGCAAGAGCAGCCCAGGAAGCCAGAAAGCCCAAGGAAAAGAAACAGCCAGAAAATAGCATAAATTGCAGTAATATCTGCATTCTCTAGCTGGTTATTCCATGCCATGCTCACTCAGGTTCTCTTTATCTTGTCTGCTAGGAGACTTGTATCAAATCCAAAATGGGCCCTCACACTGCTTTGCAAACCATGAGCCCACTGCCAACAAGAAGTCAATGTGCTGCCTGTGGCTTTACTCCTAACCAACTCTGAAGGAAGGAAGGAGCCCTCAGATGGCAAGACAACTTCCCTTTCCCTTCCCTTTGCCAACTTTAGCTTTCTGCCTCTCAGCTCCTTGAGATGGACTGTACCTTTTTAGTTGAGCTCCGGATTCGAGGCAGCATGTAGATTTCTTCCAATTCTTTCTGCCTTTCTTCCTCTTCCACCTTTTTCCTCTGTTCTTCTGGAATGATATCGTCCCAGTCCTTCCGGGACCGCTCATCCAGCTCTGTCTCTTCCTCCTCCATGGTTGCAAAGTTGGCCACCTTTTATAAACAAAACATTTTTAGAAATTCCCTCCCCTGGCAGGAATACTCCAGAGCTGTCTGCTAAGCCTCAACTCCTTGCCCATAGAAACTTTGCCAACAGTTCCATAACTACTTTATAATTGATCCCTATGTCAGTGCATTCCTGGTCCCTTGCCATGTCTTTGGGCTAACAGCTTTGGAGGAAGTACGTGCAGTTTAAGCAGTACTGCTGAGCCTCTAAGTTATCGGGTTTGTTTCCAAATTTGGCAAATTCTGCATTTTCTTCACAGCCTCCAAAACCATTTATCTGAAATGAAATGAATGCCTAAACATCTCCCCAGCTACCAAATCTACACACACCTCCTCTGCAAGCTGCTTTGCACAGGTCACCTCTCACCAGGATTAATTTGTTCTGTCTCTTACTGACCTTACCACCGTGGCAGGATGTGGGGAGCCACGTTCCTGTACCCCACTACTGAGCTGAGGTGTCTGTACCTTGAACTGGGAGAGGAGCTCATCAGTGGCACTGGTGGACACTTCATTCTCTCGTGTTTCAGCCAGACGCAAAATCTCATCAATGTCCATCTCCTTCCAGTCAGAAAAAAAAAAAAGAGTGATGAAGTGGAGCATGCAGAACACAGCAGGAAAAAAGACGCTAGGAGAACACACTGGTGAGGTGCAATAGCCAACTGTGCTGATCAGAGCTAAATAAAGTGCCAGTATCTGCAGGGTGTCATCATGAAGGGCAGGGAGGAACTAACACAAGTGGTACAAAAGGGTATAAATATGGGTGACAGAAGAAAGGGAATATCAAGGTTGAGCAGCAGGGAAAAAATCCAGACAGTGAGATGTATTAACTGTGGACTTCTTCCCTCAGGGGAAGCTCTGTTACTCAGGCCATTAAGAGACTGGTCAGAGCACTCAATACTACACTGTCAAGCAACATTGCACTGAGGCAGGAGAGAGTCTGTGCTGACTTCCCTGTGCTGACTCCTGCCTCTCTAAGAGACCAACCAAAAAAGGATGCTGAAGAAGTGCTCAGAGGAGGCAGGGAGAGGAGCTTGCAGCAGGCTGTGCTATAACTAGAGAATGAACCCTCAGGAGTTAAGGGAATCTCTTGGTGACCATTACTACTTAACCCCAACAAGGCTTTTCCTGATTCCCCAACCCCAGAGCTCTCCTCCTTCAGCTCTTCTGGACTCACACATGCCCTGTTCACTGACTTGCTCTCATGCACAGGGCAAGTACAAAGAGGGAGCAAACACACATCATTCCCCATGCAGAGGACCAGAAACAGCTATGTGATTTCAATTTCAAATTACCTGAGGCTCTGACTCTTCCCCTTCAAGTTCCTTGAAGAGATCTTCAGCTCCAAACTTCAGAATAGCTGTCAGCTCCTCTTTGTTAAAAGGATTTGAGCTAAAAGAATAAATGAGAAAGAAAATGTGTTTCAAGATGTTAAGCCAGCAGTGCTACAGCACAGAACTGCCAAAGTTCTTCCTAATTAAAGTAAGAAAGAAATTTTCTACCCAGCACTATAGAAAGCTTTTTTATTCACCTCTTTCCTGCTCTAACACAGGCAACTACTGTGAACAAGCTCATTCTACTGGGGGGAAATGGGTAAAGTCTGAGGTCACTGCACAACTGCAGCTGTTCCACCACCAGTTTCCCTCAGACCAGATGATCTCTTGGAGGAAGGGAGAAGGAAAAACAGGTAATTCATTAAAATTAGGTTTTTTCTTCTGATCACCTTTATCCTATGTGTCCAAATGAATGGCTGCTTGAGCCAAATTAGTGGAAACTGCCGTGATTTATTAGCCCCTTGCCCCGTTATCAAACAAATATTGCGAGGTACCAGCGGGTGAAGCTCGTCGTACCACATGCTGTGCCAGGCATCTCTCCTGACACAATCACTTACTTGGATCTCCCAGAGTTGTTGTCCAGAACAGTCCTGCCAGTGGTATCCATCCGCTGGATCACCAGATGATCCAACACCATTTTCTTCTTGGCCCTCTCAATGATTTCCTCCTCGACTGTACCCTTTGTGACCAGGCGGTAAATGTTCACCTGAAGGGCAAGAGAGGAACAGAGCTGTTTCCTGGACCTGAACATGCTCTGCTCACACAGCCATGCAACCCTCTGTTGTTTCACTAAGGTGGTCCCTTCCAAGCAGAGATTTTGGAGATAAAAATCCTACATGCTTTTTATATCTCAGGTAGATCAGGTAAAATCGGGCTGGTTAACACTGATCCTGCAGTGTGACTAAAAATCTTCTGAAACAATCATTCTAAATCCAAACTAGCATAAAACTTCTCAAACATCTAGTAAAACCCTAGTGAAGGTGGATGTTCTACTTTCCAAGTTTTTAAGGACGAGAAAGAACTGAGTCCACTAGGCTGAGAACTGTGATGCCACGTGTTAGGTTCTTGTTTTTGAACCATGCTAGGATCCGAAGCAAACAGAAGAACCTGGCATCTGGCAAATGTGGGCTGCCTTTTTGCTTCCTGGCTTTTAAATGAGCTTTCTGGAGTCAGGCCTGGGGGCAAAAAAGTGAAGTGGGAGCCCATTTAGATGCCCACACTGAAACCACAGAAAAAAACACCACAGTTAACTCTTCCCACCTGCTTCTTTTGTCCAATTCGGTGAGCCCGAGCCTGAGCCTGAAGATCATTTTGAGGGTTCCAGTCAGAGTCAAAGATAACAACAGTATCAGCAGAGGCCAAATTAATTCCCAGCCCTCCAGCTCGTGTTGACAACAAGAAACAGAAATCCTGGGGGAAAGAAAAAAGCATCCAGGAGTTAACTGTAACTGTGGACATAAAATAGCAATGGTGACTTCAAAGCTATGCACAGAAACATAGGGAGGGCTCTGTTGTATTTGTACTTCATAAGAAAGCAGAAAAAGGATTTCCTTCCCACACACCCTGGTCACTCAGGCTAAGTACCACTGGTCTTTAGTCTGAGGCACAAAATGCAGCACTGCTGGCAGGGTTGAAAGGTGCATTATCCCAGAAAATGCCAGGAATGCATCCTTATAGGAGAGCAACCCAAGCAGCTTGGGCAAGGGCACCTTGGAGCCACTCTGGAAGATCAGACACACTGCCCACCAGACTCCTACAAAGGCAGCTGTCTGAGGCTGCTGGGGGTGAGATCAGCAACCAACACAGAGTGTTTGAGTCACTGTCCAAGGGCACAGGGTGCCAGGCTAGAGCCATGATACCTGAGCCCCAAGGATGCCCCCAGGAGAACAGACAGGGAAGTTTCTGTAGGCATTCCTTCTCCTTTCCTACAGCCATAAAGTACCTAATTGTATATTCTGTGTCACCAAGAGTCCCCCTCCAGTCCAGGCTTCTGGAGCAAGGAAAGGTATTTCACATGGCCAGGCTGACTGTGGCACAAAACAAGTGTCCTCACCCTGAGTCAGCAAGCCCAGGCAAGAGCGTTAAAATGCCCTCTCCTATTACACTATCAGCTCCAACACTAGGCTCCACTGCCTGCAATCACTTAAAATCCCCCTTTTGCCTCTGCCACTTCATATCCAAAACCACCTTCAGATTGAAGGAATGATTTAACAACCATCTCTGTTCCCCAGACCATGGGGAGAGAACTGCTACCTTCTGGGTCTTCCCAACCTCCCCAGGAACTGTAGATATGCTGCTGGAGATGTGACTTTCAGCCCTGCTCTTTGGGTGTGGGGGATTTGAAGCAAGCAACGTGGCTAACTGCAAAACCTCCTCTATCTGTGCCTGTAGCAGCATCTGCAGATGTGAAAGAAGTGAACTGAGCTAACCCCCTCTTGGCAGACATGATCTATGTCTCAGACAGTCCCCCCAGATCCCCTGAGGCAGGACAGCCCCAGCTGTGGTACCTCGGAACCGTCAGCGTTGAAGTGGTCCAGTGCCTGCTTTCGGATCTCCCCTTTGATGGAGCCGTCCAAACGCTGGAAAAATCAACAGGAATGATAAGAGAAAGGAGGTAAAGGAACCCTGAGCAGCTGCTGCACCCAAGTCCTGAGAGCCCTGCAAGACCCTTTCCCTGCCTGCAGCATCTCATTATTAAAAACAGACACTGATTAAAAATAACCACACTGTCTGAGCCCGCTGTGCTGTGAGGGCAGGAGGGGGGGGTTTGCTCAGGCAACAGTCACACAGGGTGTGACACTGCAGCTCCTGTTACAGGCTGCCAGCCAGGGTCTCTGCCTTTGCCGTCCTCTCCCCGGGTTTTATCACAGGACAAGAGGCAAAGCAGGGGGGGCTCAGAGGAGGCGTTTTGCCAAGATGGAGCCACACAGAAATAAAGGGACTTCCCACTTCCCTCCAGTGGATTTCAGTGAGCACAACCCATGAGCCCAGACATGAACCTCAGGAAAAGTCAGTGACTTTTCTACTACCCTGCCTCCCCCCCCATATACTCTTCAGTTTTCAGTGAACTCCACTTTTTCTATGCTGATGTTTCTCACCTGAAAAGGGTAGTGTTTGATAGTCAGGTACTCTGCCAAGATGTCCAGCATCCTCACCATCTGGGAGAAGATCAGCACTCTGTTGCCTCTCTCCCTCAGCCTGGTGAGCAGCTTGTCCAAGAGAATGAGCTTTCCACTGCTCCTGACCAGAGACTGAAAGGAATAACCATCATTCCAGCTGATGCTTTCCAACCTTACACTTATGTACACTACAGAGACCTACAGAGATCAGCTGCTTTTGGGCCAATGCTTCTCCTGTACACCTCTAATCAAATAATCTGGATTTACACAGCAGGGGCCACAGGCAACATGAAGTATCCAAGACAGATTGTATATTGCATGTGCCTCCCACTCTAGATGGCCACAAAACATTGCTTACAGTGAAAGCAGAGGACAGGAGACTCAGTGGCTCAGTTGTGAGGACAATCTCTACTGGAGAAGCAACAGAAACCAAAGTTTCACCACATGCCCTCCTTGGTGGGAGGCAAAAAGAAATGGCAAAGTTAAGGAAAAGCAGTGGCAACCAAAGGTACTGCCCACCTGCAGGGTCTCAAGGCCATTCTCCTTCTCGTTTTCCTCAGGAGATTTGATAAGGTAGCAGTGGTTGCAGCACTTTTTCAGCTCCATCACAATGTTCAGGAAACCAGATGTGCTCCCCCTCGTTCCCTTTGAAAGAGCTTTGTAGTTTCTTGTCAAAATCCACCTGCAGATAGGAAAAATAAGAAGTTCAGCTTATTTCACGGTGCAGATTGAGCAGACAGGAGCCTAGGAGGAATACAACCCATCAGGGACACTCTGTTCAGGTATCAGTCTACTCTCCTCCTTCCATGTCTCTCTGCTTCTTCTATAGGGTACTGCTGTTTCCTCACTAAAAAGTCTGATCTTATTTTCCTCTTGATATGACCACAGCTGAACACTAGAAAGCACCACAATTTTGCAGAGCTTGACTCTTCCAAGAAAGACATAGTCCCTGTCTTGCAAAGCTGACCAGTGAAACTGCATCACTCTAAAAAACATCTCCAGTAGTCTGAAGATGCTTTTTTAGAGGAAAAGATACCACAAAATACTAATTGAGATTCCTGTCACAAAGCACCTGGTACTACAGGTGATGGCTGTCACATTACTTTCTGAAGGACACAGTATACTGAAACATCTTCCCACACAGAAAGATGTGCCTGTTGCTGCTGGCACTCCCAGTGACTTAATAAATGACTCACTTGTAATACTGCTTCTGCAAAGCAGACATTTCCACACGGAGAATCTGCTCCACTTTGGCTGGCAAAGATTTCTCCACATCCTTCTTCACCCGGCGTAGGAGAAATGGCTCCAAGACTTTGTGGAGGCTCTGGTAGCCATTCTCTCTGCCTTTCCCGTGATCCTCTTCGAAATCCTCCCAGAACTCAAACCTAGACACAGAAACAAGGAGCAGAGAGGGGTCAGAACAACTCATGTCTTATCTTTCAGCATCTATCAAATATGGTCCCACTAAGTGAGATATGAGAGCATCAGTGTAAAGGAGATGCAGTGGGGGATGAAAGGTTCACAAGTGCTCTGACTAACTGAACAGACTGGTGGCAAAGCTGGAAGCTCCCTGGGCTTAGCCTTCCTCACATCTCATCTTTGAGATCCACACTGATCTCAGGACCCGAAATCCCAGGTTTTTCAGTATGCTGCTCTACTGTCCTCTGCTGGAATTCACCTCGCAGCAGTTTCCAAACTTTCCTTAGTGCCTCCCCCTAGACAGGGCTTTGTCAGCTTTATATTTACACTGCTTTATACTGCTCTGAAGGCTTTTCTTCTCAATTGCTGCTTCCTCCAACAGCTCCTCTGAAATGCCAAGATTTGCTCTTCTCCACTTGGGAGAACTTGAATCTTTTCATTGCTCTTTCTGTGATCCAACAAAAACAAATTGGGGGACAGCTCCTTTTGCAGTCAAACATAATTCTGGTGAGTTTTGGGGCTTGCTCGTCTTATCCAATTTTTCTTGAAAGCAACCAAAACAGTTGCTATAATGCAGACTTGCAAACAGCAGCCAGACTGCACCATCTTTGAGCAATACTCCTGGAGACTGCCATGGACTGGTTGGCAAGTGTGGCTGAACCACAGTGTACTGGAAACCTCAGAAATGGTTGAGATGATTGCTGAAAACAAGTTTAACTTTTTTGAGATGGCTCTAAGACAGCAGACAGATTTGAAAGACACGTATTAGGTTTCCCCATTCAGTTTGCTGCCAAAAATACTCCTTGTGTTAGTCATTTAACCTCTAATTTTCCCCACCAATGTCTGCTCCCATTTCATTACTAACTCCACTGAGTTTAATTCAGTGATCTCTGCCATTCTGCACTCCCTCAAGCCTACTTACTGGGTAAGAATGGACACTGAGATATTTTTTGAAGGACCAAAAGGAGACTTACTTCTCTGGCATGATGAAATGCAGCAGGGACCAGAGCTCTTTAAGTGAATTCTGAAGAGGAGTGCCAGTGATCAGCAGCCTGTGATTGGACTTGAAATCAATCAGTGTTTTGTACAGCAAAGAATCATCATTTTTCAACCGATGGGCTTCATCCACAGCTAGAAAGGCCCAGTTAATACTTCCCAAAACAGCCTGGAGGAAAAGAAGACAAAAAAAAGAGCCTCAAGATGCTGGGTCAGACAAGCCGCACCACTTTGCGTATGTCTCTCTCTTCATGGCCAGAAAGCAGTGCAGTGCATGCTTTTCAGGACATCCCAGCCCAGCCCTGGTGCTGGACCCACCATCCAAGGAGCTGGGCTCACATTTTGTTCTTATTAACAAAATCTTGGGATCAAGATGTCTACACATGTTTTACTCCCTCCCTTCCAGAAAGGAAAGTTGAAAATTTGCCATGCTGTATGGCACTCCTGGCATATTTTTTTCTCAGCTAGTACTGCTAATCTATCACTGCTTTACCCAGAAAGTTAAGTCTTCCCTCAGCCCTCTGTACACTTCCCTTTCCTCATGGCCCTGGAGTCCTCCTACAGGACTAACCACACTGGAGCTACTCCCCACAGGAGAGGTGACAAACAAGCCTTTAAAGTTAAAGTAACCTGAGAGTTTTGATTTTTTTTTTTTAATATTGGTATGAAGTTCTCTGTTTTCTGCTAGGACTGAGTGATGAACTGAGCGGGCTAATGAACATTTATTAGCCCAACAGATTTTTCCTAAGTGTAAAAATCAGTTAGCACCGTGGCCAATGATCTCTCCTCTCAGCTACCCTAAATTAAACCACGTAATGTCCAGCTACTATCCTGCCTGGTGTTTTGTAAGTAAAAATAGTAACACAACTGTGAAGTATGGAAGTGAAGACACTCTAACAGACGTTCATATTCTAACAGGTGTCTCATACTCTCTCTGCATTACTGGCAAGCAAAAGCAAACAGTAGCTATACATTCTTTATCCCCACAGAAGAAAGAGGTGAAACCCAGTAGCTGGAGGCTGGCTTCCCCATCTGCAAGCAAGAGAAAGTCTAACTAAAAACATCCCTGGAACATTACTCACCTTATCCTTGAGGAGGATCTCATAGGTTGTGATAAGTGCATTGAATTTCAGCCTTTTAGACTGAGAGTGGATCCACTCATATTCACGTATCTGTGTGAGGAAACAAATGTTAACTTCAACCAATGTTACTGCAAACTAAAGAGTTAACAAGAATTGTTTCAGTGTGGCTATAGCCAAAGCCTCCTATTGTTCAAAGCCCTGTTGCTCAAGGTGTCATTTGATGAGCTCAGGGTCCCCAAGGAGCAGCTTGTTTTAGGGCACAAGTGGTTTAACTGCCCTTGCAACAGGTACTAAAATAAAGTCAAATAACTTGATGTTGTGACATGACCCTCATCTGCCAAATGAACACATCATCTCACTACTGACACCACCAGGCTCACAACATTTGTGTGCTTCATCATCTGAATAATTCAGAACACAGGAAGCAAGCACTAGTCCTTACTGCAGCATGTTTCAGCCCAGTACAGTCCTGTGTAGGCAGCAGGTGGCAGGACCTGCCGAGTAATGAGCTCAGCCGGTGCTCAGCTCCACCTGTGCCCAGTTAGGGCTGGCCCAAGTGCGCATGATCAAGGGCCAATAAAAGGTGGGGCTTGAGACTGGCAAGGGGCTCACTCTGAAGCAGGTTCGCAGCCGTGCTGGTTGCTGGCCAGTCCTCTACCGAGCCTGTCCTCACTCTGAGCTTACCATCACTTCGAAGTTCTTCTCCTGCAACATCTGGTGGAGAATGCGGGCATAGACCCTCGCCTAAGCCCTCCTCTCCGAGCGAACTTCTCATCCTTCTCCTGGAACTCGGGAAAGTAGGGTAAGAGAGACCCCTTCTTTCTCTTATTCACACTTACCAAGCCTTTTTGCCAAGAGATGGGTCTTACTACCAGTAAACCCACTGAAGCTGCCACCACTGAGAAAATCGCGGCACAAGCGGAGAGCCAGGAGCTCCCTGGCTCCCCGGGTCCAGCCAAAGCCCGAGACTTGTGGGAAGAGGTCTACGACCTACTGGCAGACCTCAATTCTAAAGAAATTAACGGCGACATCATCGGCGCCGATAACACCTGGCGAGTCGTATGCGGCCTATTGGAAATGATGAAAACTGAGGTGAAGGCGGCACTCGCCACCACCACACCTCCATTACTAAAAACTGAGGCATTCCCCCCTAAGAAAGTGTCCACGGTGATCCCCTCGGTGCCACCTGCTGCCTACAGTCCTGGTTTCCAGACCCCCTGAGAGAAGCCAGGACTCTTGTGCTTACTCTAAGAGGGGAAATAAGGTAGAATAGTCCCTGCAGCAGTGAGCTCCACCCCAGTGCTCAGTTCAACTAACTCTAGCTTCCTGCAGTGCTTCCATTAGCTTCTCCAGCAGAATATGTGTCACACACTACACAGGAGCTGCTGCTTTGCTCCCAGCATTTCAAGCCAACCCCATCCCCCTTGCTGCCTGGTTACACACCATGTTCCTGCTCATGAGGTCTCCAATGTAAACCACCACATTTATCTCAGGTGCCCATACATCAAACTCCCTTTGCCACGAGGTGAGAGTGGACAAGGGCACCACCACCAGGAAAGGGCCATATAGCTGGTGCTGATGGAAGAGGTATGACAGGAACGATATTGTCTGAATTGTCTTGCCCAGGCCCATTTCATCAGCCAGAATCACACTGTTGTTCCTAAGAAAGAAGAGAACAAACATGAATCATGTCTGAGTGTGTGCTTCCACCACTCCTCATGCACTGTGTGCTCACAAGAACAGCAGTCCACAGCAGGGACAGAAAGGGGGCAGTGCATAAACATTTATCTTATTGTTAACATCACTTGCAAATGGATCCCAGGGACATCCAGACTGTACATGGCACCATAACTAAGATAAAGGAAAAGACTATTATCACCCCAAACAGGCAAGCAAGGACAAAAGCAAAGAGAGAGAGGAGTCAGTGGCTTAATTTTAGAAGTACATTTTTTGAAGATTTCAACAAGTGTGGAAGCATGCTGAGCCAGAAACCTTTTCTTTTCTGTTAAGGCAATGGAAAATTAGAGTTGATATGTAGCAGGCTCACAGAAGAGCCAAGTCCAGCATGTGAACAGGCTCAGACAGGGAAAATACTTTTTGCTTTCTCACAATATTTCTTAAGTTCATGCTCTAGATAGCTCCTGCTTGGAGTGTCTGCAATACAGCTGGGTGTGATAACATTCAAAATGCTTCAAGCTCCAGAAGCAGGATGGGTAAAGACCTCAGTTAAAAAGAAGAGGAACAGAGATCCTACCAGGATAAAAACCAGGAGACAAAATGAGTATATCTGTACATACTTGCACCATGAGTGAGCAAGCCAGTTGAGCCCCTCCAGCTGGTAATCTCTCAGCTCCAGGTTCTCACTGCCAATGTAGGAAGGCTGTTTCTTCAAAGCAACAAACCTTGGTCTCTGCTTCAATACCTGGAACAGAGAATGCTGTAAGCTCACTGAAGAAAGACAAAAAGTAAGGTTGAAAATGCAGCAACTTAGGCTTATTTGTTCATTGGTTAAAATTTGTCCACATTTTCCTAGCCAATGCTTTTGTCTCTAGTTCAGAAAACCACTCAGCAAGCACTATGCTTTGCCTGCTCTCCTCTGCTCTGAGGACCAGGGCTGGGAGGTCCTCTCCAAGAATGCAGTAAGCTGTACATGATGTACATTAGATGGAACAAGCTTCACTTTCTTTTTTGTCCTTTTATTTTTCCTCCCATTATCTCTGTCCCTCTCCTCCACTATAAAACTGCCTCTTTCGGGTTCTCTCTTTTCGCAGGTGTGCTGTTTTTTCATCCAACTCATGCTAAAACTTCACATTTCTACAGTAGTTCCTTCTGAGAAGGAAGCACTTTGCAAGGATAAAGCCTCCCATTCCCACAGGGATTTAATGTGCACAGAGTAAATGAAACCAAAAGGAGGTTCACATCCCTTCCTTAAGTACTAATACCGGAACAACAACCAACCTCTCAAACAGTGGTGGGATGTGAAAATGCTCTCTGACATTTATGCTGATCAAACTTCACATTTCCACTGTTTGCATCACCATCCAGCCTGGAGAAACCTAGCAACAGGAGAGAAATGAAGCAAACAAACCTTGCAGTCCCTGGTGGGAATTGTTTTGGAGTTGTTTCGATTGTTGAAGCTGTCAATGCAGTGCTGAAACTTCTTGCTTATCAGAGCCTCATCTTCCCAGCTGCACTCAGCATAGGGCAGCCCCATCCACTTACACAAATATTCGGGGTCATTCGAGGGTGTTTTGCGACTGTTTGCTGCAAAATATGCAAAAAAAAGGCCAAAACTTAGCAAGCATTGTTCTGTGGCTGAACCACAAGCGTGGTTCACAGGAGCAGTCTTGAGCCACCCATGTACAACCACAAAACACAGCTCAGCTCTAGTGGGGAAATTTTAGAGGGACCAAAAAAAATGTTCTTTTACCTGGAAAATCTGAATGTCCTGGCATGGACTTGCTGGTCTTCACAGCTGTGTTTGGAGACAGAAGGGTTTAGAACGCAGGCAGCCAGCAGAGGGAGCAGGACAGGCAAACTGTCACTGCCACACACCCCAGGAGATTTTGTAGGAATTGTATTGGAAATAGGTTAAACAGCTCTCCAAGACTGTTCCCAAAGCAACTGGATGCTGGCACCTCTGACATGACTGTGGTATTATTGAAATGCTCACTAAGTCACTTTTATTTTTAATAAGTAATCAAGAAATCTAACCCCTGAGGTGCCTTGCAGCCTACCCACGTTCTCAACCATGACCCAGAAAGTGGTCCTCACAAAAGCCAGGCCTGTGCTGCTGCTTTAGATGGAAACACCTTCCATATAAAGGACTAAACTCAAAGAACTTCAGCATCAGCAACTTCAGCATCTCCTTGGAAAATAGTCTGGCATCCCATACTCCAGACAAGGAGAGCATTGATTTGAATTGCTTGTAAATACAGCTCTGTAAACCTGGATTTCTACTCTACAAATTCCTGAATTCCACACACTAAAGTACACTTAACAACAGGTTTTTGTCTCCAGAGATAGTGGAGACAGGGAACTAGAAGAGCTGTACATTCATTCTGCTGGCATTGAAGTTCCCACTTCTTACTTCACCCTTTTAAACAAGTGTTGGATTCACTTACCAATTACTCTCTCCACTATTTGATACTGTTTGTTCAGCTCTGAAGCTAGTTCTTGTTGGCAGTTGAAATATTCCACATCTTCAGGTGATACCTTGCCCAGCCTAGATGTGAAAAAAACCAAAGACTTCTGTCATAATGCTTATGGAGACCACATACAGAAATTCTACTTTCCTGTATGTTTCTGTCATTCAAACAAGCCACTGAAGCAAACTACTACTTATATGACATGTTTCTTAAAGCTTCCTATAATTATAAATTGTTACTGAGAAGCAAATGTCATACGTTCATACTGACTCCCTGCTAAATGATGCCTTACTCTGCTGCAAAAATCAGTCTTCAAAAGACAATGAAATAGAGATGGAAGCTGCTACTCCATCTTTATCACTTTGGAACCACACCATAGCTCCTCTGAGTGTTCCTGGGGAGACTGGATATATACTGATGCCAAAACTTGCATACAGACAAGTCGATAATTTGTAGGAGTTTATAGATCTGCAAGTCCTTACAATGTCTCCTGGGCTAAGTGCATCTATGTACCATGTATTTGTTGTCAGCTACCCCAATTCTTAGGCCTGGGTACTGACAATACTGGATTCCAGGCCTCTTCCTCACTCTTTCAACACCATGGCCACAGACATCATCTCTGTGAGAAAGGATGTTCATCAGTAGGCAAAGAGAGAAGTGAGTGTTGTGCAGTGAAAACAGTTGCTTTGGATGAAACATGCTTTGCAAGAAAAAAATCAAATGTTTCCTGTCATGACTCTGCAAACCTCTGGCTAAGAAAAGATTTGCCCAAGGCCAAATCGCTGGTTAAAGGAAAGCATACCATTGCTTGATCTCCTCCTCTTTTTTCTTGAAGTTCTCTAGCTTTTTCATGCCCTTCACTTTCTGCTGCTGCAGGGACTCTTCACTCTCCCATGTGCTATGGATATATGACCAGCCTTTCCATTTGATCAGGTACTGAACTTCCCCTTCATCCTTTTCAGGATCAAAGTCAGCACTTGGGTTGCCATTGGCTTCAGTTGCATACACTGTGGTGGAAGCACCAGTGGCTGCAAAAGAAATCAGGCTGCAGTTGGTACCTTTGTTATCTATCAAGCACTGGACATGAACTGCATTACAGCAGAAAGTTATTTTTCTAATACGTCTTTCGTGGCAGCACAAAAAATACCCTACAGATTCTACAACCGTATTAAAACAGGCACACAGAAGTTTTTCATACAGAAGAATCTTTTAAAACTCTGTCATAAATGTCTTTTCTGTAAGTATAATTCAAAGGCCTCTTGAAAATGTTCATGACTGTTCCATTTTACAAAAACATTTTTGTAAAGCTATGAGAACAAAACTTTGGCTTTATTTTCATTATGGCTTTGTCAATGGAGCTATGAAAATGCACTCTACAGGAAGATCTATTTTATATTTCAAAGAACAGCAAGAATTGGAGAACAATGACTGCATCTTCAAAATGTGTGCATGCTAAATGAAAGCTGCTAAGTGCATAAACTTGATATTTTAGGCTTTTCAATTCTAGATTTTACAAAAGCTGCTATTATTCTTAATTAAGAGGCATAGAGGCAAGGGTGAAGAGTGCTGAAGCAACCCTTGTCTCCACTTTGAAGTTGCAAAAGCACTGCACCAGCTCAAGAGAAACTGTGAGTGCACATGATTGACAGCAGAAAGAAAAAGGAGGTGGCTTTTTCTCGAACTACCCACCTCCTTTTTTTCCAAGTCTGATGTCCAAGACTTTCTCAATAGTTTCACTGTTGTCTTGCTGTTCATCAGCTCCTTCCCCAGTCATCTCTATCAGGTCATCAGAATCCGTCTCAAAATCATCATCTTCTTTATAACTGAACGAGACCAAAAGCAAACTGATAAAAAGCACTTGACTCTTCCCAGTCCAGAAACACACAGAATGGCATGGACTGGAGCAACAAATCAGCATTTACCCTGGGGTTCAGTGCATGTTAAGCACATGCAATTCCTAAGTTAGGCATTCAGTACTTTTCCCCAGGAGACTCAGCTATACTTTAGCAGACTAATACTCTGTCTTGTCCACATAGTTTTTCTGACCGTGGCCAAGACCAGATGCTTCATAAGGAAGTGGAACAATCCCTGCAGTAGAAGCAAAGCCATCAGCAGAGAAATTCTCCTCTCTCTCTGATGGAAGATTATTTTATGTTTAATAACAGAGGTTGCAGAGCATCAAAAGGCTGCATGAGTGCCTGCACAGCCCTAGGACCTACACTTCTCTTCCTTGATGAATATTTAACCACCAAAAATATTCTTTGTGGTCTTTGCAAGTACATTATTAGGACTGCCAAAAGGTAAGAGGGTATATTGAGGAATGGATAATGCTTTACCTCTACCATGTCCCAATGCCCTGTCCCAAGGCATTACCTATTAGCCACTCTCAGACCATTAGTCTAGTCTAGCACAGCTCATTTTACTCATCTTAATCTATTATTTGTAATTCTCAATCTCATCTGAGAGTCTTTTAGAAACATGAAGACCTGCTCACAGTTCTCTTAAAAGGAACTGATTCTTTACAGATGGCAAAGCAGGTGAAGTGAAGTCACACATACACAGTATGAAGCTGTCAAAAGAACCAAATCTCAGCCAAGAGATGGGTATCTGCAGGGTCACACCGGGAGCCAGTGCCTAGGACAGGGAATTTGGAGTGCCTTCCCCTTCCTATCCAGGCAGCTCTCATCAAATAATTCCACACTTCTGGATACCTGACATTTTTGGCTGCTCTTCGTCGAGTTTGTCTCTTGGGGGCCTCATCATCTTCATCATCATCATCATCTTCAGATGAGTCTGGTTTCTTTTTCTTCTGGCCACGCTGGCCTTTGTGAGCCTTTTTAACACTGGGTTTGGTCCCTTTTCTAAAATAAGAGTAGAAAGCTATAATACAGTGTGTTTTATGTAAGCATCCACTTATAATAAGTTTTCAAGAAAGCATCAATCTCCGTTATTTGACTCCTAGGGGTTTAGTCTGCTCTAACTACCATGGAAACCCCTGCATCACTCACTGGAGCATGCAATGAGTAGATGAGAGTCATTAGGTCCTAGGTTTACTAGGTTCTGGGCTTACTAGGTCGTAAACAAAGGGAATATTGCAGAAAAAACCCACATTCTTTAGCAATAAACAAAGAGTACATCTCCATCCCAGCATGTCCAAAGATGACATATGCAAAAAAAACCAGACAGACTGAACCACCCACTCCTTACCTCCTTTGGGCAGGTCTTCTTGTTTTAATTTTCTTAAGTTCAGGCTCACTCTCTCCACTGCTGCCTTGGTTGCCTCCATCTTCATCCTCTTCTTCACCAGAGACCTCTCTCTTCCATTTATTTCTATGGTCAGAAATAGAGATCATGAAGGGCAATCATATTTCAATACCAGAACTTGGCTAAGCCATCTAGGTTAATACTAGCAGACCATGATTACAAGTTGTTCAAAACTGCACTCTGGGTTGGCCAGTGCAACGCCTGGGGGATTTTATGGTGTGATTCTCTGCTTTTAGAGCCTCAGTCACCTGGGTTGCAGTACACCCAGTGGCAGCAATATCTTGAGTGGGGGTGGCCCTTAACACACACTACAACAGTGCTTGTGGCAGAGCTGCACTTCTTACAACTGGGTGGGCAAGTGCTTCAAATTATTTATTTTTCATTTCCACTTCTGTATTTTCTGAAACTAAATGGAAAAATCTTAAAATTGCTCATTTCCATTTACGGAGTATAAGTAACAACATGCACAGTTACATGATCTCCTTTTAGCACAGAAAATGCAGCAAGAAGTCTCTTGCCACCTAAATTCAGGCTACTACAAGTTTCCAAGTGTGAAGCCAAATCACACCAGACCATTAGTGGAAGGAATTCAGAGCAAAGCTGCAGCTCTGGAAAGCCCTTTGAAGGAGCGCCCTCTGTCTCTAAGGGGATGCGGGGAGTCCACAGGGATTATCCTTCCTGCCCACAGGAGGTCCATACTACCACAGTCCTCTCTGTGCTTTATTACCTTCCCTCCTGCACTGATGTGTACACTTAAAAGAAAAATTAAAAAGACAAGAAACAGGAGAAAGGAAGCTGGTAAGCATTCTGCATCAGGCAACTTGTATTTCCCTTCAGTTTACTTCAGTGTTTGGAAAAACTAGAAGGTACTTATTAGATTAAAAGGGAAGTGAAATATGAATGTAAGTGAACTCAGTTGTGGTGATGAAAAATCTCCCTTATGGAAGTTTTTTTTGTTTTAGCAGAGGGCTATAAAAGAGGCTAATAACTTGGCATTTTATTCTCAATCATAAAGGTAGGAGGAGCAAAGATTAAAACTTTCTCTGAAGGAGAATAAGTATCCTGGTAGAAAAGTAAAAGACTGGCAACAGAAAGTGAACCTGACTGGTTCAGATTCTGCTACAGGCCAAGTGAGAAAACATAAACAAAAGGAAAGTTGGGAAATGGCATCCATCTGTAGATTTATATTCATACTTAAGTTTTAGTCAGCCTGGAAATATTAATTTGTTTCACAAGCTCTCCATGTTGGCAATGCCTCCCAAACAATCCAACACTATTATTCTGAAAAACAAAACAAGACAAAGTACCACCATTCAAAATTCTTTCCTTGGAAACTTACGTTCTTTTCACTTGCTTCTGGCCTCTTCTTTTGGGGCTCTCATTTTCAGATTCACTACTTGCCTTTAATTGAAAAGAAAGAAAATCAGGTTGTAGACTTCACTCTGGACTCTCTCCCTCAAGGCTGCAACTGCAACACAAGCACATGGGCTGAGCTTGGACACAACCTGACTGCTCTTCCACTGCAGTGTTGGGAGGATGCTCTGGTGCAAAGGGGCTGCAGAAGAGCAGCCAGCACTGTCCCCTCTGTGGTACCCTGGCTGCAGGGTCAATGCTGTCTGTGCGAAGAACAAAACTGTGCAGAAAGGCTGGAGAGCCCTACTACAGCATTAGTCCTGGACTCCCTGAGCTGTCACCCACCTACCCCTCAGCACTAACTTCCACCACCTGGCATATCTACAACACCCCGTAGATTACAAAGCCACAGGGTGAATCTGACTCATCAAACCATGCACACTCTGGCACTAGAGGCAAAACCTGTCCCAGAGAGAGAGAAAGTGGCTCAGCTGCTGCTCTCCTTCCATCACCTCACCTCTGTAGGCATTGCTCCTGCCTGATGCTCAAGAACCAGGCAGTGTTTTCAGGACCTGCCACAGTGCTAAGGTGTAGCTGCTTTACAAGGCTGCTAACTCCAAGTGCAGTGGCTGAACCCACTGGAATGCGTACCCCCTTCCCAGCAGGAATCCTGCAGGATTTGGGGGTGTTCAGGCTCAGTTTCTGTAACTGCAGAAGCCTTCTCAGCCACACAAATACATTATGATCTCTGCCTTCATTAGTGAAACTGCCTATGAGGAAGGAAATTCTTATAAAAAGACAGTATTCTCATCACAGGAGTGTCCTTGCTTTCCTGTGTTTTTCTCCCACAGCAAAAGTCACAGAGGACCTGACTGGGTCAGAGCCACATCCTGCTGCTTTCCTTCCTCCTAATCCTTCAGCCTCCAGCAGTGCAGCATCTGGCTAAATGTATTTATTCTAACTACCTGCTGTACCATTTTCAATGCAGACCTTTTACAAAGGCATATAGCTATAGAACAAGGGGTAATGTCTTTAAACTGGAAAAGGCTAGGTTTAGATGAGACATTAGGGAGAAATTCTTCACTATGAAGGTGGTGAGACACTGGCACGGGTGTGCCAGTTGTGGATGCCTCCTCCCTGGAAGTGTTGAAGGCCAGGTTGGATGTGGCTCGGAGCAACCTGGTCTAGTGGGAGGTGGCCCTGCCCATGCAGGGTGGTTGAAACTTGATGATCTTTCAGGTCCCTTCCAATCCAACCATTATGTGATTCTATGATTAACTCCTACAGACCAAGAAAACTAAAAGAAACCTTGAGGCAGACTGTAAACAACCCCATTTTGTAAAAAAATAGTCAACCACAAAAACACATTACCACACACCTTACCCAAAGATGACTTCACATTGTACACTTGCCCCCCAAAACACAAGTCAACAGGGAGATGACTGAAAAAACAATGTAAGATTTCTAAAGGAGTATTAAAATTATAGAAGTAGTCTCCAAGACTGCTTGCACTACACACTTATTGATAATCTTCTGCTTCATACTGCTTTTTGCCTCGGAATCAACTTCAGCTCTAGATACCATCTGTCCATCATCATGAGCACCTCCATCTCCAGGTACTCCCATCACGCTCCTAAATACAACTGAGCAAAGCTCACAACCAAGAGCTGTTCACACAAGAATTTTGTGGAACATTGTGAGCTGCAAGATGAAAAAGTTGAAGCTTTGGAGAGCCATGCCCTTCCCCATCTGCTTTGTTTCTGCATTCTTTGTTTCCCTCTTCCACCTTTCCTTTCACCAAGAATTTCCTTCTGACTTGCATCAGTGTTTCCTTTAAAATACACTGAAATACTGGATACTACAGCAGAAGGAGAGCTTTGCTGAATTTCACTGTGGTTTGGTGTTGGATGTGCATGTGACAGATGCTGACCTTTTGCACTGTATCTTACTGCAAACTGTACTCATCCATGTGTTGCACAGCCCTGCATGAAATCCCTGTCTCATAGACCAAGAATTCAGGAAGCAAGTGACTGGCAAAAATCACAGAGAGCCCTACCTACCCTTGCAACATCAGCCAAGCATACCACAGATTTCAGTGAGTCATAGCTCCGTTTAAAAGTCCTCCATTTTCTATTTCTCTTTTAATCACTTATTCACCTCCTGAAGAGTGAGTGCTGCCTTGCAATTCCAGTTTTGCCATGTTTTTCAAGAGCTGTCTCTCCATGGACATTTGTTTTTTGCTGTCTTTTGGCAAACCACAAGAGAACTGGATTTTTCTTCCGCTCTGCGTCAGAGATTAGATTGGGAGAAAACCAAATACAACCTTTGGCTCTTTGAAACTAACTCCACTTTTTTGCCAAAATCTTTTTCAAGTTTCTGCTGTCCACCTTCCTAAAGCCTCTACTGTTCCTCTTCTCTGTTGCTGTCTCTACACAAGTGATGCTCATCTCTCAGTGATGTCTTTCCCTCACTTCTTTCTGCCTTCAAAACTTTTAACTTGTGACTGCAATTCAGCCACCTTCAGTTACATTTTACAAAGACACCATTGTCTCTTTTTTGGATGCATGTCAAGCCCAGATCTACCTCCTCTGACACAGCCAGTTCCCAACCTGAGTCATCTGCCTGCCTTGTGCTCCCACATCCTCCCTACCCGAGTGCCTGGAAGTGCCATTCCTGCAGCCCCACAGCCACCACTGACTCAGCCTCTCCTCCCACTCCCTCGCCTACCACCAACCTCTGCCTCCTTCTCACAAGCTCCTCCTCTTATCCTGATCCTGGGGTGATAGGTTCCAGCCCCTAGCTGGAAGCTGCTTTCTACCATTTAGTACAGAAACAACCTTTTTTTCTCTCTCTCATTTTAGCAACCTCTTCATTCCACATAAATCCACATTTTGGGGCTCAGCTGCAAAACTCTACGCTGAATTTTGCTCAAATCAGCCGAAGGGTGAGATTTGTACTTCTTCCCTGGACTCAACAGCACAAACAGAGCTCGTGCTTGTAACACCCTATTATCTCTGTAACCCACAGGCTCCAATTGGTGGTAAATTCCTTGTTTAAGGAAACACAGATGATAACCAGAGAGCTGGGAGCACACTAGCTCCAGAGCATGCACCTGAGGTCCCATCTGCACTCCAGCCTGCCTGCCACCCACCCTCATCAGGAACAGACCAGTTGGGAAACCACATGCAACTTCAATTTTAATAACATCACCTCCCTGAATGACACAAGCTAAGGTGACAAAATCCATTTCCACTCCCCACCAGGGTTCTGCCAGCCCAAGTGCACACTCCTCACTCTCAGAGCCTGTGTACCAGCACTGCCAAAACTCTCCTGGGCTCAGGCTGCCCCTCTCCAGTGCTGCTGTGGCCAAGGAGGAAGATAAATTGCCTTCCTCAATTTCCTTACCAAAAACTATATACATGTCCAACTTATTCCTGCACCACTACTTCCAGTGGACAAGGAACTGGCCTCTGTTCTAGTAAATCTGTTTCAAAATTTTTTCAATTACCAAGTTGAAGCCTCTCCTTATTCCCCATTTTCCTCTGGGAGGGTGGAGGGGGGGAAATAGAGAGTAATTCTGTCATCAGTTTTTTGGTCTGCTCAAACTGCTAAGCCATGACACAGAGGCCAAGCTCTACAGCTCCAGAAAAGCTGGAGAATCTCAGCTTGCCAGGTTGGATTTCCTCCATCTGCTAAAGTTCTGTCTCCTTGCTAGAGGTGATGCTTCTAGTATCTGAACTTTTCAGCAAAGACATGAGTCAAAGCATAAATGAAAATGCAAATGGGAATTTCTTTTTATTAATAAAACCAACTCTATTTTGGGAAGATCTGTGGTAGCCTCTCTCTCACAGAAAAGATGCACCAGGCCATCAGCAACTAGCCATCCTTTTTATAGCAAAAGGATTGTGTCCTGGGCACAGTTATTTCTCAACTGCCTGAGCATACTCTGAAAGGCACCTGGCTCTGCAAGTCTCACTTCCCCCAGCTGGAACCTTAATCTCATTTATTAACTATAATGAAAATACACAAGCAAGTACTGTTTTTACTAAAAAACCTCACACATACTCGTATTGTTGGAGACTGCTCTACTTCTTTGAGCAGCTCTGTACCCCTATGCAAAACTCCACTTTCACTTCCTATCTTTCCACCCAGTATTGGTGCCAAGTTATCACCCTCTCTGATTGCAGCTCTGAGACCTACACAAGGTCCTCAGTGGTCTCTGGGAAGTTCCCAGAGGGCAACCATCTCTTAACACAGAAATAACCCTGACACAACAGCTGGTCCCAGAAGACATAGTGTGAACAGTGCCCCAAAATCAAAACCTCCTCCCCTGGGCAGGGTGAGTGTGGGGAGGTGTCATGGGTGGTCTGTGCTCTGCCTGCCAGGCTGTCTGGGCAATGCAAGTTTGCTAACACTACAGAGAAGCATCAGGGAAGGAAAGCAATCAAAAGCTCCCAGACACAGTGCTGCAAGTGCCAAGCAGCAAGAAGGTCACTGGGATTAACCCTGTAGAGGTAAAAACCAATCTTCAGAGGTGTCAAGTGCCTTGCCAGCTCCAGCAGCAGCAAGGAGTGCTCAGCACCATGCAGACTCGAGCTATGCTATATCCTCTCTCTTGGTGTTTAGGTCTTCCAAAAGCAAGACTTTCCATCTCCTCCTGCTCTGTGAGGCCCCAGCACATGCTCCTGAAATGTCACACCCTCCATCAGACTCTGCTGCAGTTGCAAGGTACCCCACAGTGTTGCTTTAAGGAAAGAGAGGGGAAAGAGGTGGTCCAATTTCGTTAATTTTGACTTTCTGTTTCACAAAGGTAGCAATGAGGTCATTTGGAGGATTTGTTGTTTGGTGGTTTGTTTTTTTTTTTTACAATATTTTGTGGTATAGCAAAGTTTTTACATCTCAAATGTGTTTTTTTTTTCTTTAACTTCGTTGTACATTAAGTAATAGGAAATAAAGATATTGAAAAGAAAATAACATTTGCAAAACCACGTAATATTGTAAAACAAAAAATGTCAGGACTTACCTGAGCCCCTAAGAGGGCACTGGGGTCTGCAGTGGAGCTCTGTGGTGGGTGTGACATTGCCAGCACAGTGCATGCCAGGGCATCGCACAGAGAGGTGGCCAGGGAGCCTGGGCTTTGCAGAACTTGAAAAGGAAAACAGAAGCCAAGTCAATGACATGGCCCAAGCCCCTTCCTAACCTGCTGCTACGTGGCACATTCAGCACAGGAGGCTGGAGGAGGGGACAAGCGGTGGCACTGAGGGTGTCACACGGCTCAGTAACGCACTAGAACAAGGAGCTGAAGCATCCGACTGTACATTCTAGCAGTGAAGCACAAACAACCTGACTGTCAGAGAGCACTGCTGGGCTGTGGGGCTGTTGAAAACTTGAGAAATTCTCTTTAAATTCCCAGCTGTATAGTTTTGTACCTAGCCTTAAGCCACAAGCTTTACTGTTGGTTTAAATGTCTCTGTGGTTTTCTTTCCCCTCTGTTACAGCTACTCAGCCATCACGAAGACATGCAGATGAAAAGCTCTGTGAAAAAGCCTGTTACATGCAAATAAAGGTGGCAGCTAATTCCTGCATCTTCAGAAAAAAAACAATGTTCTAGAAAAGGAAGAACTAGAAAGTTCAACTGCCAGGTTCTGACCTCCGTCACCTCCAGCTGAAGCATAGTATTTCCTGATATGCAACTAAAGAAAAGTAATTGTTTATAAAGCTGAACACACACAAATGCATTTATCAGCATGATCCATTCCAGGATAGACAACAATGCCTGTTCCATTTTTTGAGGTGCTCTGGGAAGCTTCCTTTATTTCTGGTTGGATTTGTGCCGTGTCTTCTTTTGGCTTTGCTTTTTTGACATAGACTCATTCTCTCCAGGACGTTTCTATAGCAGAACATGACTTGCATCATGCCCCATTCCAGCAATCAGATCAGTGCATGCAGCTCTCAGCTCCCACAGTGTCCTGATGACTCCAGAGGTCTCAAGCCAACTAAATCCAACTGCAGAGCTGGGACCTGAACTGTGAGCACCAACATCCACAAACCAAGAGAGTGGTCTCTGTTAACAAGGCAATGCAGATGAGACCTGCCTCTGCTCCTCACGTTGGGCTGGTTTTATATGTTCAGTAATCCCTCAATTCTTTTTTTTTTTCTTCTCATTTTCTTACCTCATCTTTTATATTAAATCGCGATGGCTCTTGTCTGCTCCGGTTTGATCTCCTAACCCCATAAACATCAGGATATTCTTCCCACATCTGCAAAATAAACAGACCATCAGGCGGCCTGCTTCACCCCAATTATTTCTGACATTTTAGAGAAGTTTGATAGTGAGTGTGGGTTTTTTAAAAAAAAAACAAAACAAAAAAACAACACAAAATCATTAGCAAAGTGGCAACCAGTAGATGGACACTTTAACAAACTGGCTGAAAAATAATTATTTTGGGGTATTTGGTAATGCTCTGAAGTGGTATGTTTTATCTCAGCATTATCTTTATAGTGGTCCATCTTTCTGCCAGGGTATAAATAACTCTTCAGGTCATTCTGGCTGAAGGACTAAGTGTTCAGACATCCAGCCTCTGCCAGCAGTGGTGCTGAAGGTAAGGAGGCAGCACCTTGTACACGGAATGAATGGCTGTATGTAATATGGATACTGTGACAATGTACCAACACAAAGTGACAATCCCCTGTTGCTAACAGTTTCCAACACAACTCCTTTCCAGAGGTAAAACCCCACTCACTGCCTGACATGATGAGACATCACCAGCAGCAACTTCAAAAGGGAATTCTGTGGCCCAGTCTGGATAGCACATGTACCAGGGCACCATGTCCCTTAGTGAGGGGGCAGGACTGCTGGTTCTTCTGAATGCACTGATACAAATGTGGTTTGGCAGTACAGGACATGTGGATGTGCAGAGCCCATTACTGGAAATGGTTGTGCTCTATTTGCTGGAAAGAGTTGAATACACTGAGTTGAACAGCATGCACTTGTTCTTGCTGGATGGGCAGAAGGGGGAGACAAGAACTGATGTCCTGATGGACATGAATGCAGGGCTGTGCTGCTGACACTAGAAGATTTAGAGGGCAGGTACAAACCAACACACCTTTCAGACACCTACCCCAATCCCCTCAATCCCTCAGCAGAGCTTATCCTCTTCCAGTTTTCTAAAGCTACTCATTTCCTTCTGCTCCTCTCTCCCTCCAGTCCTCAAACATCACTGGAAGCCACTACCAGGAAAAGGAAATAAAATCCACTGCCACATGCAGCAGCAACATGGGATTGAGAGCATGAATAGAAGGCTGCAGCCCAGCTATTTTTCTGCTGCTGTTAAAGGAGTGATGGGATAACACTGCAACAGGCAGATTGTGAAGGTGTACATACATACATACATACTCTTGGGCATAGGAGTACAGAGATAAATTCACATGAAAGAAATACTCCTCGAGTCATCTGAAGAACCTGTCTTTTCATCTTTTAAATGGCACCGGTTTTGGATGAAGGACCAACTCCCATGACAAATCTGAATAGCACCTAATGCAAATTAATCTCACCTTCATGGGTGTAGCTAGACAGAAATATAAAATAAACAATATAATTAATTGCATTGGTTATTCAAGGGGAACAGGTATCAACATGCCTAGGTTAGACTTAGCTAAGGAAACCACCCATCAACAAAGAAATTAAGGAAGGGAGAGGCTTTCTTATTAGAGGGTACCCTGACCTTTTCATGTTTCATTCATGCTAACTATCACCATGCATATGGATGTGCTCCCTCATATGATAATTTTCATGTTTTTTGTTAGGGACATGCTCTTTGAAGGCCAAAGAGGAAAACTTCCTTCACTCCCCACTTATCAACAAGAAAACAGAAATCTGGGTATTATGTTACCACAAGTGGCTTATAAACACATCTTTCCTTGTCAGTACAGGCACAGAAGGTTTAGCCACAACCTGAGCCAACAGCCTAGAGATTCACTGGAGGGAGAAGCTGGTAACAAAATCCTTCACTCCTCCCTTGCAGGTAAATGGGGAGTGCAAGCTGCAAACACTGTCATCCTCAGTCTTTACATACATAGCAACTTTTTCCATAAAACTCACTCTCATGAGCAAGATGTGCAAAGTGCAAACCACAGCTCAGAACAATGGGGTAGTTGCACACCACAAACAAACAAATGAAAACAAATAACTGACCTAACCTGATTTTTTTTCCCCTCCAGCAGTTCACTGAGTTCGTGTCAATACCAAATGGGGGTTTGGGCTCCTCTTTCTCACCCCACCCCACCTGTGTTACTGGGGTGCCTCTGTCCCTCAGATAAAGCAGGTACCCAAGGCACAGCTTCTGCACGGGGCAGGTACTCGCTAACCAGCGGGGTACCACATGCTTCAACACCCACAATCTCTTTTCCTCCTGTGCAGCAACAGGCAGTGGGCAACTGGGTTATTTAAGCGAGATATTACTAAGGGGCAGCTGGAAAACTGGAGAAAATAACCAACAAGGAACCACTGTTCTGGACATAATACGAAACTTAAGGGTTTTTTTTTTCCCCTCTTTTTTTCCTTATCTTTTTTTTTTTTTTTCCTTTATTTTTTTCAAAGGGGAAGACTGCGATGGAAACAAACCAAAGTGCCACAAATCCTAGACAAGCATTCTCCTGATTATATTTCCCATGAGGAAACTTGACTACTTCTGAGGGAGGACACTAGACAGTAGTGAAAAAATACAGTGAGAGGATGAAATGACAGGGTCTCAGTGTTGATGACAGGCACCTGCCCCTCAGTTGCAACTATAAGCCCCATTGCTACCTCTCTGGTGCCCAAAGGGCTGTTCAATCAAACTCGCAAGCTCCTGCTCACAAGGATGACACCAGCAGGGCATGAGCTCACACACCAAACAGTCAGGAGTTGACTTGGGAACACCTGAGCTCAGAGGTTGTTTGGTCAATGTGCAAAGTAGCAGGGAAGTTGAAGACGACCTTCATTAAGGTCCTGCTGCCCATTCTTTCATGGGAGGCACAGCAGTTAACAGAGCAGCAGGGGCAATACCTTTTTAACATCTGCTATTCTTTCCTTCTTAGAAGCTGGTTTTTCTTTGGTTTCAGGAGGGGTCTGCTGGGATTTTGAACCCGTTGATTCACTTTCAGATTCAGACTGACTTTCAGATGACTCCGAGCTGCTGTTTGACTCGCTGCCCTGCTCGCTGCCCTGCTCGCTTTCAGACTGGCTTGCTGAGTCAGAGCCAGAGGCTTCTTCGGATGCCGAGTGACTGATGGTAGAGAAAGAAGAGATTACATTTTAACTGCACTGTCACAGCGTTGAAATACTCAGCCAGTGAACCTGAGCCATGTCTAGGCTACAACAATAAGCTTGGGACACTGTGAACTGCGTGATCCCAAAGGGGCACATGGAAGTAGGTGCAGTTCCTTCCCAGGACAGGCACTGAACACATGGGCCAAGACTGCAGACTCCAACGTGGTGGCAACATGAAGAGAATTAACAGCACAGGTCCTCCAGGGAGGATCTGGTACCCTCAGAGCAAGCAAAAATAATGTATATATTGGGAGCTGGAGTGTCCAGGGACCATCCTGCTGTATTAAAGATAAGCAGTTTCTCCAACATGGTTCTGTATTACACCCTTGTATGGTTGGCAGTTCAAAAATCTGACATCCAGGTTATGGAAAAGGCCAGCACAAAATACTGTATAGAAAATACTCTCTATGATAGTAAATATTTTTCTTGCAAAATAAGAACAAGTTCAGCAACAGAGCAGCAGGGAGGAACTTACACAGGCACATGACTGTTGGGAGAATTGCTCCTTTAAGGATGACAGCAATGCTGTACGTACTCCATTTCCCATCCATCCAGTAAAAGGGGAGCAGACCATCAAATAAATGTGGGTTTTTTCCATACAAATGGGTTAATATACAGAATAATAATTTAAATGCAAATTTGGCAACAAAACAAAGAGAGCCAAGCTATTTTAGATGGCCAAAATACTCAAATACCTTTGCCCAGCCACTCCAACATTTAATTTTCATTTAAAATCCAATTAAAGAAAACAGAAAACTCATTACAATATTGACATTCATGCTGATAGGGCAGTATTACAAACCCTGCTGTGTGACAAACCAAAATGCAGCGCAACAACTTCCAGACTGAACTTTCTGAAAAAGGAGCATCTCTTCCCCAGTCAGCTCCTGCTTTCGTAGTATTTTGCAATATTTAAGGGCACGCTGCAGACAGAACACATCATAAAGAATCGGGAGACTTTTGCTGGGGGAAATGCGGTTTTTAATTTTTCTCTTTTTGTACAAAGTTAGAACAGAGTATCACCGAAGGCTCTGCTGGGATTTACAAGAACCACATAGACACCAAGCAGCAACCGCACCGATACAAACACCGCCATGATCCGGCAGAAATCATCAGGCACGGGATCGCTACAGTCACCTCCTGTTCACGGCAAGCAGGGTTAATTTACACCACGGAACTACAGCTCGGAACTCGCAGATAAAACCCCTTCCTCCGATACCTCAGACCCGAGGGGCCGGGCCTGCCGGGGGGCGGCCCCGGAGCTGCCGTCCGCCCGGATGCGGGCAGGGGGCAGCAGCCGAGCGCGACGGGAGGCGCCTGCACAGCTTCCCCGGCCGCCATCTTACACAGCCATCCCTCTGCCACCATCTTGCGATCTCTGGCGGCTGCTGCTGTTCTGGGTTGCCCATCTTGAAATGAGAGGGAGTAGCACACGCAAGGAACAGCGGTGGGCGAGAATTTCTAAAGCTGAAGTGACAGAAACGAAGCCTTTTTCAGAGAAGAGCAGAGGGTGAGCTGCCACAGACGGCTGCTGCTTCCATCGTTCCAGCTCGCTTTCAAAGCAGATGGGGTATCGCGTCGCTTCTTCCTGGCAGGGCTGGAAAATCGAGCTGGACTACCACCCTCCCGGCCACCAGCTCCCTCCTATCCACGACAACCCAAGGCACAGCCCCACACAGCTGTCTCACCACACCTTCCCACCACCGGTGACTTTCTCTACGTTTTCTGCAAATTGCCATCCCCCTCCCACTTCCCCACCATGGCCACGCATGGCTGCACCCTCCTGCCCCACTGCCAGCACCCTACACCCCCTCTCTCTGCTTGCTGCAGCTCTCTAGTTTCTCATTGAGGACAGCCACGGACCTGCTGACATCTCCCCCACATGCTGCTCCACCACATTGCTTTGCACATAAGTCTGCTCTGAGCAAGTGATGAAACTTCTCTAACAGAGAATTTTCGGACTTCCAAAGTTGGGTGGCTTTTTTGTTTTTTTTGTTTTAGTTTGGGTTTTTTTCAAGCAAACCAAACTTTATTCAGAACTATTGCCACACCACTCAAGGAAATGACACTGCAGCAGCTCCTGGGACAGATGGTTTCCTCAGGCTCAGCAGGACACTGCCCCATAGAACCTCCCATGACGAAACAGACCAGAGAATGGACCAGAGAATGGGATCTGGAGGCATCCAAACCTCTACTGCCACAAGTCAACATCAGGCTCTAGTTGACTCTATGTTGGTATCCACCAGTTCCACAGGGACACAGGACAGAGCAAATACACTTTGTTTCAATCACATTTATTAGCAATAGCTGGAAGAAATTATGACAACCCAGGCTAGACTGGCGAGACAGTTTTTGGTTGTATTTCTTTAAAGACAGAATAGTAATTACTGGTCTCCTCCCTCCCACTCTGGAGGCTTTTTGTTTTTCAAGGCCCTAAGCTTTATTTCAAGGACACAGACTTTCTGCAAATCAATTTAAAATTCCTGTGCTTTATCCACAACATTATCTGGACACTTTAATTCCTTTTTTGAGCTGTGTCATCTGGAAGGAAGATGACTTTTCCAGTGACAGAGACAGCTGACATAAACATTTCTAAGTGCAGGTATGCAAATCTTTGCCCTACTAAGCAAAGAAACACCAATGGAGAACAAGATTGTCCTTCTAAAGGCTGCTGAAAATAATTGTTTTAAAAAACAATCTATTACCAAGGCTATGTGCTTGTCTTTATTTGTACACCAATAGAAAAAAACAAAAGTAACTGAAGAGTCTTAATTCCACAAAATAATTATTTGTGCCTATCACAGAGACAGTCAGGAAGCATTTCTGTCTGCCAGCAGTGTATAAAAGATTAGCAGCACTGTGTGTCAAGTCAGGCCTTACAGCATATGAGATTGGAGATTTTAGTCCTCTTTTCAGAAGCTATTTTTGGAATGTGCCCCACTTTAATGCTTCTAAGTTAACAAAACAAAAAAAAAAGACCTGGTTTCAGGTAAACCGTAAGTAGAAGACAAGCAATAAATAATTGTCACAAAAATCAAAATTCAACCAATCAAACCCACTCCAAAATCAACAAATGAACACCCATGACAATTTAAAAAGCTACAGTTGGATCCTTGGTAATTCCCTTTGAAGTGAGAAACTCCTAATCAAACTGAAATGTGCTAAGATTCAGCCAAATACGTTCCCTTAGTTTCTAAGAAGTACTTCAAGCAATAATTCTGGTTTAATTTAAGATCTGCTCCTGACTTGAGATGGAAGAAGACCAAATCAGCCCTTAGCAACATGGACACATTACTTCCAAGAAATGAGTAAATGAGCAACAACGATAAGACCCTTCACAATCAGGCATCCGGGTTTACAAGGCAATTACAACATGCCTGAACCCTCCAGCTTTAGCATTTAATATTTCACATGACTTCATTTTATAGGGGATCATCTTTGCTAGCAGCAACAAAACACTTTATAAGCTCTCAACAATTACAAACAGTAGGAATGTTTCCAGAAGGTGCAAGACAAACTGAAAAAAACACCTCAATACACATTTCAAAAGCTAACAAGGGAATGGCTCTCACTGGGACCATTTTGCTTCAGACTTTAAATTTTGGCTTTGTTCTTGCACAAAACTTGAATTCAGTCAGGGGATTAAAGAAGGATAGGTGACCCAGAAGTCCCCCTCACAAGCCATGCTCTTCCTGGCTTTAAGAACAGTAGTGAACCTTTCAAATCTTAAGTCTGAAATCAGACAGCAAGTTTCCACTGGGCCCTCCCCCTTTAGAACCTCACCAGGGACTCAGCACCAGCAAAACCCCCTGTGCAGGCTCCAGAAGGTCCTTGGCACAAACACCCAGGGCTGCATAATATCAGAAACCAACTTCTCTGTTCCTCTCCAGCAAATATACATTTTATGCTTTGCTGGAGAGTTTCAGAAGTCCTGTGGATAACTGACACCCAGGTGTCCATCCACGTGTCCTCTTCCTGCTTCAGAAAGACCCTTACACAAGCAAAGACTACTGGGAGACTGGGCCACTCTATCAAACATTTCAACATGCTGAAACAACAGAAGACAGCAAGATAGGTCTCTGTCTGAGTGAGTGAAAATTAGGAAAAGGCCTCTGCAAGAATGAGGAACACTGCTAGCATCCTGCCTGCCATAGCACAGCTGAGTTTGCTGAGGAAAACACAGCTAATGCCACCACAGGCTCCTCAGCCTGCCACACCAGGTGCCAACACCAACCCAAACAGTCCAGTCCCATGGCAACCACCTATAGGGGAACCACAAGTAAGCCCAGCATACCTGCTGGCACTACTGACCCACAGCACAGAAGCTGCAGCTCTCTGAAGGGAGAGGGATGTCTTCTCCACACCAGATGTATCTGTCAGATCCAGCTCTACCTGGAGAGGAGGCTCCTCAGCCCCTGCAGCTCTTCAGCAATGGCTCTCAGCCCAACCTGCCCACAAGTGACACCAGCCCTGCATTTACTGCACAGCACAGAACAAAGCCACTGCAGGCCACCAACTCAGAACAGTTACAGATGAAGCTTGAGCCTCAAGTGACCCACACACAAACTTGTACACACAGATGGGACAGCAGCAAACCACAGCAGATGCTAATACACTGACTAGGTTGGATACCACGTTGCTGTTAAATATTTCCTTTGAGCATCTCATCTGTAAATGTCATGTCCCCTATGACTACATATGGAATGCCTATGTATATTGCAAATAAAAATACCATTAGTTCACATTGATGCATGCACCCAGGGCACATGGTAGCTGTAAATGGCACCAAACCACTTTAAATTTCACTTTAAGACTAAACAAGGCAGGGAGAAAAACGCAAGACTGATTCTGGCTATAGAACATCAGATTAAGAGGTGATAATGCATGGGCCACAGGCGACTGAAAACTTCACTGGGATCTATCCCTTCACTCTAAAAAACAAAAAAAAACCAAAAACCTAACATGAGGAAATGTAATAGCAGTATAGCCAAGGCCTTACAGACCATACACAGAGCCTGCATGAGAGCTCAGCGAATGACACTGGTAATACTGCAGATAAATGCATTCCCAGCTTTTTGAGTTCCCATTATTTTATTCCTAAAGTCTATTAAAGAGAACAATTGGTGCTTGCCTGTCCCCCAAGGGAAAGGTTTTATGAGTGGTAAACTTGAGAAAGGTCAGATGATGAAATACCTTTTTCCAGCTTACTTCCTGCTGGCAAAAGGGGAAATGGGGGGGAAGGGAGAGGAAGAAAATATTCCTGCTATTCCACTATCTATAGCTGTGTGCAGGATGCTTTCCTAACCATGATTTGTCTCAAAGCAGGAGCCTCACAGTCAGGCTCTTCACACTGTTAAGAAGGGAGTCTTGACTTTGAAGACTCAAAATGTGTTGTGGAATGTTAGAGAGGTTTGGAGAATGTTGGAGAATATTCCTGAATATTCTCGAAGAGATAGGAGGTACGACCCCTTTGCTATGCCCAACCCCATGTTTGGGAGGCCAATTAGATCGGCCCATACTCCAGTGCTACCTGCACCAGGGATTCGCTGTGCTACAGGTAAACACACCGGGTGTTCAATAAAAAGTTATGTTGGTGGCTGGGGTGTGGTCACGGAAGCACTATATAAGCAAAAGTTGCTGTGCAATAAACCAGAAGTTCGTTTATCAAACATATTGGTTGCACGCATTTTCTTTGCCGCTCCCGCAAAAATGTATTATTTGGCCAGCTCTAGGCAGGCTCTTAAGAGGCATAATCAACACTCCCCAGGTTACAGGGTTGCCCCTGCCAGATAATCAACGTCTTTCAAAAACTAGAAAAATCTTTCCCCAACCTCATTTTGTGACCAGCCACTGTTTCTTCTTCAAGGCAGGTCAGAAGAGTTACCATTGAGAATACAAACTCCTTCTAGTGATTACAAACCTTGCTTGCCAGAGCTTGGCTGTTAATTACATGTACACAGCACTAAGCACACCAGGGCCCTGCTGCTCCTGGAATGACTGAGGGATTATGCACTCAGCAGGTACCCAGTCTACACAGCCATGGGAATTGGGTTATGCCCCTTTTCCAGCCTGGCTCAAAGGATGGGGAGGAGGAAGAGGGAAACCTTCTCACACATTCCAGGCAATGCTACTTGCCCAAGTACAGGACTCCCAAATGCTGAAGGCAAAGCAATCCTGAACACACAGAGAGCTAAATCTGTTCCTGGCTGCTCTGCTGCAGCTTCTCATAAAGCACAGGGAGTCAAATGACAAGTATTTTACAGCAGTCTCTTTCCTCACTCCATGGCCCACGTTCCCAGTAGTTGTGCTTATGCCAGCAAAGACTACTGGGAGCCTGGACCACTTTATGAGCCACTTGAATTTGGTAACAGAAGACTGGCCCGAGGAAAATGAGATAGGTCTCTGTCAGCTTACTGAGTAAAAATCAGGAAAAGGCCTTTGGAGGAACCAGGAACAGTGGAAGCATCTCACCTTTGGCACAGCTGTGCTTGCCATCACCACCCACTGCCTCCTCAATGTGTCACTACCAGTTGTAAACACCAGCCCAAAAATTCCAATTCCATAGCAAACACCCTCGTGGCCAGAACTGTGTGGTGGGGGAACCACAGGTGAGCCCAGCAGACCCACTGGCACTACTGAACGTGTAGCATGGCAGAAAGCAGCAGAGCTGCAGCTCTCTGAAGGGAGAGGGATGTCTTCTCCACACCAGATGTATCTGTCAGATCCAGCTCCACCTGGAGAGGAGGCTCCTCAGCCCCTGCAGCTCTTCAGCAATGGCTCTCAGCCCAACCCGCCCACAAGTGACACCAGCCCTGCATTTACTGCACAGCACAGAGCAGCAAAGCCACTGCAGGCCACCAGCTCAGGACAATTTCAACAGATGGGGCTTGAGCCTCAAGTGACCCACACACAGAGAAAACCACAGCAGATGCTCATGCACTGACTCAGCCGGATACCACGTTGCTGTTAAACATTTCCTTTGAAGATCTGATCTATAAATGTGACATCCCTATTGTTAAATATTTCATCTATAAGCGTGGTCCCCTACTACTATATATTATATGCCTGTGTATATGGGAAATAAAACAAGCACCATCATGCTTGATTATAAGGAATGCATGCACCCAAGGCTATAAAAAAGCACCAAATAGTGTCTTCTCCAGACCAAAGACAGAGCAATGCTGAGGACACTGAGCTGAATCTATCCCTCACTGTTCAGCTGCAGCTCCCTGTAAAGCACATGGAGCTATCTTGAATTACAAGCATTTTCCACAAGTTTTTTTTTTCTTCACTACAAAGACACCACATCATGCTTGCATAAGCAAGCAAAACGAGCAGTTCATTCATGTTTGAAAGCACTGACTCTCTCACACTCTGATCTTTGAGCCAGAGGCTGGAAATGCCTGGGATGTTCAGTGGAAAAACAAAAAAAAAAACAGCACAGGAACAAAAGGAGTCAAAACCTGTCTGCTTGATTAAGGATCAACATTGAGAATCTCCAGAGGCAGCATCCTTCCCCTTCTCTGCACAGAAGGGCAGGACAATTGCAGTTCTCGGGTTTGAAAAGGGCTCATCTCTCCCTCCCCAGGAAGGCAGCAGAGCGTTTCAAGCACTCCACAAGAGGATCAAGGCTGGGGGCTGGCAGCACCCACCCCTGAGAACCTTCTCAAACCCACGGTAGGAAAAGAGCCCAGGGGTCCAGACCTTCCTAGAGAGCAGACAGGGGTTAACCAGCCCTGCCCCTGCAGCCACAGCTTCTGCTGTGTCACAGCAGGGACAGCCTGGCTAAAGCTCGATGAGTGCACAAAGGGAACTGAACACAGGCAGCATCCAACTTCCTTAAGTAGATGCACTGGAGGGCACACACACAATTACGGTTTAAATGAGGACAGAAAAAGTGGCTGGTTTTTCTCCCTTAGCATTTGCAAACTTCCTTCAAGAGCTAACAGATGGAAAAAATGCAGTAATATGGAGCTTCAGGATCCAAAATCATTAACAAGAACATGGAGGTGCACAAATTCCTTTCTGATTCCAGATGCCCTGCACTTCACAAGAGCAGAGCCTGACCTGGCCTGAGGGCTTTATTCCAAGCGACTGTTAAAAGCTGTTTTTAACCCAAGAGATTTAAGGCTCATCATTAAGCCTCTGTTTTACAGACAGCACACGGCATTCAAAGCTCTCAACTGGTGCCAACTCCAGTTAAGAGCAGAGGTTCATCCTGATGAAAGAGATGCAAATAACTCCTATAATTAATATATTAGCAATTCTGTTCAGTCATCTATACCTAGCAATAAAACTTGCAAGAAACATAATTACAACACAGCTTTTTCCTAAGGAGCCAGGTGTTCTGGAGTCAGTGGATTCTTGACATTGCAACACAATTGTTCATAGTCGGGATAAAGGTTCATGAGCAAGGAAGTGTTCAGCATCCCATCTGTAAAGCACCAGGTGCTTGGTAAACACACTCCACAGAAGCCCTGCCAAGACAAAATGCCATGCGAGCATTACCAGGACAATACCAGAAGGGAATCTGAGATCACTGTTTAAAAATTTAGTTTTTTTTTTTACCTCAGAAGTCAGGGACAGAAACACACATATAGAACGGTGTAGATTATCTCAGTCCAAATGTAAATATAAAGCAAGCTGAATATTGAAAGATCACAATTTAGCAGCAGTACTGCACATGTGATGTAGTGAGTGCTACTGCACATTTGGACAGGCTCAGCAGCATTTTGCTTCTCAGTGTATCTAAAAGACATTCGCTGCTCCAAGAAAAGTAGGAATTAACAGTCTAGCAGACTTAATAAAGCTTTATTGCAAGTCCCTGATGTGAATTTTTCTTTCAGTCTTTTTCGCTTTCATTTCAAGAATCCTTTACATATATAAAGGCATTTATATAAAGGTAGACTTCACAGGCTACCTTCACATAGACTTCACCATCCCCCGCTGAAACAACATCTTCAAATAGCATCGCAGCATTTCTTGTAATAAACACACCAGAAAAATTTCTGTAAGACACTATGTCAGTAGGATGGAACATCCTTTGCTAGAAGGCTGCTTATATCTAATTATGGTAATCTGGGCCACCCCCTCCCCCAGTGCTGTTCTGGTTTGTATTTATTTTCCTTGAAGTAAAGGAGAGAGAATGCAGAACAGAATCTTTCTCTGTCCATTATCATCATCTCTCTGGGCTGGACTTCAGCTAAGGGGAGATTCAGAAGCACTTCTCCATCTTCAGAATTTAACATCTTAATTTAACATTGCCATTTCTGCTGGAACTGTTGGCTACAACACAAAACAAGATCCAGTGGATATACACACCCCCAGGTTATGTACCAGAGGATGCAATTTCAGCATAAACTGCTAAACTCACCCAAAGTAGGTTTACTCCATCTGTCTTGTATTCAAAACAAGCAAGACCATGTCATCACAACCTTCAGGTCAGTCCTTACAGGCCTGCTCAGGCTCCCAGGTAGGTAACCACATGGCATGGCTGAATTTGCCACTGGTACCCTCATCTGCCCCTTACAGCCTGAATAAAGAGACATGCCAGTATAAAAACTCCTCAGAGACAAGCTTAGCAACTCTGTAACCTGATAATCGTCTGAACAGATTTCTGAGGCAAGGGGTTAAACAAGAAAATAAAGATGGGAACTAGTTTCTTCCTATCCCTGGTCGGGGAGATTAATATTAAACATCACTGCCTTCCTGGCCCTCCCTTTGCACCCTCTCAAAGGTCTTACATAAAGCTAACAATTAGCATGTTGCTTTTAATGCAAAACATGGTTATCATAGCCCAAATGCAGACAGATACATGTGAGATCCCAGGTTCTCAGGAAAAATGCCAGCCCTCCCTCCCTCCCCCGAGCATTTGGGGTGTGACCCTGTGGCAACACCACATTACTTCCCCCTGAGCCATGGGAGAGTTGGGCTTCAGCTCATATAGGAAATGGGGAAAGGTGCAGATAAGGATAAATGTTGACCTTCAAGTACAGCAGGTGAAACATCAACCCAGCAGAAAGCAGAACAGGCTCTAATCTCCAATCTCAGCCATGTCAACTTCTCTTGGCTGAAGGCACTGATAAATTTCTGTGGGAGAATGTGGTGATGCACGTGCACACACGTACAGCAGTGCCCAGAGCAGCGCACACCATGTGCCACAGAAGCATTTTTGCAGGGTTACAGAATGACCCAGGTGAGCTCACTCTTATCTTTCCATTTTTATTCAGCAAAACACTCATGGCATTTAGACCGTAAGTAAAACTTGATTAATTAGCTTAAAATGGGTAACTAAAAAAAAAATAATCCAAAAGAGATTAAATTTCAGCTAAATGTAGCCTTCTTGCAGTTGGCAAGTGTTTTTTATAGCACTGTATATATTGCATCCATTCCTGGCAGCAATCACAAAACAGGAAATAGAGAAAGTCTCAGAATTGTGCATTTGTAATTAGATGAGACATTTCCTTTGAGGGTGTAATGTGAAACAAAACAAAACTAAACAAGAAGAACACTCTCCTTTGTGCTGCACACAGAGTACATCATTATTCATATGAATTCCATGCACGATTGCTTTTGTGTACTGCACTGATCACGCATTTTCCCGTTTCAAAAATGCCTCTGGACAGTTTCAGAAAGGGTTAAGGCTTAAGAAGGAAAAAAAAAAAAAAAAATCCTCGTTAAAGAATCCAGCACAGCAAACGAAACTGAAAGACTCAGTCCATGGCTGCAACCGTTAAAAATAACCCATCAGCCTAGATGAAAAGCTGAAACACATAGTCAGAAGTATTTTAATAAATATATTTAACATTTCCACTCAGCTCAAAGAAAATCAGTTGCAAAAGCAAGAGTGAGTTTTAGTGATTTAAAGATGTAAAATAAACCAAGTTGCTATATATAAAAAAACCCAAACTGTCAGATGTTCCAGGAATACTACAATGTTCTGAAATCCCTTTTTAAGTAGAACTTGAATAATAAAAAAATATATCCAAAATAACTCTGCCCCTTTCCAAGTCACCCCCTCCCTTCTCAAAATAGCCTCAACTGTTAAAAAAACCCAAAAAAACCTAAAAGCCCGCCAGATGAGAGGAAACGAGGGAAGGCGGCGGCCATGGCTGATTGATGGCCAGGCTCCCAGTCCGGCCCAGTCCGGGCTGGAAGAGGCGGAGCAGTGTGCGCAGCCGTGACGCGCAGGCAGCGCTGCGAAGCCGCCGCCACCGCCTCCCGGCTGTTACCAAGCAGGCGCAGCCAATCCGCGTCCCCAGCCAGCACTCGATGGCCTTTGAACTCCTACCAGCAACTTCCTGCTGTTTGCAGAGTACACACAGTGCAATGCAGTGTGGCTGTCAGCTATGCGGCACAAAGGAACAGCCATTTTGTGCCTCTAACTGGACCCGCACCGACGTGCCAGGCGGTGCAGCCTTTCCCTTCTCCCTTCAGGCAGAATCGGGGCTCCTGCGAGCGCTACCCAAATAGGGAAGGTATTGCCCTCTGCTCTGATGGGCGGCCGGGGAAGGCAGTTCCTGTTTTAACATCTTCATTTCTCTCCCCTCTCTTCCTCCTTCCCCGCCCCCCCCCCCCCCCCAAATCCTCTTTCGTACGTAACTACATCTTCATAAAATGGCTGCCACGTAAAACGAGGGTGCTCTGCTCTGCAAAGCCTGCAACACACACTGCAGAGCTCTGCCTCTGTATGGTGGCTACTGAGAAAAAAAAACCCACACCATTTCAGACCTCAGACTTCCATCTTTCTGAAAAAAAAATAAAAAGAAAAAAAAATTGGCCCAGATCTAACTCACCAGAACCTTTCCCCCCCTCCCCCCCCCAAAAAAAAAGAAAAAAAGACATTTTAACACAACAGAAGCCAAGAGCAAGGGTTTGTTCAGCCCTGCATCTTCTGTAGCAGAAAACGGTTCTCACACCTGGCTATTCAGGAGGTGCAAGAGCAACAACATAGTCAGGCCTTAGGAACCGGAGGAACAACGTTTCCATCGCGTGTTACTTGCCATCCCCTAGAAAATTCACTCCTAAATTTCAGGGGGACCTCAACCTGCCTCTCACCTCTGAAGCTCATGTTAAGAGTTGCACCATGGATGTACCCTCTCACACCACCTGCCTTTCAGAAATGCTGCACAGAGGATGCTAAAAAACACACCAGGATTTTGTTCAGCTATTTAATGCAAGTCCCAGATACAAAGGTGGTGGCTGTTAGTTACTGCAGCATGCCAACTTACATCCTAGGTAAAGAAAGTTGAATTAAATCCATCAGCATCAAGGTTGGAAAGATTCCCTGTCCATATACAAGGACAGGTGTTGCTGTCGATCTAGAGGCATCAAGTACACCCTTCAGCTTACAAACTCTAAAGAGTTAAAACTATTTCCCCCCCAAAGAATAATCTTTTAGGGCAATTAACAGGTTATTTTTTGTCTATTTAGGATATACCTTTCCACTTTCCTAAGCTGGAAAGGTAGGAGCCAATTCCAAACATATTCCCCTCTCAGGACTCCCAAGGTGGCAGACAGGAATTGTGTTTTATTCTGCTTTAACATCCTTCTCTAGTCCTGCATTTTTGCTTCTCCAGCCCAGGTGAATGGCACCATCTGTGTTTACCTTTTCCACTCATTTCTATCACTCAGGCCTCCCACCAGAGATTAGGTAACAGGTCTTCATGTATTTCCATGGATGCTGACCTGGTCTCACAATCAGAGAAAAAGATGGCAGCACATGAAGTGCAGACATCAGTGCATTTCTGGGCTACAGTAAAGCAAAGTGGTGGCTTTACTTCCTAGAAATCATTTCCCCTACAACCTCAAGTCAACCTCAGGAAGTAAAGCCCATTTTACGACATTCAGCTGACTCACAGCTCAGAAATAAGCTCGACAGGACTCACTCACAAATATCCTGTGCTCAATAGTTCCCACGATTCAGGTGAGTGGCTGTTAACCCACAGCAAGTTTACTGTGAGAAAAAAAACTGCGAAGAGGGAGAAGGGCAACCTCACACAACAGGTGTTACATGTAAATTGATCAATTAAGGTAAATAACCTTTCAATAAAAACACCAAAATCACACATGAGAGACTATGCAAATGTAACACCCCTAAGGACAAAAACCCCAAAGGTCTGCTTCCTGTGGAACTAATGCTAGAGGTCTCCTATTTCACCTCCAATTTAAGCATAATGTTTTTAACGCTAATAAAATACCTTAATTTTGGTTTCTCCTACAAATTATGATTATTATTTTTGTTGTTGATAATCTGCACTTTAAAAGGCCATGAAGATTTAAGTAAGATAAACCATAAGTAATTTTAAAAAAAAAAACTTTTAAAGCAGTATTTTGTGTGCAGGATTTACAGTAATATAAAGATAGCATGGTTTGAAAGTCTAATGTATTTTTGAACTGCATTATTATAAAAGCTCTGCATAGGTGCTACTTGTAATGCTTGAACAGTCCCTGAGGCAAATTAAGTTAATAATTTCAAATTAAAGAAACTTACCCATTCCATTTTAGGATTTAAAATTTGACTGCTATTTTAATACATCCAGAATATCATCCAAGTTTATGCTAGAAGGTTACAGTAATTTGATAACATACATAATCCCACAGTATTTCAAGTTTATATGTTTCATTAAGGTTAAATACTGGACACCAAGAATACTATACAAGCACCTGCAAACATCACATAGAGCACATGTGATACAACAGACAGTTCAGAATTCTTTTTTATTCATGTTCGTTAAAATTAGAAGATAACATCAGAGAAAAATAAACAGGCCACGATTCACTTAAAATTAAAATGCAAAACTCAAGTGTATTTACAAACTGGAAAACAAAAATGCAGAGTTGAATTCCCAATTTTCAAAAAAGCTGACCCTTGAAATACAGAATGAGCAATTCTGTAATTATACATCTGCATTCCTATCAAACAAACATTTCCAGTATTTCATATTTTTCCCATATCAAGGTTAAGTTTATAAAAATCTGTAAAGAAACCCACTACTTGACAAAAGTAAATAAAAACACTCTGAGCAAAAATATATTAAACAAACAAGCAAAGCATTTGGAGCCTCGTGTTACCAGTCCCAGTGTATTATTTTATAATGTGAAATGCTATCAGCAGCAGGAGAAGGTCTGGCTAAATTGTATCAAAATATTCAAAAATACCTTAACAGTATCAAAGTTCTACAAGCTCAAATAAAATTTGAAGTGCAGGGTATCAGACAAACAGGCACTTCCCAATTTATATTTTAAAATGAGGTTTTTTTCATTCATGTAACTTTTTCTTGTACCTATTTACTATAATTTACTACTACACCAGGCTTCTGTGTGGCCCTCAGTTAAAGTTTAGACTTCTGAGATTCTTCAAAGAAAAATCTGCCTTGTATGTAAAATGGTGCAATGCAGCAATGGCTAAACCGACAAGGTCATTTTTCACAGCACAAAAAACCCTAAAAACTGAAATTCAAAAGCTGAAAAAACAGAATAGAGAAAAGGGCTCCCCTGAATAAAGGTACAGTACCTTTTCACTATGACATGGGCCCTTAAGTCACAACACAACTTTCAGAAATTGCTACCAAAAAAAAATTAGGGTGTGGCATGCTAACAATCTCAAGGTCATTCCTTAAAAAGGAAGCAAAATCAGTAAAATGGTTTGTATTAAGCACTGACAGTAACCCAAGGCTGTCAAAGTAAACAAGGTATTCACAGGTTTTACAAAAAAAAAAAAAAAAAAAAAAGAAAGTTGATAGATCATACCTCGATGCATTGCTGTGGGCTGAACCCTCCTCTCCTTGGCTTTTGTCCTTATTTCTCATCATCTTTTTATTCTTAAATATTAAGAGGGGGTCAGGGGTGTCTGTTTGCTCTGAAGTCCTGTGCCCAGGTATTTACTGTCAAAAGTTGAAAGAAAGGTAAGGTCCCAGATCGTTTCACTGGCTTTCATTATCAGGAACAAAGTCCTGACGCTGCAATGATATTGTTATAACAATACACAACACTGATCAACACGGCAAAACAGAGATTTAAAACAAATAATCGTTTTTAGGAGAAAAATCTGAGAATGAACACAGCAGAGGAGCATCCTGCAAACTTTCCCAAAGTAACACTGGATGCAAATAATCTCTGTATCTTATTGCGTCATCCCAAATACAGCTCAAATCGGTCGAAAAGCAAAGTATTCAAAACGGCAGAAATCTAAAAAAATATTATTATTAATTGCTCACCTACCTGATCCATGCACCGCCGCCAGGACCAAGTCGATATTAGTTTCGGGTAGTGGAAAAACATTAGATCCAAAATATTTAGTTATAATGATAAAATACCGATTTCTGAGAATGAAAAAAAAAATATATCTTCTAATCCCCGAAATTATGCTGCCGGTAAAGCAAAAGGAGCGATAATTAGTAGAAAAATGTCCGGGGGAAAAAGCTCATTAGGAGAGCGCACAAAAATGGAGGTACGCCATGGCTTCTAAGCTGGAAAAACAACGACCTGGGCTCTCTCCACGGCTTCTTCTTTCCAGCAAGGCACGAAAAGGGAGCCCTCAAAAGCTGCTTTTCTGCCCGAAAAAGGTCCGCTCGGCCCCCGATTAGTGCCTAGGAGAGGCAAGGGGCTGTGGGGGCCCCCTGAGGCTGCCCGAAAGTTAGGGAAAGTTGCGTAAAGTGTTGGGGAAGGCACAGAGCTGAGCGCGCTCTAAGGCACAGCCGCCATCTAGAGCTCCTTCCCAGCTCTGAGCTCTGCCTTTGATTGACACTCTCTACATTTACCCCACAACTCAGGTGATGTACCATAGACCCACCCCTTCATTTCTACCAAAAAAAGAGATAGCCTCCACTTAAAGGGTGCCTGCTACCCCCACAGCCCTGACTCCTTCCAACTACCCCAGCTGAAGGGGTACCTTAACCCCATGTGGCTCAGGCACCCTTTTGAAACCAGAAAGAAATGGAATATGTGCCTTTTGTTTTAAAGATTTGTTAAATATTTCAGTGCCTGGGCTAAAATTACTTCCTCCCTGGACAGGAAGTGCTGCTCTCACAAGCCATTTTGAAAGAATGGAAGTGGAGCTAACAGTCAGACAGCCAGCAACAGCCCACCTTGGGGCTTCACCCCACCCAAGGGGTAGCTTTTTCCCCAGTTCAGTGGCAGGATCCCCAGACAACAGCTCCTCCATTTGACACCCAACACTTGGCACTTCAAGCCTGGGATGGCAGCACTGGGGGCTGCCCACCAGAGCCTCGCATTGCTGAGAAGCCTCTCCTGCTCCACAGCGCCTCCCTAGTGGTGCCCAAGGGTTGTCCCCAAAAGGAAAAATCCAACAGCTACAGGGATTTTTCATCAGTGATGCCAAGGCACGACTGCAGAGTCAGCCTAACACCATTAAAAGGCTTGTTTCCAGTTCACATTCTTAACCCATTAATGCTCATTAACAGATTTTCAACGCCACAAATCAATCTGAAAGCCACCTGGTAGCCTCACTGTCCAACTGGGAATGGAGCAACACCCCAAATGTGACATCCCAGTATCGAGACGATGCACCAAAGAGGAAATGGAGGAGGTCCAAACACCTCCATATTACTTATATCCTGACTACCAGTTGTCTTCCTACAAGCAACAGACTCCTTAAAAATCCAAGGACACCATAGATATTATTTGTACGCATCACAACACAACAGTGAAATCAGATGTTGGGGGACTGCTGGGGGAGGGGGACAATGGGCTAATTTGGTCTTCTATGGAGAAATCCATGGCACAGCACCCCAAAAGCCTGAAAACATTGACTTCTACTAGTAGAACCAAGGAGAACCATTAACTCCTCCACACACTTGCCATTCAGATCCTCCAACAACCAATCACCTATCCACATCAAGAGGACTGAGTTGGCATTTTCAATAATTTGTCATGCACCTCAACAACTAAAAAAACCACAATGCAAGACTATTCCAAGCAATTTTGGCCAACACCAAGGAAATCCACTCATCTGAATGGGTATCCCTTTAGGTTGGTCCCAGTATCCAACTCCAGGATGTAACACATGGCAAAACCAAACTTGAGCAAACAAGTGTGTATCACCAAAATACCTGGAGTAAAGCATGAATAATGAATGCATCATGGTGAAAATGGATATTTAACAAGGAATCTGAACAAACCAAATATTTCAATACACAATGGGGCTTTGTTTGTATTTTTTTGTTTGTTTTGTTTTTAAAAGAAAACACCTAGGTTATCTCAGGGCCAGGTCTGTCATCTTGGCCCTCCAGCATACAACAAAAACAACTGTCAATTTCAGGTGAAACATACATGGGAAGTTGGCTACAGTTAAACTGTCTGATCCACAGAAAGCTTTAAAGAATTATTTTTTTTTAACATTAAAACCATTTAAAAATCCACCTGTAAAGGTTGACATGTCATCTGTAACAGTATCAAAACCAGCTCTTTTTTCACATCAAGTACATGGTACAGCTGCACACAACTAACCCTACGTTAAATCATGGTGAAGCAGAATATACACTAGCACAGAGTAATTTCAAGACAGAAAAGACCATTTAGGAAGTATGTTGTCCAGGAAATCTGTTGGAAAGTACCCGTACCCATTCACAACCAAAGATGCATACCTAAAAAAGTTACACATAACATTCAAGTACTCCTTTATTGTCATATTTGACCAGCCTTCAACTGATATCAATCCCATCCTAAAATAACTTCAGGGAGTTCAGCAGAAGTAGCCTGACAATAGGCCAAGTCCTGAGAAACCCCTCACATTAAGCACCTGAATGAACAAACCACAAAATAAAAATTCATTGGAAGTCATGGTAAAGACAATCTGCAAATGAAAACCACATTTTACATCAAGTATAGCACAAAATTTTACCTTGTCTTGAGTGCTAAGTAGCTGGAGTATTTCTCATTTTAATAGCAACCAAAACCATAACCCACTTCAGTATCAAAACAGAAACAAAAAATATTCAGCCAGGAAGGACAAACATGAAGTGTGAAAGAAACCAAAACCTTTTATTAAGTCACTTAAAAAAACGTTACATTTTCTGGGAAGGAGAAGCATCAACAGATCTCTTAACAGATGAATTTGCCTGTTATGCATATACACCCCAGAAGTAAAATTTAGCCACCCACTGCTCCAACAGATCCATCATTGGACAGTCACTGATACAGTCCCCTGATTAATTCAAGTGCAAAGTCCATTTTGATAAGATGATCACAACCCAGATCTTCTCTGGTTTTAATAACATGAGAGTCCACGTTTTAACATCCTTTTCTTGGACAGACACATCACAGCACTCATGCATTAGTCCATTTCCACAACCTCTCAATCAACAGTGGAACTGCCATCTTGGTGTCCCATTCGTAGAGTCCTTTTGACACTCTTCATCTGATTGGATTCTTTATGGAAAATTAAAAGAAAAATTCTGTTGGAATACATATCATATCTTTAAACTAAGACATGCAACTACTGTACCTTGAAGATAGTTTAAATACATAACTGATGCTTTGTTCCATATTACACATGCCAGAAATCTACTTTCATCATGAATAAATAGTGTTAAATCATAAGTTCAAGAGTTAAAGCTTTAACCAAAACTACAAAGAAATAGAGAAGGAATTATTAGGAAGTTCAAAAACCCTTGCAGGCTCCATAAATTCCATCTGCAATTTCTCCACAGTGTTAAAACACTAGATAAATGAATAGCAGGAAATCTGAGATATTTGCTCTGGCAACCCATCTTTATTGGACCATCCCACCTATTAAAGCTGACACTGCTTACTGGAAAACCAAGTTGATTATAATAAGCCATATTTTTAAACTCCTGTCCATGTTCCTTTCTTCAAAAACACGTTCCTTCCATCAAAACCAGTATAGATAGGCATGAAAACTGGTTTCCTATAATCCAGATGGTGACTGGAGACAAGACATTCCACCATCTTAACACAGTTTTCCAGTTCATTCAAGACATACAGTGCTACAGCCAACATAAACACTCAAGAACAAATGGAATGATTGGTTTCATTACTGGTGGTAAAAGGTTGTCAGAAGTAAAATGAAAATGGTAACAAGTTGTCTTTAGCAAGGCCACCATACTACTTCTGATCCATATTTCAACTTTACTCTTCATATAACAGCTACCAAGCCCAAAGGTGAGAGACAAACCAAACTGATAAATGACTTCCACATGGGTACATACAAACCACACATCCTCAACTTTACATCATCTTCCAAGTAAAATAAGCTCATGCACTTAAAAAAATACTACTACTCCACCTAACATGCAAAAATCAAGTACAGAAGATACTAAATGTTAAGAACATAATTCTTAAAACAATGCTAACTGTACAAGAGGCTGATATAGAAGTTTTAAAATGTTCATGATTTTGCATTTCTACACTTCAACGTCAATTTTTTTGAATTTGGAGAACTTTAACTTCATTTGACTCTGAAAGCCAACTCCATCACTATGTTGTTCCCCTGATAAACCTGGGCAGATTATTCTCGTGATAAGTGATGCAGAAATTACCCACAGTACAGCAAAAACCAGTGGGGCCATCTAGTGGTCTCTGTTTAAGTGTTCCAATTTCCCCGTCCTCATTCCAGTTCCAGGAAAGCAAACAGCAATGGAGCCAGTGCAACAAGCCCCAGCCTGACTTTCACAGCTGCCATATATCCTGGTTTTATATTCCTCCATAGGCTTTCTCGTTGTAATAAAAGGCAAAGCACAGCACACAGAAGTGGAAATCAGAATCTGGTAACTGACTCTGCTTTTCCACTGTGCAACATGTGCAACTGCAACAATGTTAAATCACAGGAACCAGATTTTCACAACCAGAAATGGAACATTCAAGTTTGCAGAAATTCTTTGTTTCAAGCATTTAACTCACCCTCAGTTAAGACACTTACTCAGTATTTTGTAAGAGCTGGTGCCCTACACTCAACTGAAGAAACAAGTTTTGAGGTTGTTTTGTTTTGGGGGTTATTTTTTTTTTTTTACCTCTTCTTGGTAGATTAGTCTATTTTTCAAATCCATTTAAGTATTTGAAGATAAATTAAATCTAAATTAAACCCCAATGCTAATGCCTTGACTGAGGTACCAAAACATGAAAATAAATCCCAAGCTTGTCTGTTATTGTCACATTCAAATATTCAGAAATGCTAACATGACTACAGTTGAACCCCATAAATAATACTATTAAAATAGTTTCTATAGGTATTGTAAGAAACTTAACATAAGCAAATTTAATTACTGGCATCAGCCTTCTCTACCTCTCAAAAATGTCATTAGTCATGTGTTAGTCATCTTTGGAAGGTCCTTTCCAGTTGGGTTAGCCTCCTGCCTTAGACACTAATGAGATCTGCAATTTAAGGACAAGATTTCCTACTAGGTGCCCCTACATTTGGTTGTACCAAAACCACTGCAAGAAACTCAGGCATATTCATTTTAAACTCTTCTCTTGACCTTATAAAATAATTAGCAGTAAATGGAACTGATTATATATAATAATTAAGAACTTCATAAAACAACTCTTATTTGTAAAGTTACTCAGCCAAAGTGATGGCCAAAATATTAATAGCAATCTGTACATGTTTTCATGTGAAATCTACATTTGCTTTAAAAGATTTCACAGCATTTGTTAACTTAGGAATTATGGTACAATTTACTATGTTGTTTCAGTAATGTTGCAAAAACATACTTTTTCTCCACTAAGACACATGAAGTGATCCTAAACTTAAACTGTCTATTCCATGGCTATCTTTTTTTTTTTTTTTTTTGGGGGGGAGATGACATGAGTATGTCATTTCTCCTGTAACCTCAGTTAGGCATCATCTCATTTTTCAAGCTTTACAACTCACTATTTACTGTATTTGTTTCCAAGCTTGGGATTTTCATTATGGCACCTGGGTCATCACATCATAATTTCAACATCCTGACACTCTGTATCAACAGACAGAAACCACTCACAACGATGCCTGAAGTTTTATGGCTATAGTTTTGAAACATCTGAACTTGCAAGTTTTTCTTTTGTTTTGTAATTATTTGTTGCTGTACAGAGACCACAGCAACAAAAGACAATCCTTATGGCCACACCCATGGCCTCAGCCATGTAATGTCTATTGAAACCTTGCATTTCTTAACTATGAGACTGAAGGCCAAACACAACATGCAGAACACCCATGAATCAGCACAGACACCAATAGAATCACCAGAAGACACCAATAGTTTTACAAAGCTTGCCAGAGTGAAATCTCTCACACTGAGGCTTAAGCTTAAAAAAACGAAGTGACATACTGCTAGTAAAGGGTATTCACTCCAAAAGAGTGAGCTGAATGGACAAAATGAGGTTCTGAGCAAGTCAAACCTGAAGTTCTACACTTAAAAGTTCACTAAAGCAAAGCTTTCAAATAGATGTGTCTGGTAACTTTTACCCTAGAGGAAAAAGCAGACATGCCCTTTTTGAGATCTTAAGTCCATAAAGAAATGCCATCCAATCTTTAAATGTAACCAAGTACTCTTGGCAGTCTCAACTTTTTTACCACTATCAGATGGCCACTGAGAGCAGCAGTAAGTACAGAAGTCGTGTCTGATCAGGTACATGTAGCTAAGAAAAGCTGCTTGCCAGGTTTCTCAGATTTAGAGATCAGCTTCAGTAAGATGTGGCTCTATTCACAGATGCACTCTTTTGAGATTATTCTTTTTAAATAATATATTTTATTGCACTAAGCAAAGTATGTGTACATCAATAAAGCTCCTGGTGTTTTCAAGTATTTTCACCTATTTAAAACAAACGAATAATAATAATAATAATTTAAAAAACCAACAAAAAAACCAGTCCTTCCAATAAACATTATCTGTGTCAACCAGAAAGGGTGATACTAGATCTTTGAAGATCCATAGACTTGCATGTTTTCACAAACACATCCTGAAGACAATTCTTTTGAAGACAACTGGTTTTTTTGTAAGTCAATGAAGAGTTCCACATATAACCCCTCCTCAAGATAAGAATTATAAAACAGAAAAGGATAGAAGAATTACACACTGTGTAACTGAAAAGCAAAATTACTGCTCAAGAAATCAGACCTGACAACAGTTTATTGACAACCCAGTGAGAGAAAACATGAAAAATACACAAAGATGTAGGAAACAGATGAAGATTAATATAAAAATGGAATACGAGTCACCTGTTCAGAGATTGTAACATGTGACTGGGGGAAAATGGGCAGTGGACAACAGAGTTCTGAGAAATGGCTGGAAGGAGTAACATGTATGTCTAACATAGCAAGAAATATTCTGTTCTACACATACCTACAGTGTGCAAAATAGCTTAAGACCTCTGAAAGAACAAAGTAATTGAACTTAACACAGTAGCAGAGGAGATTAAATACTAACCAAAGATCGTGAAGACTGGCCACATGTACGCACAGGCCAACCTGAATTCCTCAAAGCTTGTGAATTACACTGTTCTGTTTCAGGACTGAAAACTTGAGATAAAATTGGTTCAAAATGAAAAGGTACCTAAAAGCAGGACAAGACGATGATAATATACCTAACAAGGTACAGCCTAACAAGGACTGACCCCACCCTCACATACTCCTTTCTCCTCTCAAAATAGCTGTCAGTCTCCACGTGAGCAGATAAGGAAAGCATGAGTACAGATAGGGTGTAGCTGCTTTTCTACCACACAGCAGCACTGATGGCAGTATGGTTGCTGAAGGTCTCTGCTAACGTGCACAGCTGCTGGACATTAAAAAATCACTATCATCTATCTGCTGAAATGAGAGGAATATGTACATCTTGGAACAACATTTTCTCAAGCTGTCTGCAGTGTAATTCAGGAATTACTCCATGGGCATGTCGTGCTGAAAGGACTGTCTCCAAAAAACTGATTCTTTTAAAGAAAAGCATATATTCTGAAGGATTATTCTAGAAGAATAGAGCTTCCCACTAAAAAAAAAAAACAAAAAAACCACCAAAACCAAAAAACAATTAATGTGCACAAAATGCAATGGATGCTCTCAACATGTAGAATTAAAAGTCTGAATTTTAAGGAGACAGGAAGATGAAAGGACTTGGACCTTTCTAAAGACAACTCCCAAGAGAGTCCCAGATCGTGCCACACAGCAAAAGGTCATGAAGACCAAATTCCTTTTACTAAAGGAAACTGAATCCAGTATAAAAATGAATTTTTCTTCTCAAGGCTGCCCATTTCACATTTTTAATATATGGGGAATGGTTCCTAAATGTAATTAAGTTAAATGAGCTAGCACTTTAATATAGGAAACTGCATCAACGTTACATGCCATCTTCTGCCAAACTGCAATTTTATGAAGAACAGAAACAGAACAATCATGAAACAGAAGACAACTGCTGTCTCCTCAAAGACCCAACCTGATCCTGAGACAAGCAAAGTGGAAAACATGAGATGTTTGTAAAATGAGTTATTCCTACCATGACACTTTCCACACCATTTGTTATTCAAATTCTGTGTGGTTCTTCCCTGTAGAGACAGACATTTGTGTACCAAAGCCTTCTGAACAGGTTAATCATCTAAATATGGAGTCAAATCAGAGCAGAAGAACTCCCATTAGGTATGAAAGTTGTTCTCCAGCAAGGCAAGTTGAGAGTACTATCCAAGCATTGCTCATTTCCTAAAAGCCCACCAAGAATGCTCTTGGGGTTCTTTTAACTGAGCCATCTAGAAACACACATGCAGACACAGACACTTCAGGGAACTTGAGGATGTACTCAACAAAAAAACTTCATCAAGGTAAACATTACAGCTATGTGTGCTTTCTACAAAGCTAAAAAGTAAATGTTATTAGGAATGCCAACTTACCAGTCCTTCAGCCAAGGGCAGTTATTTCACTTACAGTGAGTAAATCAATTCCTCAACACATCTGTAGGGAAAATGATATATTAAACAATTAAAAAAAAATTTAAAACCTAAAATTAAAAAAAACCACACAAAACGAAAACAAACAAACAACAAAAAAACCCAAAACCAAAACACAGCGCCCAACACAGTAAGGGTTTAGAAGACATAAGCACTACCCTATTACTAAACCTATTACAAAAGTCAATCTCAAAAATCAAAAAACATATTCCCAGCAGTTCGCAACATATTGTACAAAATAAATTTTGTATTAAAAAATTTTAAAGTATCACTAGGAAACCCATTAACAAAGAACCTGTGCAAACAACACAAGAAATTCAGACTCAGTCCCATGCACCAGTCCCATGAGAAACAAAGCAAGAAATAAAATTAACTTTTTCAAAATGATCAGTCACCACACAGAAGCATGATAGAACTAACTGACCTGCCCTTCACCTAAAAATAATTTAAATACTCGTTTTAAGAAGAGGTGGTATCAACAAGATGTAGTGGCATTATTTAACATACTGATATGGATTAAGTTACCTGTATATAGGCAAGGCCAAAAAACCCACCTTTGAAAATGCTTATAAGCAATCTATATTGATAAACATATTATCAATATCACCTTAAGCAGAGGTAGTAAGACCTAAAGCTCTAGAAAAACTAAGGAGCCCCTTTTTTATAGTAAATTTCAACTGCATTAAGACATTCACTATCATGAGCCTTACAAGTCATTCACCTAACATGTACAAGTAAACTGCTTCTCTGATCATCTCTCAGAATCTACTTATATTGAAACATAGCCTCAAATGTATAAAAACTAACGTATCAATTCTTAACACAATGTATATTTTCCATTATCTTTTACATTAGCCTCTTCAAACTGACAAAAATATAGAAAGCAAGCTGTGATTAACAGAATTGTAATTTCTTTTAATATGGAAAAATATTCCTTTAAGGAAGGGGAAATGATAAAAGATTTATAGTAGTTAACTTGCACAAACATGCATAATACGCAAATGAACATGACAAACAGACGTTTTAAATGTCATCTAACAGCTGCTATTAAGAGGAAGCAGAAAACTGAAGTGATTCTAAAATGGTGGACATGTACTTTGTAGAAGACACGCAATATGGCTGCTGGACTTAGATCACTGAAGTTGCCTTAATCAGTCATGAAAAGCAAGTAGTTGGGTTCAGAGGTTTACTTCTGCCCTTCAAACCTCCTTCTAACCAAAATGTACCATTTCATTAAAAAAAAAAAAAAAAAAAAAAGGCCACTTAAACTTACAATTTAGTATACGAAGACTAGGTAAAGTTAATGATTAAAATATTTTAATTTACAACACAGTTAAATGCAGTGTCTCTCTACTCAAGCATGTTGTTTTCCTCCAACTTTAAAGTTGGCATCCAGTCATATTAATTTCACAGAAACTTTAATGAAGGTATTTGTTGGGCTTTGTATCTCCAAAGAGGAACACATTCTTCTACTGAAAAAGTTACTAAGACGCAACCAGAGTCTTCTCATCCGAGTTCTTCTGATCTCAACAAAATATTGAAAGAGGAATCTGTTTGTCAGAGTGGTATCACTCAGTAGTGGTAGTAGGAGCAAGAAATCTATCCTCTGAAGGGAACCAATGCACCAAACTGAGTTTTTTAATAAATTCCACCATTATAAAATATACCACACTACGTTAAGTCTTCAAATTTTAAGATCCAAAGCACATTCCCTCCCAAACTATACAATGAAGCAAAGCTGAAGGCTTCTAAGAGCCACTAACCACAAAGGTAGCAAATACGAGTTTCAGCTGGAAAAAATTAGCCTAACATCTGGATTTTGCATTTATTAAATAAATATCTAACTAAAAACCATTATATCAAACTACTTGCTGCAATTGTTGCAGTCCTGTATAATTAAAATATTAATTCCCAGTTTAGAAAAAAACAAGGATTTACTTTTTATTTATATGTAAAGTTGTGGCTTGCATTTACTTTCAAATCATAGATGTCACAAGAACACTACAGCCTGCACCACACCAAACATGTCTTGCATCCTAGGTTTATGAAAACCTTCAAACAACTGGTACTGCTAGCTCTAAGAATCAGAAAAGTCTATCTCCTTAAGCAGCATGAGGCAAGGTCAGACACTCCAAAGCTATTTATCTGGCATCAGATTCTTTTCCAGGGTAAACAAGATAAATTCAGGAATATTTTTGCAAAGATTAGATCAGCACACCAATGTTATGCCATATGTGCTCCAAATGCTGTAATTTTTTCAGAATACTTAATATGACCTTGCATCAGCATAGAGGAACAGCTTTCTCTACCTAAAAAGTTAAGACTCAACAAAAGAGCATTCTTCTGACCTCATCTATCCTCTTCCACGTTCAACAGCATGGTCAACTACTTAAAAGCTTTCCAAGTCTTCAGTAGCATGTATCTAGGCTACTGAGATCTACCAAACCTAAAGATCTAACTATCCCTTGCTAGGAAAATATTGTTCTTGCTCACAAAAGTAACAAGGAACACTTAAAACTTTTATTATTATAATAGTATACTATCTATTAAGCACAAACACTGTGGCAATACAGGAACTATGCAAGACCATTAACATCAAAGTGCTCAATTTTATATTCAATATAAAATGCTCAAGTCAGTCAAGTTGATTCTCTTCTTGAGCACATTTTTTCTTTTTTTTCTTTTTTAAGCACAGGCCAATTAAAAATTGCTGGTTCAGATATTTAAACATTTAACATAAAAACCACAAGTCTTGACTTCAATAAGCTCAGTGCCATCATTACTATCTGACTTCTATGTGAATCAGGTTAGCCTTCCCTTTCTCGTAATAGACTGTGCAATATTTAGTGATTTTAACCCCCTGAATTGAAATTTCACGTGGGATTTCAAGTATGTTCTGCTGTTCCTCCCTAGGTACCAGATGATTTCTAACACTTTCAGTTCTCAAACTTCACATCATATATTGGAACATAGCCTTCATGGAACATACGACGAAGTTCTAGAACATACCTAACAACCTCTTTCATCAGCTGTATTTTGTGGCAAGGCATCCATGGTTTATGGTATATGTTTATTATTTATAAATATTATTTTAATTCATCCTAGCATATTAGCAGCAACTTATTGCAGATTCATGTTTATTACAGCCTGAAGAAACATTTTTTAAAAAGTTTATGCAGAACTGGTATATGACTTCTGTTCTATGAACAGGCTGAAGCTTTCATCCAAGCCAAAGAGAACAGCTGCACTCTGGTAAGGGTTCACAAGATCTGTATTTTTAAGTTACCATGATGATTACGTTACGTTAAAAAGCAATTTTGCAAAAGCATTTTTCAGAATTCTGATACACATCTTCAAGAAGACGCCTTACACTCTGAGATACTGAGTATGTACTGAAGCACATTAGCACGGGAAGCTGTGAAAAAGAACCAGTTAACACAGGCAAACAAGGCCAACTTTTAATTATGGTGGTAAAAGTATGACTCAAATGTAACGTGTTACTCTGTTTCGAAATGAAGAAACTTAGTGTATAAAGCAAACAAAAAAAATTAAACCTTGGAAACCTGTTTTTTTAATATCCTGTAAGGTCGGCAGGATACTTCCTAACAACTGGGTACAGGTTTGAGTTTGAGTAAAATTTACAGTGAAAGGAGAATCTCTAAGTTTATTTAAAAAAAATGTATTTATTGGAAAGGAAAACCTTGTGAGCGTCACTTGCTAACAAGTCAATACCTTGAACTGCAGGAAAAGCATTTGTAAAGTTTGATTAGACTGCATGACCTCAGTAGAGATGGAAATCCTCATAAGCACAACTCCATTTAACACTGTGTTGATATGGTCATTTTTGAGTCTTAAAAAAAAGTCTTTCTTAGGAGTGACCATAAAAATATGGAAGGCATCATGAACATCACTATATCATGTACATAGAAACAGTTTTAAAATCTACTGTAACTTGAAAGAAAATGCAACAAGGCAAAAAAATGGTAGTTTAAATGTTTAATGTTTATTTTGCTAAAAAAATGTAAAAATAAAAAGAGTGAAAACACACAACAATACAACCTGCTTCCAGGATAATTAAAAAAAAACCAAGCCCACTACACAGCAAACGTACCTGATATGCGATGTACAGAATTTGGCTCAAAGTCTTTTAAGCAACCACCCATCTGAATCTTGGGAAGTAAGAATCCAGTAATAGCCTTTAAAGAAAAAAACAACAAAACAAAAGTAGATTTGTCTGAAAACAAAAGTACATACAGTTTTCTCCTACAGTTCTCACCACCTCAACCAAAATAAACCTTTTCAAAACACATACGGTTTTCATGCAATTAACTAAAATTCTAACTTATGTACAAAAATGTCTAGCATTCACGTCTCCAAAACCAAGAATCAGGCCCAAAAGTCTCCTGTACAAATACCTGAAGTCTACAGTTCTTGCTGTAATATACAAATTACATAATATCCCCAAGCATTAATGCTAGAAACACATTAGGTACAAAAAAGAATTTTTTTTTCAAGTTCATTGCCCATTTTCACTGGTGAAATGGCACGCACTTAACTTCTGGGTTTTTCTGAAAATACTGCCATTTCCCAGCAAATAATATGCATATGTATCTGTATACATAAAAAAACAAAAATCCACTGACTAAACAGCTGTAGTAAATTAAATTTATAAGGAGCTTGCAGTATAAACATTACATTATTTTAAGGCAGTCATGCAAAAAATGCTTTTAAAAGGTGCAGATAATTTATTAAATGTGTTCCCTACTATTTAAAAGTGAAATTTGTTCTTTTCCCCATTTGCACAGTAGCAAACAAGCAAATCCAAAGACTAGAAAAACAACAAGGAAATGAACATACTGTTACAAGTTATAACCACTCTTACCTTTGAAAATAACTAAGAACGATTCTTCTGGAAGCCAGTCAGGAAATAAGGTATTGTTCATGTAATTCTACCTGGAAAAAAAAAAAAAAAAAAAAAAAAAAAAATTTTGCTTTAAAGAGCAGAACAAGTGAGATGCCTGAAATTTATTGATCTTTAGGTAATTAATAAGTTAGGAAAAACTTATGAAAGCAGTAACTGTATCTTTAGAACTCAACTCTAAAAATAAAACTAAGGATGGCTGTACATACTTGGCCAAAGAAAAACACTGGAGTGAAGACTGTCTGACATACAACATGGACGATCTATATTTTTGCATGAATAACTGCAATCTGCTCTCCTGTCTGCCATTACTTTAATTTTGAATGATTTAAAGATCAAATGCAGAAGAAAATAAGGTATTTTTATGAGTAAATCATCCCACAATAGCTCAGTCCTTTTACTTTTTTGCAAATAATTCTTTAGAAGTAGGCTGTGCAAAATAAAAGAAAACCTCTAGTGATGGCAAAGTAATTTTAAAATGGCTTCTGTCATCAGCCTCTCTGAATTTTAAGTCATAAGTTACTTGATCTCCTCTAAAAGATCTTTTGCCCTGCAGAATACAGTTTCAAATCCTTCAGCTTCTTTAACCTTTAATCAGATCCCAAACTATGCTCTTTAACACAAGGGACACCAGATTTGCAGAACTTTCCTTGCTTTTTGTGAAAAGGTTTAACATTTTATTTTGCAGCAGTTGTATTTGTGCATCACCACTATTTCATATTCTAGGAAAAGTCTGGAATCGTTCTGCAAATATGTGGCTAAATTAACGTTACATTAAAAGATATATAAAGATATTCTAAAGATCCTGTACCTTAAACAAAAATTAAGACCCGTTCAATAAAATATATTAAAAAGTAAGAGCAATTTCTTTTCAGAGACACTTATCTATTTTATTTTCAGTAGCTGAAGAAAATAAGTCAAAGCTATTAAAAAAATTCTCTCATATATTAAAAAACATATATATAAGTACAGCAGACACCCACCTAAAGCTAGAACTTTCTTTTGAGCAAAGTGTGTATATCAGACCTGTTCTACACTGCAGAACTGTTCCTGGGGTTATAAAACGCCCATAATCCAAGTCTAAAATAACTATACCGAACACTTTGTATAAAGGTGAAAGAAGTCTAGTGGCTGCTGAAACTTAGTTATATTTTTTTTTAAAAAGCCAACCTTCATTGCAATGACAGATTCGTATTTGCAGAGGAAGTACCAAAAAATGTAAATTTACCTCCAACTGCAACGTTTAAACCCTGCACGGAGTTTTATAATGCTGTACACGGATAAATCCAACAAATATGGATATACACAATCTCCAATTAAAACTGAAGTTCTTAGTATTTACCTCCTGCTTTATTACCTGACTTCTTAAACATTCATAATTACACTTTTACCCTTAAATCAGTAAACCAACCAAACTGGAGAACCAACCCAAAACAAACATCAGAAATTCCATTTAGATGTGCATTTTTATAAAGTCCAGAAATAGGTGTTGTACAACTTCTGAATTATTAACCATAGAAACACCGATACAAATGCTACATAAACAGAAATTACTGCAAGCTTCTTCAAAAACTGCATAACCTGAATACTAAAACCAATACTGACACCGAGCAAAAGCTTTTTAAAAGCTTTTAATGTCACACACGAACCCATTCGTTTCCTTATCGTGCAATTTATATTTAAGTAACTACCCTTTACTTCTCGTTGCATCGTCTAAAACACAGCTGTAGTATTTTGCCAACTTTGAACTGTAGACCTGGCATGACCGAGCTTTGTTTTTTTTTAAGCTTCTAAGTTTTTGGATTGCCGTTTTAATTGCAAAACCGTACCGCACCTAATTCTTCAGAGTTTTCTTTAAAGTTCCGCACCTGAATTGGTGTTTTTCAAGTGAAGTAAATTTCTATCTATCGTTTCAGTAAAGTCCAAAGATGTCTCATCCGCAGCCTGGTTTTTTTTTTTCCTCTACTGGTTTATAAAGAGTTAAAAGCCAACACCCCACGAAAAAAACACCAAGTTTTATTTTTAAGAAAAAAGGACATGGCGTCTTTGTTCTTCCAAACTACGAAAACATCTCCCCGTCTGAGCAGCAACGGGCAACAAATGCTCTTTAAACTGATACGGGTTCGGGGGCTAAATATTTAGCTGATGGTGTAGTACAGTCTTCACCTCTTCCCCCTCCACACACACACCCTCCCTTTACTGCTGCATTGGAGTTGCAAGCTGGTTTGCACATACCCCCCTTCCATTCTGCACTGGAAGGGAACATGTCTGCAGCCCCCCCTCTGATCACTGCTGCACTGGGGAACCCGCCTGCAGCTGCCCCATCGTCCTGCCGCACCGGGGGACTGGGGGTGCGGAGCCCCCTCGGTGCTGCAGGAGCAAAGGGGGGGGAGGGGGAGCGCTCTGCAGCCCGAGTGCCGCCGAGTGTCACCGGGGCGGCCGCCGAACGGAGCTCCCTCCGCGGCACCTTCTCCCGCCGCTCCCTCCCCGAACTCCGCGGGTCCCCCCCACACCTACGAGAGGTTCCCCCAAACCCATGGGGGTCCCCAGGGCTCCCTCAGCGAGCGGCTGGGGGAGGAGGGGGGGCAGGCAGGAACAGGCGCCCCCTCCCCCTCCCGGCTCCAAGGACATTTTGTTTTTCTCTCAAGGACAAAGGACAATGAGAAGCGAGAAGACTCCGGCACTTACCTGACGAAGGGCAGCCCCTTGGCAGGCAACGGGGACCCCGAAAACGGGGCGCTGCTCCCCTCCTCGCCCAGCCCGCGGCGGAGGACGGCCCGGCTCCCGCCCGGCCAGGGAGAGGCGCGGGCAGAGCTGCGGAGCCCGGCGCCATTGCTCTCCTCCCGTCGGCAGCCCCTCACGGCAGCCGGGCTGCCCTCCCTCCGTCGCCCCGGAACCCCCAGAGCTCCGGGGCCCGACTTATCCCCCGAAACCGGCACCCGGGGGGGCTCGCCGGACCTCCCCGCTCCGAGCGGCGGGGAAACCGTTTGGGAGCCAAGCGGCAGCTGCGGCTGCTTCCCCGGCCATCTTGTGCCGTGTGTGAGGGAGTCTCTGCCGTCTCCTCTCAACTCCTTCCTCCCCTCCCCCCGCACAACATGGCCGCCCGCTCGCTACTCACTGCGGCGAGGAAGGGGCGGGACTCGCGCCCTTCCCCCCTCCCCCCCCCCCCCCGTCTCCCCTCCCACTCCCCGAACACCGCCCCGCCCCTGGCTGCGCGCGCGCGCCGAGGGACGCTCCCCATTGGCCGCCCCGCGCCCTCCCTGCGACCTGCCCGCCCCGGGACCGTGCACACGGCAGCGGCCGCCGCCGCCTCTGATTGGCCGCGCTCCTCGCCCCTCGCTGCCCATTGGCTGCTGTTGCCACCTCCTCGCGCCCCGGCTGCACGAAGGCAGCGCTGGGAACTAAGACCCCGCTGCAGCCCCCTGCCCCACCCCGCCATCTCAGCCCTGACCCAGCTTGGTTGAGGCACCGCCTTCTCTTCTAGCCCATCCTTCAGAAATGCCTTACCCCAGTCAGCCCAAGGGGCCTCTTGCCACCCGGCACCCACTGACAGCAAGGCCCAGCTCTCCCACTTAGCCTAAGAGCACCCCTCACCTGCCGTAACGATACCATGACCACACAAAGTACCTCTGTTCACGGGCTGCCACAGGGCATGGCACATCCCACCTGCCAGCCAGGCCTGGGCTCCTGTTCCACCTCACCACAGGCTCAGAAATCGTTCCACAAAAAACCTTTGCTGATTCCTCTGCACTGCACACCAACAACTTAAGCTGCCCATCTGGCAGAAAGAGCCAGAGCAACCATGTCACCCATCTGTCTGCAGCATCACTCCCAGTCTTCATCAGTACCTCTCAAAAACACCACAGACACCCAAATAAAACGTAATTGCACCTTTTTTTTCAGTCAACACCATAGAAACTGCCTTGTGTGCCAACCTCACCAGGACACTGTCTCCTATTTTGACTGCTGCCATGGAAACCACTTGAGGTATCAGCACTGTAGAGGAGCATCCCCCACATTCTTGGTCACTGTCATAAATGCCAGTCCCCAGATGATGGGTTATGATGTTCCTCTGCAATAGGCACACCCAGCAAACCTGATATAGCAGCACAATTAATATTTATACTTCAACAGTTACTCTGAATTATACATGCCTTTCTTCTTTTATTTGCACAGCTTACTTGATTAAAAGCAGAGAGAAAAGTGCCCCACTCTTCCTTTTTTATACTAGAAATGTGGGTAGTTATGGCAGCAATTAAACCAACAACGCTTAAAATGATTATGGAAGGTCTCAGGATTTAGTCTGGTGTTTGAAATCACATAGCTGGATTTCAGTAGCAAACTCCTGAGCCGAGCCTTGGAAAAGGCAGAAGTAGTTGATCAGCTGAAAAGAATTGCTCTCTAATGCCCCTCAACAGTCATTATTTTGAGCTGAGAGATGGATTTCCTTTAAAAATAGACAGAAATGTTAACCTCCCTGTATAGGACAGCAGGGGAGGAAGACACAAATCTGCTGGCTTGTGGACTGTGGCAGTAAGGTGGTTACAGTCTTTAAAGAAGGGATGGTGGCTGCCTGCATAAAGGTACCACAGCACCAGAGTCTTCAGCCAAGAAACCAATGGTGGAGCAAAAGAGCAGCTACTCTGTCTCACTGGAAGAAGGCAAAAGGCCTTTTTTCTCAAAAAAACCCCTGAAGTTCTGTTCTATGGAGACTACAAAGAGCAGGCAGCTTGTTCTACAACTTCATTCCCATTCAGATTCCAACAAGAGGCTAATCCTCCTGCTCTCAGTGGAACTACTCAACATAACTGTATGTAAAGGTGTTTGCATTGACAGAACCCAGATGCTGCTCTCCTTGCAAAACGACCAAAAGTGAAGAAAAGGGAAAGGCAACCAAGGATAAGGCAGGAATCAGATTAAAGTAGGGCAGCAGCAAAAACACTTTGACTTGTGCCAGCATTTTCAGCCGACACAGCAAAGAATGGCTTCACAGCAAAGAGCAAGATGAGAAGTTCAGTGTACAATTTTCATCCTTTCTATTGTTCCTTCCCAGAACACAAGTACATTTCTACAAAAATATATAAAGTGGTACCACTTGCTATAACCATGTGAAAGAGAGAAAAGAGATCAGACATTCAAGACCTAACGGCACTTTGTAAAAGTAGTGGGATTCCAGCCAGAAGAGTTGAAGGTTGTTAACTGAACAAGTTGTAACCTGTTTAAACCTGATTTTGTCTAAATATACCAGACTGTCTAGTATCATAGCCTAATACCTCCCTCAAAAATAATTATTCATCTACATTAATGGACAGAAATGTTTTTTTTAAAGTCACTTCATGTATGGCTATGTGCAACCAAAAAATTACTCATTAAATACATCCTGCGCTGCTCTTTTGCTTCCAGACCACCAAGGCCTAAAGCAGCTCCAACAAAAAGTGAATAAAGTATCCATTACCTCTTCTGTCTCTTGGCCTCAAGTGAGTTTTCTGTAGGTGAGGATGAGTACAGTCACTCTCTCCAGAGCTGCAGCACTTGTCAGACAACTTTGCTGTTTGTGTACAGGTAACAGTATCTGTTTGCATTCTTCTTTCCTGATGAAATGGCAGAATGGTGATAATCTCCTTGCTCACATTTTTATTTCCCATGGTCATCTCTGTATAAACAGAAAATTATCATTCCTTCTGCCGCTGCGGTTACCCCGTTTTTTTTTTCCTTCTAAATTCAGCATTTCTATTCAACTGCAAATTCCTCCGTGCAGTTTATTTCTTCTCTTTTATACAACGTGCTTTCTCTCTGTTTATGGTTAAACCAAATACTTGGTAGTAACCGAATACATGATAATGAGGCAATGTTTCCATCAGTAATTTGGGAACTATTTTCTAAGCCTGCACCAGCAACTAGAATTCCAGATAGAGGCACACAACATCGCTTTCACATATTCACGTGAAATATTGTCTTCTAAAACCTTTTTTTCTTCCCCCTAGTTCCCATGAAGACTTATTATCCCTTAGGAATAACATGCAAAAACACATACTTATTTCATAGGGCACAGCCTGTGAAATTCCCTGCCTGCCCCAACATGTCCTCTGTACCAGAGAATACCAAAAGATTGGTGAAGAAGCCTGTTCTTGGTGACACGATATGCAAATGTAGCATACAGCTCGATGGAGACACAAATAGAATGGAAAGACCAGATATTTGACACCAGTATTTGACAAAATAGTTTCCTATTATCTGCTTTTTGTAGTGGAAAACGAGTCTAAACAAGATTGAGAGAGGCACAGTATTGCCAAACTTTTCTTCAGCCCAATCACTTTTCAGGAAAAATCAGTAACAGTTGTCTGGACCTTAAGCCAAACACAATTGTATGCCAACAGGTTATCAAATGCCCTTTGAACCCAGCAAGATGTTTTGTGGTAAACATTTCACTTCCTCCAAACTGGCTGTTCACAGAAATGGTTGCTTTGTGCTGAATAAAGCATAGTAGTCCTATTTTCAATTTTAGTACATAACATGCAATATGTTACTAAAACAATCTGTCTCATATCCCGTCCCGTCCCTCCCCTCCCCTCCCCTTCTGTTTTGTTCCTCTGTAATTCACTATTAAAATCCCAGAAATTGTACAGCAGTTGGAAATTACCTTCTGTGACACTCCTGGAAGCGTGGGATTTCAGAGCAGCACACGCAAGGACACTGTAAGAGCATGGCCATGCCTGCACTGCTGTCATCTGAACTTTTCACAGCAGTGACACAGAGGAACTTCAGAAAGAGATGTAAAAAAAGACAGTTTTTCAAAGCATGGAACCAGTTTCCTTGTGTGACTGGTGAAGATGATTATGGTATATGGATCCAAGCCAAAACTTTTTGCCAGTGTCACAAGCCAAGCATTAACAGCAGGGATAAAACCAGCTTGTGCTATTCATTCTGCTCTGGGTCTGGTCTGGAACTGGAATTCAAATCTGGACTTTTCCTCCAGCCTGTAACGAGTAATTGCAAACACACATCTACACACATGGAGAAAACTTTTACATATGCCCTTTTTGTTTCTAGGACTTAACACAGAAAACTAACATTATGCTAATATGGTGGTCTGCTAGCACTTTTATGATGCACGTGTTCAGAATGATGAACCTTGTGAGCAGCAAGAAAAGGATTTATTCCCAAGAATACTTAGAAACAAATTCTTACCATGGTTATAAACAAACAGGAAAGAATAAAATCTTCCAGACTGCTAAGTCAAACATTAGTTTTTTTTTTTTTTTCAGTTTATTCAAAATGAAGAAATTTTAACGAAGATTCATTTTTTTAATTCCCGTTTTCATTATAAAATAAGCCATCAATAAAATGTATAAAGATGTAATGAAAGTGAGAAATGGATGCAACATTTTTTGTGTGATTTAACCACCTTTCCTAAGCAGATTTTTAACTTGCAGGACACAATGCATTAAAGAATCAGTATTGTTTCTGTACATGTGATCTCATGGCCTGAGCTCTAATTTTAGATCTAAAAGCTCCTGAACAACCTACCCACGCTGCTACTTCGGTTTTGCATGAGTTCCTGTATACAATAAGGCAGGAAAAAAAAAAAAAAAACAAAAACCCAGTAACTGTTGTCTATTGACTTGTTATGCTTTATATTAGCTTGACTAAAGAATAGACATTATTTTTCTTGAGTAATTAAGCCCACTTGTCTTAAGGAGGTTTGAAATGTAAAGGTTTCATATTCTTATAGCTCATCCTCAAATAGTAACTTGGTGCCATCATAATGCTAGGAAACAGTAAGCATCTCAGTCAGGGTAGGTACATGCTGTATTGGTCACCATGCAACATACAGTGATTGTCAGAAATGGCAGTGTTAGAGGTACAAGAAACATGAGAAAGAAACACATTTGTTCTGGTGAAATTTAGGACAGTTTAAAACTCTAGACTGATACCAACTTAAACAATTTGGGTGAATGTTTAGTATGTTTAACTGCTTCTTAAAATAAGCTACTGGAACTTGGAACAACAAATATATTTCTTTATCTCCTTCCTTATGCCCTGCTACTTTTATTTAATTATTTGTTGGATTTTTTTAACGTCAGCTTTTAGATAAGCTATTCTGCTTGGCTTGGAAAACTTTTATAAGAGGACCAGGCCCTGGTGGAAAAATACCTGATTGGCCATTTTGTCTGTACCTCCTTTGCACTAGAATTTACACAAGATATTACACATCTCCTTACATGAAGGAGAATGAAGCAACTTTCTTCATTACTGAAATCACCTTTGAAAGCAAGTAAGAAGCTAATGTGCACCTTCCCAGGAACTTGAATACCTACAGCATACAAAGGCAAGTTTTGTGCCTTGACTTTACACGCTTCTCTGCACTGGTTGCAAGTTTGCTGCTTAGAAACTTGCAGGACTGAAAACATATAAGGATTAGACACACTGGCAGGGTTTTTATCTTCGTTGGTACAAAATTGCCAACATTGCTCTTCAACTTACCATTCTGGCTTTAAGTATGGTCTGCAGAGTTACAGAAACTTCTGATGAATGGAAAAATGATTGTTGTGGTTTTATCAAGAGTCTGAGAAGAAAAAAAAGCATTATTGAGACAGAGCCATACCCAATCTTATGCTTCAAAATAAAGACTATGTTCTCCCATTTCCCAATATATCACATGATCAGTACTGAATCAGAAGAGAAATTTTATCACTTTTAAACAAAATCTTCAGAACATTTGGATTTTAAATGTATCTGGGGAAAAACAGATTTTTTAGAAAAGCGATACAATTAAATTAATAATAATTTAGAGGGGGAAGTTAAGTCAGACGATTTATAATTATAGCATGATTACTTCCCTGTGTGTTCTTGTGTTCATTTTCCAAAAGCACTCCTCTATCCATCCTTGAAATTTATTTGCTGCAAACATGAGCCAGTAAAGTTTGATTGCTTAAGTGTCTGAGGAACACTATCAGAAAAGGGAAAACAGACTTAGCACAAACATGTGTTTACACACCAAAATCAAGGACAAAAAAACCAACCAACCAAACAAAAAAAAACCCAAAACCCAAACAACTAAGCTCTGATTTTTATTTTTTACTAACTCCATTTGAGTTCTAGTGGAGACTTCAGAAAGTTCAGATGATGTGCACAACACGTATACTTTCTTGGTAAATATCCTGGGAGGTTTGCAGGCACAGGGGCTTCATACCAGCTTTGTAAACATGATGATTTCACTCAGATTGAACACTGAATTACAGCTACTCTAGAATGAAAAAACAAAAACACAACCATCCATGCCTCCAAAAATCCAACTATAACACTGGGGATTTTTATTTTAAGCAATTTTCAAGCCTGTTTCCATAATAATCTTCATTCTTGTCTTTTGTGTGTAGGCAGCACCACAGGGCATCCTATTGATTGCTATGTAATAGTTGACAAAATGATGCATTATTCAGCATACTGCCAGATGTTTTGAAGAAAGAAACTGCCTTTTTTTTTTTGAAATCTTATGAGCATATGCTTTTTTTTTTTTAATACACAGTCTGAGGAAGCACTATATCATCACATTACAGTGTGCCATACACTTAAAAGAGAAGACCACTCATATTTGTAGCTGAAAATAAACTTCTTAATTTCTCTCAGCACATTTTAGATGTGGAGTCCAATCAATTTTGGAGGCAGTGATACTATATTAGGGAAATCATTGGATTAAAATGTCACCTGCACAGAAACAGCTTCTGTGTCAGACAGATGTTTACCACGAGCCTTTTAATTTCTTCCCACAGTCAATTCCCTATGAAGTATCTCCTGCCAGAGCTTTATCCAGCCTGGAGCACTCATCAGCCTAGGGACTAGAGCAGTTTTATGCATGTCAGGCATGTTCTCCATCTAAACTCCAGAACTAGCAGCTTGACTAATTGTTGCAGGCAAGAGATTTACATGAGGAAACAAATACTCTTCCTCTTTGACCAAGCCATCAATCTTGTCTCAGCTGTAAATAATTCACAGCCTATTTTTTAATATTTAGTCAAGGATTAGTAATAGAAGGCGAGCTGGTAAGAAAATGTAAGCAGCTTGGGAGAAAACACTGTCAGTACAGTTGTCTTGCAAAATGAGTCAACGGCTTTTTGTACAACTAAAGCAGCAGAGGGAACATCAGACATCCTGGGTGAGACATCCACAGCATCACTGCCCAAATAACATGACTGCATCCTTCACTGCAATCTCACCCAGAAGACCCAAAACAGGTTCTATGTGCCCAGATAACTGACTTGCTTCATGATTTACCAGTGGATTTAACAAGTTATTACCCGTCTTTACAAATATGTCTTGTTTTCAAGTCAGGAAACATTAGGATTAATTAAAAAAAAATAGGGATTTTGATCTCTTCTTGTTACTCCAAATGTTCAGATCTTAAGTTATGTGCCTATGCCTTTAATTTTATGCCAAGTAGTTACATCTAGGTCACTGGAATCAATCCAGGTTTTCCTTGGTGTGTCTAAAAGCAATGTTGTCCTAAGGATTTGGAAGCATATGAAGTGAATTTAGGAACGATCAAGTATGTCAGTACTTGGAAAATGTGACTGCCATAAACTAATCCAGTCTGTAGCAGGAAAAGAGAACGTAAAGCAGAGGTCTGGGAATCTAAAGAGTAATAGCAAGCATGTACATGCAGGTATCCTTCCATCTCTTTGTGTTTTAAAAAAATTTTCTTTTGCTTGTCTATTTTTAGTACTAACGATGAAAGGAATGATGTCTATTTTATTGTGCTAGGTAGTTCACCTCTTTATTCATCTCCTTCAGAATACTTTTAAAATCCAAAAGAACATCAAGTGACCATATGTTAGAATGAAGTAGAAGTGAATAGGTCAAAACAAAATGCATTCATTGGGAAACTGCAAAATTTTCTTGTAACGATCCACACACTACTGGTATTAAACAGTGCATTCTGTTTTACTCAACAGTACACTACAACCTCGGATGTAAGATGGAGATCACAGAACACTTTGGTGGAAAAAAACATGAGTGACATGAGTCTGCATTTGAGATAAAGTGAAATGCTTGAATAATTTATAGTCATAACATGAACAAAAATGAAACACTGGGACCTTAGCAACTCTTTTTTTTCTTGAACTCCAATTATTAAGATATTGTGCTCCTGGCTAGCATATTGGGTGGTGATAATGAATATTCAGGGCCAGTGCTTTTGCTGTATGAATAAAAACCGTTCTGTTCAAAACATTAATAAAGGATTATCTTTATCTATATATACACACAAATGCTCAAGATAATTAAAAATTGAACCAAAAATTAAGTTGATGAACAATAATTTCATTACTGAAAGTCTACTTAAGTGATGTGAATAAAATGCAATTAAGCATAGGAGAAAATAACCTAATTAAGTAGTTTGGAAAGGCATATTAGTATATGCTGGAAAAGTAAATATTAAGCATAAAATTTTCATATATAAAAATATCAGTACAATGCAGTCTTGCATAAACAAATCAAAGACAGGTAGGAACTTAAAAGCAGAGCTCTGTACTGGAGGTGCTGTTGGTCATCAGTGCCCATTGCATCCAAGTCAGGTCTGACCTGTGGATCTGCTGTGACCCAGCAGAGTATAAAGGGGCAATAAAGAAAATTATGATATTGAAGTGGCAAAAAGGTTTCTTCACATTGCTTTTCTGTAATGAAGGAATCACTGTCTCAGAGACATGTTTGCACGTGATGGGCTTTGAAAGGGCATGATCTTTTGGATCAAGAAAGAGATCGAAGACCTTGCAAAAGCAAAACTCAGATGCACTTAATAAGGTAGAATCTGACTTGCTTTTAAACATGACTAATGGTTCTTTCAACCCCAGTTTGGATTTGAGTATCATGCACAGAAGTTGAAGCCTTTTGTGAGCAGTTGAAATACCAAGGCCTCCTTTTCTGATAGCTGACAGCCCCATACCCAAGCACCGCTGCAGCATTCATGCTCCTGCACCATGTTCAGGCAGAGGCAGAGATGTTTCAGAGCTGTACATCACTGATCACTCAACTGGCACAGAGATGCTGATTTCTTGGTCATTCAGAAAAGCAGAAACCATAGCCTCTACACTCATTTTGTTCTTCATTCTTCAGTGGAAGCACTAATTCATCTCTACAACCTGCAGGCTCCCCTAAAGCATAGAAACTCCGAGTGAAATTCCTTGACACTGAACATCAGATCAGAAGCTCAAGGCCTCCAGCAGCATTATTTCACAAGCCCTGCCTCCTTAGGAGACCAGGATAAGAACGCAGCTACATGAAAAATAAATGAGCAGAGCTTTTCCTGACTCTGAAAAGAAGAAAATAATGACACAAATCCAAAATCAAATGCAACAACATTGCCAGCATTAATGCTCCCTGCCCCAGTTCCCAGAGGCTTGTTAAACAAATGAGCCTCATAATGCATTTTACAAGGGAAGGATCCAGGACTGGAGAAAGTGAAGTCCAATACAGAAACAAAACTGCTGTTGCTTGCTCCAATAGTTTTCCACTGGATGGGATTCAGTCTGACCTCACTCCTGCCACAACAGCTTTTCCCTCTTTTGATCATACAAGCAGTTCAGCACCACGAGTGGTAGGCTGAAATTTTAGATGCAAACTAGCATTTCAATACCTGGAAGTCAAATCATCCCAGGCACATCAAAGAAAGCCAGTATCATATGTGCACAGACCAGTTAGGCATCTTTTTAGACTAGAAAAAAGTACACTAATTAAAACATACCTGTTGTACCACATTCTCCCTGAACACCTCAGCTATGCCTCCACAATGCTGGGAGTGCAGCCACATTATCCTCCTGCTTATCCCTGGGAAGGACTCGGTGGAATTTTTAGAACCACATTACACCTCCAAAATATTTTAAATCTCTAGGGTGAAACCTGATTCTGGTCACACACTCTGAATCCCTTCAAGAGAAACACTCCCCTTTTTTCCTTGTTTTTCTTCTTCCTACTGTTTTTTTACCTTCAGCTTCAACACGAAAGCCTTTGGCATGAGAGAGGGAGTGTCATGACTAAAATGAAGGAGAAAGCCTTGAACAAACTCCCACTAACACCACACGTCTCCTCCTGCTGCATTAATGCCGCTTCACGAAATAGTGACTGCCTCTGGAAGCAGCTGCCTAAAAACTCCCACATCCCCACAGGAAACCAAAAGTGCTTTATATATATATATATATACACACACACACACACACATATATACACACACTTTTTTTTGTTTTTTGTTTTTTTGTTAAAGCTTTCATTTTTCTGTCTACAATCAGCCCCACAGGGACTCACTCCCAAGAGCTCTCCACAAACCCATGACCTGGAGCAGAGCAGACGCAGCTCTCCTTGCACCAGGAAAAGCTTTTCCCACCCCAGTTTTTGGGGAACACCCAGGACCCTTCCCCACGCAGTCGGGGGGGGACGTGGGTGCCTGTGGGCTGCACTGGGGTGGGGGACTCTGGGCTCCAGCACCCTGTGCAGTGGAAATAAATCTGCTGATGGAGCTAGGAGCACTGCGATCTTGCCTATCCAGAATTTTCTCCCTCTGCTTCCCAAATATAAAGGGACTTTTGTGGTAAATACTGAGCTGGAGCACTGATGGGCTCCGTGTAGGGCGCCATGTGGTATTTCGTTTCTCGCTACAGTACATGTTTTTATAATGATGGGGGAAGGGGAGGAAGGGAGCTGCTTTTACCAGCATGCCAATAATCTGTTGCAAAGGGCTGGAGCTCTCCGAGCCAATTAGTCCCCAGGTTAACCATTTAACTGCTGAAAAAAAAAAAGTGTCTCAGGCACAGATTCAGTGAGAGGAAGGTCAGAGAAGATTGTGTGGCTACCCAGGGCAGATTTGTTCACAGACGCATTTTTTTCAACGTGTGAGTCTGTGTTTTTGATAAACTGACAACTGAAACTCTCTCAAGGTCACAAAATGCAAACGTGGGACAGCTATAGCCAGAACACCTACATGGTGCAATTTTAGTAAGAGCTGGATCCATTTCAAGGTCTGTGCCAGCCTGTAACAGAACCATAAAAGGCACCCACAGGAGCTGCATTTCTGATACAGATTTTGGTTGGGTACAAGTCCCTGCTATGGGAATGGCAAAGCCATGCAGCCCACTGTGGGGTGGGAAGGGTGAGGATGCTGCCCTGGCAGTGGGAACCTGGCTGTGACACTGCAGCACTTCCCAGCAACATGGAAAAACATGATAAGGTTGGGCAAGCTCTAAGGAAGTGATTGCACAGTCTGTCTCCCTCTAAACATCCTTGTCTCCATCATCCCTGGGCTGTGCCCAGACACAAAAAACATCCTCTGGACTCCCCTGCACTAGGCTTGTTTTGCAGTCTCCTCATCTGCATTCAAGTCAGACCATCCCCCCAAAAATATTTTTTTTATATGGTGCAGTTCAATTTGTCATAAACTTTTAATGCCTGAGGCAGCCTAGCTCACAGCTTGTTGTGCACTGCTGAGCCAGTCAGGGAAGAAGATGCACAGGGAATTCCCAGCTTCAATCTTTTCTCTCCAGGGCACTTCTGAACCTGGCCAGGGAGAACAGACAGATTAGTTCTAACACAGAGCAACAGGAAGATGCTCCCCGTTGACCCGCTGGGTCAGTAAACTTATACTCTTTTTTTTTTTTTATTCCATGCCATACCAGATAATATTGGATCAGACAGAGAGAGATGCCAGGAAGCCCAGCAGAGCACCATGAAATGCCCTGGCACAGCCAAAGCAGATTCTCCACACCCCAGTTCATCAGTTCTAGCAAGAAACAGTTTATGGCTTGGGAGGGAACATGTAAGTGCTGCTACCAACCCAAGCAAACACTGCAGTGTACATGAAAGGCACATTCCTGCACCAATAGCCTCTCCAATGGCTGAAAATTACATCAAGTCTCTCTCCATGTCCTGAAGAAGGTCCAGTGCATGTTGAAGTTGCCCACTGTTCCCCTGAAGGGGTCTAGCAAGGCTGGCACCACAACCCATCTCACTTTTAAGCTCCAGAAGGAATTATAATTACATTAAAGTATAACTTCACATTCAGATGAAACAGGTTGCAAGGGGAGGAAATGCATTAAGAAAATAGCAGATTAGTTAGGCATGTGAGCTGTCAGAGCTCTGGCAACACAAGAGCTCTCTTGTTCCTCTTGCCTCCCACAGCTGCATTCACTAAATATGCCCAGGGCAGAGAACTGCATTTTCTCCACCCTTTTCTCAGCCCAATCAGGTTTGTCAAATTCCACCAGGCTCCCCTGGGACGTGCAGGCAGCAGCACTGCCCTAGTTACAGGCATCCTCAAGGGCAGAAGAGACCACTAATGACTGCAAAAGGGTGAAATTATTACCTCCACAGGTTGTTTTAAGAGACAGTGCTTGCAGCTGATGGATATCGAACTGTTAAAAACAGGGTGGTTTGTTCTCCATAAGGATACACCTCATTTGTGGGTCAGAATCAGTTACTGGAAATTAATGCCCATCAGATATTTTTCAATAGTTTATCAAGAAAAAAAAACTGGCCATCTTGGAGCTAATACAAGCAGGATAAAGGTTGCCTTTTTAAAAAACAAAGAAACAAAACAGTTCTTGACTAATTTGGAGATGAACAGTGGCCAAGAGCAATCCCAATTGTACTTTCCATCAAGTCAAGGCTCTGTGGTATATTAAATGAGCATACATCTGCTTCTGAATGGAAAAAAAAACCCAAACAATTAAATTTACATAAGGCCAAGGTGCTTTCCCCCACCACCTCTATTCTGCTCTTCATATTTTAGTAACCTCACCTCGTGTTTTTTACTTGCAAGGACACAGATTGTTTGGCCTGGCACAATGAAGCCTTGGTCTTCACAGCAGCCTTGAAACTGCAGCAAGCACAGCAACAAGGAAGAGGAGGAGCTGCCCCTTCTTACATTCTTACTTCTATAATGGATCAAATTCCAGAAGAACAGAGAGTGGTTTTCCTTCCTTTCTAGCTGCAAGCCAGCAGGGACTTGGACCCTGCTTTTGACTCTGCTTCTTCCTTTACTCACAGTTCTGTTTCTTCAACGCCTCCAGCAGGAAAGCAAAACTGACATAATTTGGTCAAATTTTTCAAGCTTTCTCATTTTTAAGAAGTCAGTGGGAGCAGACTATATCCTATAATCAAACCTCACAGGAGGGAGAATTAAATATCTCATGCATGACCTTAATGCATAGGATTCTGTTGATAGCTTTTCTTGTAATCTCAATACCCAGACCTTATCATGCATTCAAAGCTTATCTGTAGCCCTAGAACATTTTGCCACAAAAGGAACCCAAGTTCATTTTGATATGATTATGCAGTCACATGAGTCACATGCTTGCTGTGGAATAAATAAAAATACTGAGCTTTTGAGAATAACTTGCAGACTTCAACTGAAGTGTAAAATAAGAAAAAAACCACCACAACATACAAAAGCTATCTACTAGGTAAGGAAAAAAGAGCAGTTTTAGATGTCATATTGCAGTACAGGAAAATATATGTATGAAGAGGCTTTTGGTATCTTCCTTTGCCCACCTGCCTCAATGTGACCTCAATGTCCACAAATCATATTTAAGCAGCTACATAAACTAAAGACCTTTTTTCAAAGGTAGTAGTATTTAAGGTATTTAAAACCTTTGAAGCTAGATAACTCATAAAATGACCACAAATTCCTCAGCTTAATCAAATAGCTGAAAGCTAGAAAAGTTCAAAGATTGTGCTTTTTGTGCCTTCCCTATTCTCTCCTTCTCTGCTTTTTCTGCCTCCCTGAAACTAATTTTTCTCAAAGGCTGCTCTAATTTTGCACAGAAATTGCCACTATTTTCATTAGCCATCTTGCTGTAGAAGAATTCCACCCCACTGCACTGGTTCTGAAATCAAGCCCTGCTCACTGGGGACAGAAGTGGCTTTGCCTGCTCTGATCTCTTAAATTCTGCTGGATCCTATGGATTTCTGAGCACACACAGAAAGATGTAGCCTCCCCTTGGATAATGCTTTTAAGAAGGAAATAGAAGATGTGAAAGCAGGTACGAAGGCTGAGCCACACAGAAGCCACAGGACTGGAAATTACCTTCAAACAGCACTGCAGTCCTAAAAGCAAGCAAAGGCACAAAAATCTGGGATGGAGGATTTTACTTCTCAAGCCATAAATTTCTCACCCACATTCCAAACTGCTCAAACAAGGGAGGCAAACCCTTCTCCTGGCAGACCAAATCCTCCAAGTTTTACTGTGTTGAGCAAAAGTCCTAAGCAAAGGCAAAGCTGAGGTGGTGGCACATTATAGGATACAGAGGGGAGAGGCAGCTGTGTTTCAGAAAGGGATTCTCCTCTGCAAGCCCTGCATCAGCTTAGCTTGAAAAACAATTCAAGAGGTCAGATATTGCATTTCACATCTAAAAGCACAATTAGAAGAATCAAACCAATCTTATCATAGACACCAGGGCTTTCTGTAATTGCTATGAGGCAATAGTTGTGAATTTTTAAAACAAATCATATCCAAGGCAGATAAACCAAAAAGTTACCAGAGGGGCAAGCAGCCTGAACATGCTAACCATCAGGTTATCCAGATCGGAAACTTTGCCCTAGCAGTCTAGAAACTCACTATCCTAAAAATTTGCTCAGTCACTCCCAACATACAAGGCATACTTCACTGATGTTCCAAGGGAGAGACAGGACACAGCCACATTAGTAACCATGCCCAACTCCATCCTTCCTGCCTGGCTCTCTGGGAGGTGGTGAGTGCTCTGAAGGTCCCCAGATGGCAAGGACATCAGCTTAGCTACTGAGTGATGGCAGCAACAGAGCCATCAGCAACAGGGATGAGGAGGAGGTGGTAAAGGAGCTGGATATGAGGGGAAAAAAAAGATCAAAAGGAGCACGTAACGCAGCAAACATTGGTAATTTTCTGGACAAACTCCAGAGAACCAACATCTTAAAACTATAAACCTCAGGGAGGTTGGGGTTAGGAGACCAACAGTGCTGGGTGACAGGGCTGCAGGTAGGGCTATACCAGTGCCTGGGGAGAGGCACGTCAGAGCCACAAGTCATCTGGAGCCACCCAAAGAGCAGGGCTGGGTAGGTGGTCCCCCTCTGTAGCTGTGCCAGAGCTCTGCTGGGTGAGGTTTGTTTGCCTGTGTGATGGAGGATGCCAGATGTTGAGCATAAAATTCCCCTTGAAGCGGCATACTCCATGGAGCAAAATTAAGGCTTACGCTTCATGTGTTCCACCTATATATGAGTTTTTAAATTCTGAGGTTTCCAGATGTAGCCAGGGACTTCAGAACAACATCTGCATTCATTCCTCCTTGTGGCCAGCTCCCAAGGGCACCCGGAGCTACTGCAGAGAGCAAGTGACAACTTTGCCTAAAAGGACGGCTTGTTTTAAGGGAATTACAAAGCCTCACACAAGTAAAATAAAGTATCCTGCAGACGAAGCCGTTTGAGACATCCTGAAAATGCCCGTTGCACACACCCCCCACTGCTGGATCTGCAGCCCAGCCTTGGCAGGCAGGGGAAGCAGCAAACCCAAACCTCCGTGCCGCGGTGCACATTGCTATGGCATTCCAAACATTTGAGGCATCTCAGACAAGCCTCCGCCGACCACAGCAGACTCGCCCATCACGGCTCCAGAGCTTATATAAAAGTTAAAAAAAAAAAATTAAAAAAAAAAAAAAAATTAAATTAAAAAAAAAATTCAAATTGCAGAACAACAACTATTCGTTTAGGTTTTTAGATGGAATTAATAAAAAGCAGGGGGAGATTTTGCGGACATAATTTCTCCCCGACTCAACAGGCTGTCGTGGTTAAGTGACTGCTGGGTTCAGCGCAAGGGCAAACAAGCACCACCAGCTCTTTGTCAGACATTTCCTTCTGCAAAGGCAGAGAAACCCATCACAGCAGATGAACCTCGGACATATTATTATTACTGAGTATTTTGGGTGGCTTGTGCTATTTGGAGCCCCCAGTTCTGCCCGGCTGCTGGAGAAAAGCAGCATTTGCCCTCTCCCTTCGGCATTCGGGGACTCAAATCCCTAATGGGGAACAAAGGTGCTTCCCAGGAGCTCGCCGCGTAGCCAAGCAACGCCAGCGGGATGAGAATCGGGGCTTGCGCCTCGCCCGTGATGCTCCATCAGCCTCCACAAACAATTCCTGCCACGTAGGCAAGACAGTGCAGGGTAATGGAAAATTACTGCAGGCTTTTTCCTTTTTCCTTTTTTTTTTTTTACTCTTAAAGGGCGAGAAGAGCTCGCCTGGAGGTGGAGAGGTTGGTCGGCAGCCCGGGCTTCGAAGCCAGGCCCCTGGGTAATTTTTAAAAAAATTTTTGTTTCCTCCCAGAAGGGCTGCAGTGCGTCACTCACATGCTGGGGCGTTCTTACAGGCGGATAGCATTTGCATTACATTTCAACTCACTGCAGTGATAAAAAAAAAAACAAAAAACAACTCAACAAAACAGCCCTGGAGCAGAGAGCTGAGCAGCAGAGCAGGGGGGTGGGAGGAGGAAGAGCTGAGCAGCTAGAGGCAGGAGGCGAACAAACCTCTCTGAAACCGCTTTCAACACAGCCCCAAAGATGGCGAGCTGACCGCGGAGCAGTTCATGTCAGCCGAGAGCTGATGCCAAAATAATCCCCTTGCACTTGGCAGGCGCAGTGTTTGAACAACTGCCTGGCAAACGTCTGTTTCTAAGGCTGCAGGAAGGAAAATGCCTTCAGGAGCAAGCTTACTTTGTCAGGCAAATGGTAATGGCTCAACAGGAATTTTTAAAAAGCACAACCACGTTTCGCCTCCAGTTCCTTAAGAAAAAGAGAACTTATTTCATAAGTTAACATTGTGCCTACCTAGCTTAAAACACCAAGCGAAAGAGCCACACAAATATTTAACTACAGCAGCACCAAGACAGCCCATTCCAGACACTGCACTTTTTGCCCTGTGAAAATTAGATTTGCACACTTACCACTTGGGCAGGGCAACATTTGCCTGACAGGCATGCGGGTACAAGAGGTGCCCAGCAAGAGAGCTCAAAATCAGCTCTTCTATCCATTAGAAGTCTTAATTTCATCTCCTCAAAGGATAGACCACACTGCCTGGTCCTTGCAGTACCTCTAAGGAACCAACTGCTTGGCTTGCAACAAAAGAAGAGCAACCCTGCTCCTCTTGCTATAACCTTTCTGCTCATTGCATGCAGCTGTGGGCCCTGATGGCCTTGATTTGGTTCAAGGGTGAAGCTGTGCCCTTCCTGGAGGTGCTTTCAATTTAAGGTGTTTGCCAGAGAGGTTCTAGGTCAGCTCCAATATAGTCAGCCAATATGGCTTTTCCTTCTTCCCCATCTTTGTGCTTGAATTTGTGTTCTCCTTTGTGTTTTTTCTCAGTTAAGCACTGGTTAAAATCTCAACCCAAATCTTTTCATTTTGTGGTAGCCAGCAAATGAAAATGAAACCCCTATGCTGAGTTAGGGGACTTCTTTGTAATGGAAACTCCTCCTCCTTAAATAGAAACCTTTGTTGGGAAGCTGCTTTCATTGCAAGCTCCACAGGGAGAGTCATTACATTTAATAGAGGTTGACCTCATTTTGTAGTCCTGGATATTAAAGCTTATAAGCAGGGAATGTAATTAGAATCGGTGACTTCTCAACAAAGATACACAGTACTTGTTCCTACCTCCTTCTTACCTAAAGATTAATTTCATATGGCTTGGAAAGAGTAACTTGAAACTGTTTTTGGCAGATAAGGAAACTCAAGTAAAAGGCCAAGATCTGGTTTCCAAGAAACCTTTTGCAAGCTGTACAGGGAAATGAAATGAAACCCTCCGACACCACATGAGGCTTCCTGCAGAGTCTCCGTGGATGAAATGCAGGCATGCAGTCTCTGTGAAAAGTAATCTTGGAGTTACCTGAAGATGTCTGATGGTGGAGAGGATTGATGGGTGTGTGGGGGACCTGCCAGCGTGGCAGACTCTGCTCTGCTGGAGGGAACTGCTGGAATTTTCTACTGCATTTCCAAGGCTGTGGTTTGAGACAAAGAAAGCAAAAGGGATGGGGCTCGGTAAACATGAATGCAAAGACCCCCCCCCAGCTCTGTTAACTTTCTAGCTTTAATAATGCAACCTGGGTTTCCACTCAGTGGACGCCATTGTCACAGGGGAATGGGTAAACACAGCCACTGGCTGCCTCGAAATAAATAAATTTTTTTTAAGCCTGGCAGTGCTCTGGGAGGGATGAGGGGCACTGTGCCAGGGGCCTGGCTGTGTTGAGGCTTTTCACCTTAACGTGTTTTCAGTTTAAAACATCTGTATGGATTTTTGCGAGGGACGAATCTCGCCGTGGGCGCGAGCTCGGTTCGCGAGCAGAGTCAATCGAGCTAGTCTTGGTTCGGATTAGTATCAGAGAACTAACTTCGATCCGCCTGGCTCTGGGACCTGCTGGAACCACACCCTGCCGAAATCGGGCATGCGCACCTGGGCTAGCCCCAGCTGGGCACAGGCGGGGCGGGCACCGTCCGGGCACCTGCTGCCTACAATGGATCTTGGTGTTCGAGTAACCCTTCACTTTCCCAAACTTCAGAAGACCACTCGAAATACATATTTTGGTTTTCCCAACTCTTGCAGTGCCCTCATTGCTTTCCCATCTTCTGAGCATCTCTTAGGTTTCCCAATCTCTGGGTCCTGCTGGCTAGGTGTCACCTTCCTGCTTAACCCTGGTCATTGCTAAGAGAAACTCTCATTATGTAAAAAGAACAATTTATTCGTAAAAGCCCCATGCTCCTTTAAATTTCCCTTTAAATTTTGTGCTTTGAACAATGGTTTCTGGTTCAGCAAGCCTCAGAACTTACGTATTTTTTGTGCAGTTCTCCCCCACCACATGCAACTGAGTTCAGCTTTGCTCAAAACTCAGCTTTGAACTTCTTGAAAAATCAAGATAAATGATTGTGTCCCCAGCTGAAGTGCCTTCAGTGGTGTTAAATAGTGACTTATTTTCTGCAGGACCACCTCTCCTGGGTGTGAAGTTGTGTACACCTGCAGTTGGTTTGCTCCACTGACTGTTCACCCTGTGGTTTGTGGCACAAGGTGTGCTTCTACAGGAGAAAAAAAAAAAAAGGCAGCTCCTCCAAGACTTAATCAGAAATTCCCCAAAGACCACAGTGTGGCAGATTAAAGCATTCAGCCTTTGTTCCTCTTTCCCAGGAATGGATTTCCACTTCTAACAAGCAAAAGGGGTCACAGTCATGAAAAATGTGTGAAGAAGCCCAGAGTCTGGACCCCACTCCAGAGGGCTGGGAGGACACTTGGTGGCCAGTGGCTTTCTTCCTGCAGTCCCACAGGGCCAGAAGGATGTGGCATAGATAAAGAGACCTTTAGGATTGCCCACTATTTCATCTCTGTCCTCAGTAAGGCCAGGGCTCTTATGCCTTAGCCAGTTTTTCCTCTCCTTAGGTACCTCCTGTATCAGATAGTATTAATGAATCACACCCAACACTTCCCACCACACCTCAAGCAATTAACCTCCATCCAGTGGTAGTGCTGGCTGGGGAAGCCCTGGACAATATCCTGGGACTCTAATAAACCAGTTTTGCCACCCATTCAGTGCAAAAAAAGTTTAGCCTTACAAGTTTATTTTTAGAGCAGTAAGTTATTTTCAAAGAGCTTGTCAGGCTTGGCCCTGTCTAAGCTGCCAGGTTGGCTCCTCCAGCTCTCCAGGCATCATTAGCAGGGTGCAGTGTCAGCACTTCAGTGCAGAACCTTTCCCCAGCTCCAGCCTGTTATAAACAGGACAAAAAAAATATCTAATTCTGGCAGAAATATTCAAGACCCAATATGGAAACCAATCATCACCTTGCTAAACTTCACCAGGCTGGGGAGAGAAAGTAGGGATTTAAAATATATTTTACCCCTCCCATGCCTAAACCCTGAGTTTTAAAATCCAGCTGTAATGCACTCAAATTACTCACAGGGAGGTGGTTTTTTTAGTTTTTTTTTGTTGTTGTTGTTGAAGAAAAATATCTATGGTAAATAGAGAAGTGACCCCATCCCTCCTCTGCCTCTTCCCCAAGCCAAACTCTTGGTTTGAAGTTGCCACTGTCAGTCCTACAAATGAAAACCACAGTTAATAGAAATTTAAAATGGCACAAATTGTGCTGAATGGGAGAGATGGGTCTCCTCACCACCCTCAGGTACACACAGCCACCCAGGGTGCTGGCTCAGGGAACTAATTGAGACAGGAGCCTCCAGCCAGCTGAAATCTGGCTGAAACCACCCATCAGCATGAAGTGAGGGCACTGCTGTGTTGGGATATTTCATCCAGGGCTGGGGGGAAGCAGGAGTGCTCTTGGCACCAGTGATTGCCTGTGGAAAATGTTTTTTAATAACGGGTTTCTATATCAGCTGCTGCTCAAACAGAAAGCGGCCCCTACTCTGGTGGAGATGCTTGCTATCGAGCAGTCACACCATCAGCCAGACTGATGTATTAATCCATCTTTTCCCTTTTTTTCTCTTTCAGCTGGAGCAGTTCCCTGAGCAGAAAGGGCAGCACACACAGAGTGGGAATAGAGGACTGGGGCAGAGGAGTGCAAGATACTTCCTGCCCACGGCACCAAGGACTGGGGTTGGTGCACACTGCCCCCAAAACAGCCCTATAGTACCACAGCTTTCAGCTTGACCAGTTCCTCTCCTAAGCCAGGATGTGGCTGAAAATGCACTGAAAAATCATCAGGAGAAGAGGAAGAGCCTGTAGTTTACTCTGCATGGCTTTAATGCTGAAGTAAATGTCCAGCAAAGGGCACAGGTAGGTATAGCAGAACTATAGGAACTCTAAGAGGGAGCCTACCAACACTTTCACTCTTATAAAGAAGCTCTCCCACTTCTGGTTTCAATATTTATGCTTTTTCTCATTCCAGCATCTGTTTCTGTGCTACTCCAAAAAAGGCAAAGTCTGGAAAGTGCTACAGGTCCTCACCAACAGAAGGTGCTTCTGGCGTGAGGACATCTGCAATTCCAGACATGCTCAGGATGTTTAGGAGATGGAGAAGAAGAGATTTTGGGGAATCCTGTGAGACACCACCTCACCACCTCACCACAACCCAGCCCCGTTATCCTGCTTTCCTATGGGAATGCTGTGCTGCATAATCTGGCAGTGCCTCCTTGAGCTGTGTTGCTGAATCCAACCACACTTGAAAGTCACGTAGAAGAACCAAAGAGAAGTTTCCATGTGTTTCCAGAAAAACCCTTCCCCCAACTGACCTCCAAACACTGGAGCTGGGGGTAGGAGGCTTGGCCATCTGCCATCCTGCTTGGTGGCAGCTGCCCTGCCAGGCTGCACGTGCATCTTAGGCTGCTTATTAGTGCAGGGATCGTCACAGCACAGACTCTCTGCATGGTGTGGGTGTGATGGGAAATGTGGGAAGCCGGCCAGGATTTCTGCAGGAATTACAGGACACAAATTTGCAGGAAATGAGGCTTCATTTCCTGCTCATGAAGAAACACGTCCAGTCGTCTGCTTGACTGCAAACCTGGAGGAGTATGCTAGAGGATGCAGGACACACATAATACTCCCTGTGCAGAGCACCCCCTGAGAGCATTTGTAAGGAGTAAGTGGTATTTTGGCTGATGCCCTCCATCTCTAGGGCATTAGAAGATGGGAAGCTCCCCCAGCAGGCTGGGTCAGACATCAGCATCCCAGCACTATCCCTGCATCCTGCTGACACCATGGCTGTGCTGGTCAATGCCAGCACCAGGACTTCTCTTCCATTGGGAAGTGCAGTTTTCCCCATGTCATCCAGGCCAGTGCAACAGATCACTTGGAAAAGCAGTGCCATGACTTGCACCTGGCTAAAATTTGAGCTCCACGGAGGGAATGATACATTATCCTGGGTAAACAACAAACCTTTAATGAACAAATGAATGCAAATATGAAAGAGATTAAAGCACCTTTAGAGGACACAGGGGTTCACAGGGATGCTAAATTCACCTCTAATGCTGTTGTTTGGCTCAGCACAGGAATTTATTCCTGTTAAATATGTACCTAATGAGACCACTGACCTGCTGGGAGTTTTCATCAGTTTTCCTCCCTACTGTTACAGCTTATGTTAAAGCAACCATTGAAGAGAAAGGCAGTCACTCAGCAGGGTGCTGCCCCACACACTTTTGGAGCCTGGTGAGGAGATGTGGGTTGTCTCCTCGCCATCTCATCAGCTTGCAGAAATCCAGGTCTTGCACATAGACCTTTGGAAAGCTGTGGACCTCATGAAAGTAACTGTGAAGTACAGAGAGATTAAATGAGTCCTGAAATGCCAGTACTCTGTTATGACAGAAGCTGAGAGGTTCATATGGCTCTCCTAGGCTAAGAGACAAAAAACCCACTATGTTTTTCCCATCTGTTTATCAGACCGAAACAGAAGTCATGGTTTTAAGAGTCTGTAGCATAGGATTTCTTCTTTAAGCACAGAAATATTCTGTCAGTGAATACAACAGGCGTAAATAAGCTGACTCCAAAGGCTGTTGTAATTATGAGTAGTTGCAATTATGACTTAAGCAGACATTTGATTGCATAATTTCCTAGTGTTTGAGAATAACACAACAGAGAAGAAACAAAAAAAATAATGTAAAATGGTCTGAGTTCTTTATGAAATTTATACCAGCAGACTTAAACCCCTCTTGTTCTCAGCCAAAGATAAAGCCCTTGCAAAAGAGAAAAAATAATGTCTGCCTGTCTGGCAAGACTCTCTGTCTAGCACCAACTACAACAGTGCATAAATATCCAATATATACCTACATATGCATAGGGTGGGGTCAGACTTGAAATCCAGCCAAAACCAACAGTCTGCAAAAAGGAAGCAGTAATTATCACTTATGTGTTAAGAAAACAATTAAAGAGAAAAAAACATACTAATTAGGAAGTCACAGGAGAGGACTGCTAATCTGCCATCCTTGCTCTGTGTGCAAGAACAGCCAGAAAGAATTAAACTACAGCTGGTAATTCAAATGGACAGGAGGGAAACGAAGAGCAGAAGATGAGGTGAAACACAACTGAAATCCCACAGGTCCCTTTTAAGGGATCCCAGAGGACAGAGGCAGGACAAACCTCGTCCTCCCCGGAGCAGGAGCAGCTAAATCAAACCCCAAACCACCCCAACACCCCACTGCTTGGTTAGGATAATTCACACGATGATCACCAGTGATGCCGGAGCTGTATCCACCCCCTCCCCCTGCAGCCAAGGAGCCTCCGGGGGTTACGGGGAGTTATTGAAGGCGGGGGGGAAGAGGAGGGGGGGTAGTAAAGAAACATCTTTTTTAGGGCAGAGGAAGAGCTGGAGCGGGTGGATGGATAGAGGAATGGCTGGAGGGATGGCAAGAGCTGGAGCGACCGCACCCTCCCTCCCCCCCCCCGGACCCGCTTGGAACGGCTGCTGCCATCTGCTGGACCCACAGCCCCGAAACCCCACCCATGCCCGGGATGGGGTTCTGCTGGGGGTGGGAGAGGTGAAATGGGGAAAAAAAACAGAGCCAGAAACTCAGGGAGAACTCCCGGAATAAACCAAGCCGAAAGGAAGCAAGCAAACAAAAAACTCCCCAAACAACCAAACAAAAACACAAAAAAACCCCCAAGTGAAAATAAATAAAACCAACCACCAAAACAAACCCCCAAACAATCAAACAAAACCCATCAAACCCACAAGCAAACGAAACAAACAAACCTGAGCGTTTTGCTTCTCCTGCAGGATTGAGCCCAATGTTCACCACTGCATCCATCTTTGTTTTCAGAGGGTTAAAGGACAGACACACAAGAAATGGTGACAAACTGGAATAATACGAAGTATGAAGTGACAGTATGTATGGTTTGAAGAAGTATTACTGAAAGTGAGAAATAAGGGGGTTCCAGAACAGCATGAATGATGCTGGAAAATCTGAGCAAGACCTGGACCAGGAGTTTTGAACAAGGAATCTGCTCCCAGGTGTTCGAGTCCTCCTGGTCAGAAAAAAAAGGATTTGGGATACTTGCAAATATACAAAACTGAGCCAAAGAAATTAATAGGTCACCATCTTCCCTCTCCTCTCCTCTCCTCTCCTCTCCTCTCCTCTCCTCTCCTCTCCTCTCCTCTCCTCTCCTCTCCTCTCCTCTCCTCTCCTCTCCTCTCCTCTCCTCAAGTCCTTGATTATTTTTTTGTAAATTATTTAGGTCAAAAGTGCAGCGAGACTTTAATGTGAGCTTTTTCATTTAAGTAGGAAATTCAGCTACCAAGTGTGGCTGTGTCTTGCATGGCTTTTAGTACTCTGTAGGCTTCTTGAAATTGTAAGGGAAAGGTTCTCACCTGCAGACCTCTAAGGAATGTGGCAAGTGCACTCTCCCCTTCCTGTGCCAAATCTCTCCAAAAACCTAAGCTGTTGCGTTTCAGTGGGTATGTTTTTTCTTCTTGGACCTAATGAAGGCACACTTTGCATTAAAGCTTCTTTTACTATTAGATTTATGGAGCATTTCTCTCTCTATATATATAGATATATATAGAAAACCAAACCATTGCAGTTAAACAGTCTGTGAAATTCTTGCAAACATATGAGAAAACAGGTAAAGAACGAAAGCATAGCTTTTCCCCTGACATTTTTTTTCCTGCCTGAAGCAAGCATCAGTTCTCCAGTTGGTGCAGAAAGAGCTCCCTCTCCTGATGAAAATCATCTTTAGCCCCTGTTCACCCTTGGGAGATGTGTTGCTGTTACCCATAAGGCTAAAGCAACGTGAGACACTGTAAATAGAAAATGTTAAATGGATGTAGATACGCAGCACTGAAGGTTTATGTTTATCCCTTTTATTATTTGCACTGACTTTGCAGAACAAAAAGTAATTTTGTTTTTATTCCTCCTGTCCCCCCTTCTATTATCTCTGTCAATAGAAATCATCCAGCAGGGAAAGGATTCATCAGAATGTCTCTTACTTTGCTAAAAAAACAACCAAACAAACAAACAAAAATCCACTATCCTGGAATAATAATATTGTCTGCTTCCAGTAATCTGACAGTTTTTAGGAGGGTGAGATGCTCCTGTCTGGCAGGCAGCTGATGCTGTGCTCAGGCACCATGTTTGTGCCGTGAGCTGCAGCAGCTGACACAGGGAGGGCTTTCCAGGAGCATCAGGCACCCACCATGTCAGGTCTCACCCAGAGTCTGGACTGGCTAGAAATGCCTTCTATAAATAGGGCAAATGCTTGTAATAGGTAGCAAAGCCTTTTCAGACCAGTTTGAGAAATAATTGAGCCTTCACAGAATGGGTGCATTATACCAGGTACCAGGCTGTACCACCAATTTCAACTGCCTGTTTATAGTTCTTTGGGAACTTTGCATATCCCAGGGTTGTGGGTTTGTTTTTTTTTTTTTTTTTTTTTGTTGTTGTTGGTTGGTTGGTTTGGGTTTTTTGTTGTTGTTTGGTTTTTCGTTTGTTTGTTTTTGTTGTTTTTTGTGGGGGGTTTCGTTTTTTTGGGTTTTTTGGTTTTTTTGTGTCTTTTTTTTTTTTTGTTAACCTGATTTGTAATGAACAGTCTAGGTTTTATATAATGGAAGGTGTTGAGGTTAGAGCTATTTAAAAAAGCTCAATTTTTCACGTGTTAGATATATCTCTGGTTGGCCAAAATACTGCTCTTCGATTAAGAGGAGGAGCTGAGCACAACCTGGGGGCAGCAAGAGAAATGGCTGTAACACAATGTTGCCACTTTCTAGGGACCCAAAAAGGAGCCAGTGACAGTAGGTGAATCAGAATTAAAGTAAAAATGCTTGATTTTTTGGTATAATTTAGCAGTCAAAGAAGAGGATGCTCCAGGGCAGGGCTCAGCTCAACCTCTGTCTGTTTCTGCTGTAACATACAACAAAATGGAGAGATTTGGGAGTTGGCCTCTGGCAGGCTCAGTTTTCAAGCAAGGAGAGTCCTGTTACTGCAGTGCAGAGGGAGATGTAATCCTCCTCTTCCCACCAGGGTTTCAACCCCTGCTCATCTGAACCACATCCAAAAAACCCCAAAACTCTCAGCTCCCTGGGTGGCCACAGCTAGCTTGTCCTCAGGGTAAATCTGTGCTGGAGGAAGCATTTTCCATGCATATAACAGATGGGTAAGATAAGACGGGGGATGAAGAATGTTGTCTGGGGCAGAGGTAGAAAAGGGGTTTGTCTCCCCACTCCTCCATTGTGCCCATCCACTCCATCTGTTAACACTTCAGCACATGATACCCAGACTCCTATTAGTCTGCAAAGTGCTGCATGTTGATGTTTTGGTTTAATACTTGGAGAGCTATGTGGAGATATTTAATTAGACAAAATTAATTCCTTTGAGAACAGCCTTCTGGCAGCATTTTGGAAAGAGCTAGGAAGCTTCTGTAATTCTGACACTTCTTAAAAACTGGCACTAGCCATCTCCTAATTTATTTTTAAAAGGACAATCAAACCACATCATTCCCCAGGTCAAGTTGGAACCCGCCTGCCAGCATCAGTATCCAAAGATGAGGTGCCAGACCTTCTAAGCAGAAGTCACTTCCCACAGCTGTTGTCACCCTGAAAGGTTTCCCTTCTGCCTGAGCTGTCATAGTCCTCTGGCATGGTAGGGAGGGGGAAGCATCACTGGTGATCCTGCTGGGCAACCCTGCAATGTGACATCCTGATGTGGAGCAGGAGGAAGCAGGAAATGAACGACTGCTGCTTTTCATACCTGCAGTCAAATGGGGGATGCTGGTAATTCTGGCAGGACCATCTGCTCCTAATTCTGCAAACCTCCCATGTATGTGGGCACAGAAGGGCAAAGTCTTAATACAATTAAACTTTGGGAGCCCCAGAGGTCTGTGTTTGCAGTTGTACCTGGGTTGGAGCAGGGATGGAAATGGTGCAGACTGCAAGGAAAATGCTCAGTGCTTAAAATCCTGAACCATCTCCATAAGCCGCTTCCCTTCCACATGGCAGCCAGCCAGGCTCTTCCTTACATCATGGAGGAGAGCTCTAGGGACAGAGGTTGGCAGAAGGGAAAACTGTGAAACTGCAACCTCCTTCCATAGACCACTCCTGGGATGTTAATTTTCTGTCCCAACTCCCAGTCCTCTTCTTCTCTTTCTGAGGTTTCATGGGGGGCTTCAGGCTTCCACACAGGTTTCTCAGCCTTTTTGCTGCCTGCATTGTCCATCGACTTCTGTGCAAAGTGAAATTCTCTCTTTTTGAGGTTTGCCTTGGCATGTGGGCATTTACCCTGGGACAGAGCATTTCAGGGTTTCATTCTATGAAGGGTTGAAGCAGCAACAAAAGGTACAACGTTTTAGCCCTCTTCTGGCCCAGCCCGAGCAATGCAGCAGCAACAAAGGCAGGCACAGCATCATGTCCATTTTATTCAGTCTCCTCAGTTCCTTTGAACTGTCTCTAAATCAAATTAGGATTTATGTGGATCTTTTTTTAACAAGAAACCCCTCTCTTATCAAGCCATAAAGGAAGAAGGAATCTATACTTAAACATTTCATTAGGGGATGTCTGCAGAGTTTGCTCTGCAAATGGGATGGTGCCGGAGCATGCTGAGCATTTGGTAGTTAAATATAGCTGTATCCACACCCTCGGCCTCCTGAACTGCTGAAAACCTCCTAGCAGGTGATCACAGGCCTTTCTATAATTGAAATGAACTTAATCCTGACAAAAATGTACCAGCAGCTGCTGCGAAATCTGTGGCTGCTGGCCAAGTATTTCTTACATTTCCCTGGTCTGGGTATTGAAGCAAGGCTGGTTGCTGTGCTGCAGAATCCTGCCATGGAGTGTCTCTAACAAGAAAGCTGCTGTGGTTTGGATTTAAGGGCTTTGTTGTATTCTTCATAAGAACACCTTTCTCCTGTGTGATGATTGCCAAGCAAGGATCTGAGCTGCTGAGGTATTAATTACTTAGGTCCTGCAACAATACTCTAAAGTAAAAGGTAAATATGAATATTCTTTCTCAGGGAAACAGATAGGTATTTGCCTATAGGGTGGGCTGAAGAAGCAGAGCTATATTTGAAGGCAAAGAAGGTTAGTTACCGTCCCAGAGGGTATGTGCAGGGCTTTAAGAGGAGACAGCATCCAGCCGGAAAATGAGAAATGATTGTAACTGCCCTCCTAATTTAACCTTCACGCCACGGATCTCTGCCTGAATCCCAATGTGCTGTGGATCAGTGGGACAGGGAGCAATTCCTCCCATCATTCCTGATTATTTGCCATCCTATGAGAACTCCCCAGGCTGCCTTGGCTCCTCCAGGCCCTTTCTCCCTCTGCCCTCTCCCTGCATCCTCTCCTGTCCCCGGATCTGCCTGGGCTCCAAGGAATGGGACCTGGTGTTTGTGCAGCACCACCACAGAGCAACCCTAAAGCAAGGAGGAACATCCTCACCTCAGAGCCCAGCAAACCCAACAGCAAAAAGCCAGGGAAAGAGGGACTCAGCAGACAGGTGTGCAAGATGGACTGCACAGAGCGGGTGCCGAATTCCCCAAAGCCATGAGGGGGTCACTGCCCTTGAAAAATCATTGAAGCAGGAGTACAGCCACCAGGGTGCAGGTACCTCACCTAGGAAACCATTTAGACTGGGAGCAATGTGGTTTCAAGGTGCTGGTATGGGCAGGGCTCAGTGGTCTGCTGCCACCATCCCCCTGCCTCCTGCTTGGGCTGCGGAGCTGGACTCACACTTCCAGTCCCTTTTGTTCTGTTTTATGGCTTCAACTCCCAGCATGAAAAACATTAACTCAGTCTTATTCAAACTGTACTTTTGCCCCGAGCTAACCGAGGCATTCGTACTCATTTTCAGTGTGACAGCGAAAGCTGTTCAAAGGGCAGAACAGAAGATGGTGCTGCCGAGCCAACATATTTTAACACGAAAACTTCCTGGAACTGCCGGGTTTTTTTTTTGACAGCTCCGGCTCCAAAATAATCTTTGTTTAAATTAAAGAGTTGCCAAGGCTATACGTTTGAGAAGCACACGAGCTTCTCAAGCACAGAGAAGCATCCCACAGCCCATTCCCTCATGGAGCAGAGATGCGGTGAAATATTGATGGACCAGACTCCCTAATTATAACTCCTACTGTGGGGCTGGCTGGAAATCTGGAGCTTTCCTGCTTTGTATGCAGCACCATCGGGATAAAGTGGTGGGATCCCTTGCAGGGCTGCATGGGCAATTGGGTTGGGATGTATGTGGCTAATGAACAGGAATCAGCCAGAGAGCTTTTGGGGGAGCTAATGAAATGTTCAGTACCGACCACGTCACCCCCAGGTATCCTCTGTGCCTCGCTCCTGGAGCTTAATCCTCTTCTCTGCTGCTGCCTGGGCAGCCTCACTCTCTGTTTACTCAAGTCTTCTTTGTGTAAAACAACAGGAGCAGTAGAAAGAACAAAAGCACTTTTGATCATCAAACTGGGCAAAACAGTGCCAAGCTCTCAGGTTATTGTTTTGTTTTGTTATTTATTATTAAGACTTAGGTTATTCAAAAGGTGAGCGTGCAACAGTAAGGGAAATAACTTCCACCCAAGCATTGGCAGCTTGTATTTTTATAGGGAAATTTTAGCTCAGACTGGTAACAGCAATAGGAAGCTGCTTAATTTTCCACACATCCAGGGCACCCTCATGCCTCCTGTCTGTGAATTTCAGGGGTTTGGTGCTGAGAGCAGGAACTGCACTCCACCTTGTCCCTTCTGGCAATTCCGTACTTTAGGAAGCCCATGTGGGTTACAGGGCTAGAAATCAGAATTCACACTGAATCTCAGCATATGACCCTACTGACAAAAGAGGTCTGGGCTGTTAATTCCTCTAGAAAAGGAGAACACACATACAGATGCCTGTGGCAGCACAGATGATGGCTGCCATCCACAGTCAAGAGTCTCCTGGCCTTAACACAGTTGGTGGAGCCACTGTATCTTCTTGTTTTCACTTCTTTGCCTTCAGAGCAAGAATAATATTTACCTGTTTTCCAGGCCACACAAGGAAGATTAATTAGCTAATACTTGTGGAGTGCTTGGAAGACATAAAGCAATAAATGCATTTGAAGGGCTGTGTTCAGTGTGCCTGAAATCAATAGATACTTTGCAAAGACACCAGTGAGGGGGCCCAGATGGCACACAGGGGCTTGGATACCCACGTCCTGGTCCTGACCCAGAGGGGAGAGCACAGATGTCCACACAGGTACCCCCTGCACCCCCTGAACACGTACCCAGTGCTGCTTGCAGCAGGATAAAGGATGTGCTGGTACAGCCTTCTGCTGCTCAGACAGCAAATCCGAAAGCAGCAGCGGTTCTCCCAGACAAGGAAAGAGGTTCATCAGACCATTCATGCCCTGAAGATGTTTGGGCTTGCGAGGGGTGGGCAGATGGCTCCAGGAGCCCAAGCTGGCTCATGGTTTTCCCTGCCTGAAGCAGTTTCTTCTCTTCAGGGAGCGTATGCAGTGTTTAGCCAGCACAGTGGGAGAAGTTTTAGGAGGCACAGCAAATGGAGAGAGAAAGTCTTGGGCTCCAGGGAAACAGCTGGAGGACAAAGAGCCATTCATTGCTGAAATAGTGTCCCAGACCTGGGCATCATGTAAGAACTGGCGGCTACGGGTGCAGTTCAAGAGCGAGCGGGTCTGCAGCTGCCTGATGTACAGCTTAGCAGTGAGCAGAGGCATCACAGTCAGGAGAAAAAGCTGTCCATGATTAAAATGACACATTAACTGAACCCTCCCCACCTCTGGCAATGCTCACAGACCCCATTCCAGCACCAGGAGCTGGGAGCTTGTTGGGAAACTGTCTGGAAGAAAACAGACATGTGAGCAATCCTGACTCTTTAGCTTTAGCTAGAGTAAACTAAGGGTCTTGAGACCCAGTTGCAAGGTTACTGAAAGATGAGCTATGGGAAAAAGATAAGGGAACTGGCAGTAGAAAAGAAGAATAACAGGATAATGAGGTAGCCAGCAGAAGTTCTGTGAGAACAGAATTTGTGTCCAAGATATAGCCACCTGCAAGATATCGTTATATAAACAAAGGCTCTATATAAAGCGAGTGTCCGCTGTTAATAAACGACTTCACTTTAACCATATTGGTGACTGCATGTCGTCCTTTAAGCCTCCGCGGATTTTTCCCACAGGAGCTTCCTATGGAGCTTTGGTGTCACCAAGTGATGGAGAAGCTCCCTATGCCATTACATCCAGAGGAGCACTGTGAGCTTTTCCATGCATCCCCATGGACTCTATTGGCTTACAGAACTTGCTCTAACCTTGATACTAGGAAAAAAAACCCAACTCATTTCTTGGCTTTCCTCCCACATTAACACAACTCCACCTCCCTATACACACTGTCCTGAGGACATCATGAGGAATGCCTTTGCCTGAGAAGACCCCAGGGTCGTGCACTGCCCCATTGTTGCTCTGAGGCTCTGAAAGCTCGGAAGGAGTTACCAGACACAGACTGAAACAGCTACTGCCCATCAGTGTCATTCTGCACTGCTGTAGTATTGCAGATCAAAATTTGATTCTTTCTTACTCAAGCAGAAATACTAAATCAAAGGTTAGAAAAAAGTGGGTTTGCTCCATTGACAACGCTTCGAGGCAGATTCAGAAGGTTTCCAGTGTAGAAATGTAGGGACGAAAAGTACTGAAGTCCTCAGCATCTACCTTCAAGAAATAGTTATCCGAGCATAAATTCTACATTTTCTAGCAACCAAAAGTCTGGCACTCTGAATACAGAATTATCTGAAATACCAGCTCATTGCCTTAGTTTCCCAGACTGTGTATTTCACCCATTGTGCCTCCATAGCTGCATTAATTGGCACACTCAATTCATTCGTCATTCTTGCCCCAATATTTATGAAAGGCAAAGGAAGGGGTCTATGCAGATCAAACAAAGAAATACCTGCCCCTCGTGCCTGTTATCCAAAACCAGGGGAGCTGACATGGATTAAAGGAGTTCATCATTCTTCAGCTTCTCCTAGAAAAGCTACAAGGCCAGGAAGAGGCAACGAATTTTCCAAACCCATGAATGTTGGCGGGGCACCTATTCCTAAAGCTACTCCATTTCTCTTGCCATTTTATTTGCTGGAGGTCATCATGAGTTACTAATTACCAAAGCAGGCTCCTCAGGTCCACTGCTGCCCTGCAGCAAAAAAATGGGTCTGTCCCTGCTGCACTGACTCGATGTAAATGTAAAATATGTGCACTGAAGAGGCTTGAAGCTTGTTAAATGTTCATAAAGGATACTGAAACCCTTAGATTAAGAGGTACACCAGAGGAGAATGATAGGGCTATAAAATCCATTTCTACAAATAACTGGTATTTATGTAGTGCCTTTCAACCTAACAGACCCCAAAGCTTTTTTTTCAGCATAACATCCTGATATACTGTGTTCACTTCACCTACCAGTTCAAGGCAACCTCCTCTGAAGTGAAATGTGACAGCTGTTTAAAAGCCCTGAGTAGTAGTAACTTTAATAATAGCAAGGCATTTGCATGGCCTTATAAACTTCAAAGAGTTAAGTCTCTGCCCCCTCAGGAGGCAGACAAGGTTTATTATTCCCATTTCACAAAGGCAATATAACAAGAGTGGACAAGAGCGGAGAAAATCTGTACTCCCACAGATTTATAAAGCCAAATTCTGTGCATGAGCCTGAAGTGGTTTTAATCCTTCATAGAGAGAACATATCAACATGTCTTCCTAGAAAAGTACTTTACTAAAAATAATGATGTGGAGGGAGCTGTGATCTGGATTCTAACACCTGCCACTTCTGCTAAAAAAATTACCTCCTTAAGCATGTGTTGACATAGAAACATCATGGTCCACAAATGCTTCTGTGCCATGAAACAAATTGGGCACTTAAAATATACTGCCAAGAATCAGACAATCTGTTTTAAGAGGACCCAAGAGTTACTAAAAGCCTCTTGAAATATAGCAGAAGAAAAAGCTGCAGCTACACCAGTCTCTGAGGCACCTGGCATTGTTCTTTTGCCACATGTGGCTCTGAGGTTCCTCTCAGCCTCCTTGCATTGCATGGCAATGATGCTTCCAGCGAGGAGGAAAATTTCCTTCTGTTATCACCAGAAGTTCCACAAGATGGTCCTGAACTCAAAAAAAGACAAAATTGCTTGGATTTAACCTCTTTATTCATTGAGAACTGTAGTCTTGTCCCTAGGTCAGATTACTATTCCAATCTTGTTTCTTGACTGCACCCTGATGGAAAATGAAAGAGGAGCTTGAAAGGACAATCACACCCCTGGAGTCCCAAACACCTTTTTACACAGCAGCATAGAAGTCTCCAGCTTGCAGTCCTCCTGCTCTTTCCCACCAAGGACCTGCCCTATTGCAACTTCACCCCTTATTTGCAGCCTGAATCAGGAACCACCTTCTCCTACGATCCTTTTCTCCCTCACCATCTGCTTGTCCAGCTCAGACCTTGCAGCCCATGCCATGAAGTCACTGCTGCACCCCTGCAGTCATGGGTGGATTTTTTCAGAGGGAGCTGCAATGCCACTTTTCAGTCAGGCCACCAAAGCTCCTCAACAACTCTCAGCCCCCCAAAAATGGATCTGAACAACCCCTCCAACCAAGCCAACTCCTTGCAGGTGCCTTTAGTCACTCCTACAACATGAGTGATCCTTGAGGCTGGTGGAGAGTGAGCTGTGGTCTCTGTGTCCTGCAGGATCTAGGGCAAGGGAACTGGGGGAGATGAACTGACCTATGCTGAGCATCATCAATTCTCCAGCAAAGTGATTTCCATCACAGGAGCACATTTCCTACATGAATCACATCCTATTCATCACTGCAGCTGTCTGGATGTCACTTTGCCAACCAGGGCTTGGCCTCTCTCTCCAAAAAGGCACTGATGTGCTGTAGAGCAGCTTGAGAGTGCAGGGCATGGATCAGTGCTTCTGCCTGACTCACTCTTTTCCTTCCTGACTTCAGAGAAGCTGCTCCCTTTCCATCCCTCTGCCTTCACTGTCCCCACTACAGCTTCTGCTGTGAGAGGATGTCCACTGCAGGCAGGTCCTGTGCTCTCCATCACCCCAAGGCCTACAGAACAGGGCTGGGCATGGGAAGCCACCCAACCAGGGACATTGGTTTGAGAGCAGCACGTTATGGAAAGTTGTTGCAGTGCCCTGAATTCACAGCCTGGGGCTGACACTCATTTAGTCATGGATGAACAAGGATGGAGAGCTACACAGATATAAACTGTGGGCCTTTCTGACTCTGTAAAAACCAAGAGCAAAATAATTTCCTACTGCTGTGGCACTGAGCTCCCAGCAGAGCTTTTTCACTTTCACCACTTTCAGAATAATTCATGGAACTTTGTGGCATTTCACTACCACACGAGTCAAACACTAAAGGGGAGAAAGTGCCCAGGGGAGAAATCTGCTTGATTTCTTTGATGCCTTACAAGACAACACAGATGGTCATGGAGGAGATCCTGAGACTTTTCTTCCTTGACAACCTCAGTGCTGAGGAACCAAACACATCCAGCTCATCCCAGCCTCACCTTCATCCATCACTGCAACCCAGGAATGGCAGCACCACGGCTCTGATGGCCACCCTGGCAGTGGCACTGGTCCTGCAGGCTGTGCAAGCCCTCCCTGCTCTCTGCTCTGGGAGGTCCCAGCTCTGTGGGCTGCTCTGGGGTTCACTTTCAAGACTGAGAGTCATGAAGTTTGTTTTGCTGGGTCTGACTGACAACACCCATTGATTTCTCAGGGTGATGGGGAGATTTACAATCTTAGGAGAGCTTACAGGTCCTTATTTATAGCTCTCAAGCTGAAGCCCAGACCTAGGGCCCCATATATTTGAACTCAGAGGTTGAGCAAGGAAAGAAAATGTTTAAGTATCTCTCTCCTCTGGATTCTCTGCCCGTGGGATTACTGCTGATCACAGGGATGTGTGTGAGAGCTGCCTGTCTCTTTTCCTTTGATGGCTCTGGGGAATCCCTGAATCCACGTCATGGCAGATGAGTCACTGTCTCTCCCATGTAGAAATGCAGGGCTCAGCTTTGTTGGCTGCAATGAAAGGGCAAAGCAAAGTTGAGATCATCCTGGCCACAATTTATGGGGTGAGGCAGTGGAGCACAGGGTGATTCCAGTCTTCAACTCTTCTAAATCAGCAGAACTACCCCCTGAGAAGCAGGCTTTTTCCATTAAACAAATCCTCCACCTTTTCCTTTCCTTCATACCCCCCTTTCCCTCTTCAACTCAAGAATAATCCCATTTCATCTGTAGGGAGCTTTTCCCCAACAAAAAACCCCACCAGGCTTGACCCTGACCTTTGCAAATGGAAATACGATGTAGTGAGAATTGAGACCTGAGAGGCAACCAGCATCTCCAGTTCTGCTGCTGAAATGCAGCAGGTCATTTCACATTTCTATTATGAGCCTCAGATAATGGGGAAGAAAATTAGGTAATTCCATTTTTTGATTAGTTGGTTTTCTTGTCAGCTGGGAGATGGGATCTGAAGTGTGTGGAGAATGACTGGAGGCACAGGATGAACAGCTGGTCAGAGATACTGTCTGGGATGCTATTTCTGCATGACCTGCTCCACAGTTACCAAAAAAAATTGTGTCTGTCTCCCCTGACATCTATACCTGCTCTCCATTTATGACTTCAAAGCAGTTACTCTGCATTTGCCCACATTCGAGCAAGTAGGGAATCGGAATTGTTGTTTAAGGATAGTCTTAAACTGTACCTAAGCTTTAAATGATCAAAAAAGAGTTGTGTATAGAGGAATGAAAATTCAGATACATCAGGGAGCTCACAAACAGTAACATGATGTGCAGGAAAGGGATCTTTGCCAGAGCTGACAGACGGGTGTTCATGGGGAGCATTAGAAACTCTAGTTCAAAGTCTGCAAATTGCCCCATGAAAGCAGATTCTCCTCATCACAGAGAGTGATTGACTTGTACACTCAGGTACATATGAAAAGAAGAGTTTTCAGAATCAAGAGTAGTGTCAAAAAAAACCAAACCAAACCAGAAAAACCCAAAAGATCACTCCATGAAACATCAATATACATCATGAGAAACAACTGGGCACTAGACAATCTTTAATCTAGAGGAAAAAAAAGGCACAAAAACAATGTCTAGAAGGTAAAGCCTGATCAAATTTAACAGTACTTTTTTTAAATAAAAAAAAAGCAATATGTGTGATTAATGAAGCAAGGTATTTGATTTTCCATCTCATGGGGTCTTCAACTCCAGACGTCCTGAAGGAGATACTTAAGTGATACCTGTTAGCATGCTCAGCTGAGGATTGAAAGGAGAAGATTTGATGGTCTCATGCTTCTTTTTGATCTTAAAAATCCATGAGCATATTTGGATTTGGTAAAGCATTTTATATCACATCATAAAATTTAGCTCTTTTGATGATCTGAATGCAATAGTCCATGGACCAAATCACAGCTGAGCAGCTGCAAACAAAGAGGAATACTAAACAGGGGGTTATTGTGTTACAGAATTATGCTTATTAGGGCATCACAGAAATCAGGTCTTTGGTCTTTTGACATTTTTATTGATGACTCTATAGAAGGATTAACAAAAGGATGCCAGGCATTCACAGAAGTGACATGAACTTGAAAGGCATCACAAAACAGTAGGGAAAGCAGAAATATAATGCAAAGGAATTGGGATAGACTAGAAACTCAGAGTGAAAATATCAGTGCAGTGAATCTCAGAGGCAGTCAGATTAGGAGTCTGGTACCTGCTGATTCCTATAGGCTTTCACTGTGATGCTTGTTAAGATCATGCTGGGGGTGGGGGAGAGGAAGCCTAAAAAATGTATGGGGAGAAGCTTCATCTAAAGCCCTAGATACAGCAAGCCAGAGGGAAAATGAGAGGGAACTCTTTAGCATTTTTGCAAAGCAAGCCATCTCATAAATGTGTCTGCTAAGAATCTTTGTGTTGAGTTTGTGTTACAGGGGGGCTACAAGGGTGGCTTCAGCCAGGAGCTGATACAAAGCTTTCCCTTTGTCTGCCAGAGCCAGTTTGTGCAAAACTGTGGCAAGGACTCACATTGGAGAAGGTCATGGAGGACAATGTCCCACTGGTGCAACCCCATGCTGGAGCAGGGGAAGAGTGTGAGGAGTCATCCCCCTGAGGAGGAGGAGAGGGGGAGACAACATGGGATGAACTGACTGCAACCCCCATTCCCCGTCCCCCAGCATTACCTGGGGGGAGAAAGTTGAGAAATCAGGAGTGAATTTGAGCCCAGCAAGAAGGCAGGGCTGGCAGGAAAGGTGTTTTTAAGGTTTATTTCTTATTATCCTGCTCTGCTTTGATTGGTAATAAATTAAACTAATTTCCCCAAGTCAAGTTTGGTTTGCCTGTGACAGTAATTAGTGAGTGATCTTTCTCTCCTTATCTCCACCCACGAGCCTTTTGTTTTATTTTCTCTCCCATGTCCAACTGAGGAAAGGAGTGATCCCATGGCTTTGGTGGGCACCTGGCATCCAGCCAGGGTCAACCCACCACAAGCTTCTACAATACAACTCGATGTATCATTTCCGTTCGGTGAGCTCCTGTCATGTCTCCAGGCTGCACAAGGCTTTGTCTCCTGGATGCATTAATTTCCATCCAAATGCCCACGCAGTGCCTCTATTAGCAACCCCTGTTGAAGAGGGGGTTATCCAAGGAAGCGGAACTAACTCCCTTTTATTTCCCTGAAATCAGTGCTCTCTCCTCTGCTGGCAGATGAAAATTCACAAGTGAAAAACATGTACTGTTTTTCCTTGGTTTTAGGTGTTTGGGGAGCAATTTGAATTTACAACCTCTGTTTAAGGAGGTTTTCTAGAGATCCCAAGCAGGGTTTAGGATTCAGAACTTGCTGTGGTGTGCAGGTAGCACCCAGCACCTCTTGGCTGGAGAAGAAGGGGTCTGGGAGTAGGTGGAGGGCTCCTAGGAACACTCTCGGCTGTAAATGGATCAGTGATATCCAAGCCCAAGGGAATATGGGCAATTTTAGTGAGTGTTTAGGTGCTCTTTCATGCCAGTTTTCCTGCCATGCTGTAACATCCCTCCCTTTGAGAGTCTATGCCAGCAGTCAGGGAAGGATGTTCTGGAGAAATGGGACACAGTGCAGGGAACTGGGCCAAGAGAATCCAATGCCAGAACATTTTAGGTGGTCTGAGGACACCTAGTGATAAAGGATTTGTACCCCATGGGAGTGGAGGACAACCTTTGCTTGTCAGCCCACCCTACCCTGTAACTAATGCCCACAACCCTGTGGAGCAACTGGCTGCAGGATTTAATTTTCCAGTGACCTGGAAGCACGTTCTGATTTGCCACAATCATCGCTCAGCCCAAGTGAAACCCAGAGATCCACATGCAGGGATGCCACTGCACCTTGCTCTGCTGGCTGACACTGCTCCTGAGCAGGGCTTTATCTTCCTGTAAAATAAAGGGCATTATGTAGTTGTGCAGGTTAGTGAAGGCTTTGAAGAAATGCTTTGAAGTACGCTATAGAAATAGACATTATTAGCCACTGCCCAGGGATTTGGAGAAGGTTTAGTCTGATAAAAAGGCTTTGCATTCTGCTGGCAGGAAGCATGACATAAAGTGGAAAATTTTCCAAGCTGAATTCAAATGTGTTGATTTTTCTATCAGCCCTTCTCCTAGAGAATGGGTATGCTGTTCCCTGGAGCATGTAAGAGTTAATTCTCAAACAAGATTCACTCTAGCAGTACAGATACACTGGGTAGAGCTGTGGGGAAAGTTTAGGACTGAAATTTTAAGGGATTTGATTTGAGATGAAGGTTTTGGTACACTGGAAGATAGGAAGAACATCTGATTCAGGATGAGTGCCTGTAGAGGTCTTGGTGCTCAGTATTTAGAGGCACAGCAGATTTGGCAGGGGACAGGAGCTGAGCAGATGTTAGATTTGCAAACCCTCATAGCTAGGAGCATAGCTAGGTGAGTCAGTCTCCTTAGGGAAGATTTTATGTTGTATTTGGTTTCAAACAGTGCTATTAGGCTCCCACCTTCATTCTTTCACAGGTGTTTGGATTGGGGGAAGAAAATGGGGAGAAACAGGATAGGCTTAGGGACTAAACATCCTTTATCTCAACTGCAGTAAACCTATTAGCATCCCACAGGTGAGGAAGGGATTGTGGCACTGTGCTGATAACAGCACTGACAGCACATGTGTAGTGCCAGGCAAATGCTTTATAGCCAAACTTATTTGAACTGCCTGCTTCCAAAAACCATCAGCTGTATTCAGGGTGATGCTGAAAATATTTAAATGGTGTTTAAGGCAGCAAAAACAAGAGGTGGGTAGAAACTGCAGCTTGCAAAGGCTGGCTTAAGCGACAATTTGTCTAGTGGGAAGTGACATTTATTCAGTTGATTTAAAGGTGCTGTGTAAAGCAAATGTAAAAATATATTTGTTTATATGTTTTACACCTATTCTTGTGTAACAGAGGTTTAAAAATTTAGTTGAAAAAATGTGTTTGCTATTGGAGAACTATCACTGTATTTTCCAGTTCTGCTTCACTTTTTAACAGTGGGAAGTAGGAGTAATTTTTTTCTGAACTGGTGATATAGCTGGATGTCCTGAAGATCTAGATTCTTACCCCTTGTGTCTTTCTGATATTAAATAGATGATATTTAATATCATCTGAATTAAATAGATGATAAGAAGCAACAACGAGTTTCTAGCAATTTAAGGAATGATCCTTCCTTTCCTGATTGGCTATCTTCTATCTTTTGATCCAGTAACATCATAATCCTACCTCTTCTCCACTCATCCTTACAGACCCCCCAGCCAAAGATAAGGCTTCATTTCCCTAAAATAAAAGCAGATAAATCCCTCTTTAAACCACGGCAAAACCTACCAAATAAAACCACCACTAACAAGGCACGATGTTCAGCCTTTTTTGAAAGCAACAAACCATGCCAAGAGCTGACAGTTTGCACCTGTCAGCACACCTTTTGGGATGTCCTTCTTGCCATGAAACAGTCTCAGGCTGGGTTGACACTGGGGATTTGGAAGCCTGGCTACAGAAGTTAACAGATATTTCTCTGCCTTCCCCAGAGAGTGGGTGCCACTTGCACATCTATAATCCTCAATCTGCTGATTCCTGTAACAAGATGCCCCAAGGGTTTCATCTCCCAGCTTCCAGGGGAGCTGCTGCACACAGAGAGTTAAATGAAGGCAATTCAAAATCCCTGTGGTTCCAGGGGAAGGGCTGGTGCTGGGATGAGAGTTACAGGCATTGCTCCATTAAACCAGAATTATATCTGCTGCAGCTAAAAGGGGAATGTTTCAGTAGAGCCAGGAGGCAGAGTTTGCCTCATCCCTGCTCCCTTGGGTGTTAGGATTCCTGTGAACTCCAAGCAGATGTTTGGCAAGGCTTGTTGCTCTCAATAACTTGGACATAGCAGGTGCTTTACAAACAAACAGCCAGGATTGGGAGGGTCACTCCAATCCACAGGCACCATGTGTCATGGGGACAGTGCAAAACCTACCCAAAGGCACCCAGCACGGGGAGGTGTCCCTCTGGGGGATGGACAGGCAAGTTACACAGCACCTCTGAGAGCTGCAGGCTTTCTGGAGACCAGCTACACACCCCAAAGGGTTGGCTGCAGGACAAATGGTGTGCAGACATCCCAGCGTTGCAATGACCTTGATGCGTTTGTGCAGCATCCTAGGAGGGCTCAGGTGGCTTCTCTGCTTCTTATACCTGTGCAGGACTTCCAAGACCTAGGCAAACAGGTACTGATAGATGAGAAACAGTAGTACAGCACACAAGTATCTCCTTTGACTTGATCTGACTTATTTCTCCTGCCATGACAAAATAAGTGCCACGTCTGGGGGTGATGACACTTGAGTTGGAGCAGGAGATAGCATAAGTAGTGCTTAAAATCAAATCCTGTTGTGTGGGGTTTTTTTCACATCCAGGTCACTTGTAATTCTGGTTGTTCTGCTACTTGGCAGTCACTTAAACATCAGCATTAAACTTCCAAAGTCATCTGCAAGGTTAGCAGCTACCACCCTGATGAGTTAATTTTGTGCATCTGAGATGGAGAAAAACAGTCTAAGGACTGCAAAATAAAATTGTACAAAATAAAATCTTACAAAAAAAAAAACTAAAAAAAAAAGGACTTGAATTACTTTGTCGCCTACCTCCAGGTTGCACATCAGTGGGCCAGCCAGGACATACTGCATGGATAGGCAGCAAAGCAGGGGGAGGCAAAGTCATAATCAGCTTTTGTGTTCTTTGATTATTGTTATCCAAACTAAACAAAGATTTGTGGCTTACTGGTGTCCTTCCTTTCCCTGTTTTGTTTTATTTTGGGTTTTTTTTTCCCTTCAGATTAGCTCCTACATTATGTCATTGTGCGTATTAGTGATATTGTAGGAACTGGTCCAAGAGATAATCTCTGCACCCCATTTTAACGATTGCACTAACCTTTGGTTAAAAGAAATCTGCTGCTTAACACAGAGTTAAATTGCAAGCCTTTTGCAGCAATAACACTGGCTGTTAAGTGTCTGTAAAAAAGACATAAATGCTTTACAGAGTTATGGGAATAACAGGCTCCTACAATCAGCTAACTAGGAGTATGCAAAGGAATCAGACTCATCCAAGTACAGCTGAAGATGCTGCTTGCTCTAGATCACTGGTCTTTAATTAGCATTAGGACTTCACAGCAGCCCTCAGACCACTCATGACAGATGAGGCATTGCAGTTTTACTGCACTGCTGGTTGAGGTTATCTATCAATAGTCACTGGAAGAATGATTAATCCTTGCAATTACCATGTGGTCTCTCATCTGACATCCAAGCTCAAACTCTTTGATCAAAACCTGGTCATTCCTTGAATTTATATGTCTGCTAGCAGCCTGGATTTTCAGTCTGGAGACATGAGAGGTGTGCTCATGTAGCACTCATCTGTTACATGTTATACTTTATTTCCTTCCTCACTGTAACTCTGGTTTTTGTCCAGCAGGTGTATTACTCCAGCAGAAAATCATTGGGAAAGCAGTTTTCCTCGTTTTGTATACATTTCATTCCTCACACAGACACATGTATTCCTTCCTACAAATCCAGCTTGCCTAAATCCAGCAACTGAGCCAGCTTCAGCTCCTTTGCTTATTTCTTCTCTGCACAATTTGCAGAGAAGAATTTGCAATTCTCAGTGTTAAAAATACATCTGGGTGCTGCCTGGAAGCCTGAGGGCAGCCTGAGCTTCACATGCAGGAAGATCCTTCCCCACAAACAGGAGTCCATAAATACAGAAATCTGCTGTTCCTGGAAGCAATTGCAGACAAAAAGAGTCCTGCTCCATCTATTTAGCCAGCACCAGACTCTTCTACGCAAAGTGCAATTGCTAGTGAGGGCTCAGACTTAGAATGATACAGAACAGGTGTAAATTTGAAGAACAGCTCAGTAGGGAGAAAAGCTTCACCAGCTCCTACCCCTGCAATCAGCAAAGCTTTCTTCTCGAGGTTCATATTTATATCAGGAAAGAAGGACAAGATCTCATCAGAAAGGAAACCAAATACTTTCTGCATTTTTAACTGACTGTGAATTTCCTCTCGACTTCTCAAAAATCCTGTTCCTATACCAAAGCTCTTGGGAGTAGAGGCTTTCACAACAACTGCTGCTAAGAGGAAGATGAAACCAAGACAGTTTTCTTGTTATCCGAGTGGGACCCTTTTCCCTATACGTATGGAAAACCTGAGTTACTAAGTAAAATCTAAACCCCACAAATTAATTCAGATCCCCCCAAAATGACTATTCAGACAAATGTTTATTACAGAAGGATTGGTAAACTCTTGCTCTTATTTATTACTGCTCTTTTCACAACAAACCACATGATGTCATTGAAGAACAGAATTGCGAAATCCCACATTCCAGACTGGGAACCAGAAATGATTCCCAAATTAGGCAAATTACATGTGAAATATCAGTAAAGCATCCACCAGGAAAAAATACAAAGTAAGACCTGAAGCCATATGAGACAAATTGTGTTCTCCGAAACTCATGTTAATGACTCTTCACCTCAGATACATTTACTCAAAAAGTTCTCAGTACCTTGAAAACATGGAACTAGGATTGTGAAGTTAATATAAAACTCAGGAGCAATACTTATAAATTATTTATACAGCAACAATCTGCAAATATTTCCTTTGGATACTGCCATTTGACAGAGATTCTGGGTGTCTTGTTTCTCCCTGTAATGGAATTTCTATGGGTGGGACTGTAAATAATAATTCCAACTTTCCTGTGCTCCAACAGCCTATTTACTTGTTTGAATGTTAATATGAAGAGCAAATACAATGTTATTCTGAAAGATTAAATGGTTGCAGTTTATTGCAAGGTTAAAGACCTGGAAGATCCTACTCCATGACTTTTATTGAGATGATGGCCCTTTCCGCCCTCCATTACAGTTTTGGGATTCCTTTGCAGCATAATATCTCTTGAAGCTGGTTTATTATTTTCACTTTCTGTCTTCTGGCTCCAAAGGGAGTTAAAAGAGCAAGGAAAGCTGGATCAGTTTATGTTGTCTAAAGTTAGGTGAGTTGCTCCCTCTGTCCTCCAGAGTTATACTACACCTCCTGGGGCTTTATGCCTTGTTCTCAAACAAGTTCAGCCGTTTTCCACCAGTTCAACCTTTTTATGAAATGTTAGAAGGGGAAGAGACTACACTAAATATCTTGTGTAGCTCAGGAAAAAAAAAAATCTATTAGAGCTTAAATATTATTTTCTTAAGAATCAATCACTTGAGATATCTACTGAGCAGATGGGAACAAAGCCCAGTCTGGCATAATTAAAGACCAAAATTAAATTAAATAGTGATTGAGCAGTTACTCAGCATCCCATACACTGTGGTGGAATATAATGTCCCATGAGATAGATCCAGGTCCTTCAGGCTCTGAGAGCAACACTTCAGGGCAGCCACAGAGAGCAGAAAAAGGAGCAGCAGAACTGCTGGGCACTACACACCCACCCCACACTGTCCCTGTGAAGAGGACATTTTTTATGGTTCAGAGTGACAGCTCTGTTCCATCTCCTCACAGAAAGTCATGGACACCTCCAGGGAAATTCTCAGCTCCTCAAAGCAATGCAGAGTTTGATGGAAGGGTCACCCAAGCCAAGAGAAAGTTTCCTTTCTTTTAGAGAGCTTCAGATGTGGCTCCAAGCACCAATGACACCTCCTCTCAGCACCAGCCTCCTGAAATGCCCTGCATTTTATCACATCTGCCTTTCTCTGACATCTTCCAGAGGAAAAGATAAACAGAGTTTGTGCAGGAGGTACATAGAGCTACAAATTATGGAGCCCCTTGACTACATAAGTTTAATTTCCAAACCCAGCCATGCCTCTTCCCCCACATGTCTACACAATGTTAACCAGACTGAATAACTGAATGGAAGAATTGCAATAAAAAGCATCCAAATCTCTAACCAGCATCACAGAGAGGCTGATGAAACCCAATTATGTTCAGACCCAGGCTGAAGAGGGCATTAATAAGATCCTTAGGAGGCAGGGGACAGACCCAAGGATCCAAATGCAATTAATTGCACTTTGCACATGGATGTCTTCCTTTTCTTCCTCCTGCTGTGTAGTTTCTCACCTGAGCACCAGAACCCCACCAGCACAAGCTTACTTCTTAGGGGGATCAGAAACAAGCCAGAAGAACCTTGAGCTTTTTAATTTCTAGATTGTTTGGTGTATGTTTGACACCATGTGTACTGCTACAATTGCACCTTGTCAAATAGAGGAGCTCTGCAGTGACAATAAATAGTAATTCCCTGTGCTGGCTTTCAGCCTCAGTCTTAGTAGACTGAAATATCTGCCACAGCAACATGAAAGAAACAACAAAGTAGCAATAAAAGTCAAACAAATCTTACAGATCGAGCATCTACCGCTGCCCAGTTTATGCTAGTCAAGTAACAGATGTTTCAAGCTGTGCATTTCAGAGGAAATTACAGTGACACGTTCATATAATAAGGCAAATCCTGTTGCAAATTTGTAGAATATTTATTTTGAGAATAAGCTTGTCTCGATGAAAAGATGTATGTGAAACAAAATGACTTGGCTTAGAAAGCCTGCAGTGCCCTTTTGACAGTCTAGCACCACAGCAAAAATGCCAAGATAAGATCAGAGATGATGGCAGGAAAATTGTAGGTCCAGCAAATGGCTGAGGATAGGGCATCACCTTGTGTTTACCCATCACTCCTGTCTACCAGCTGAACACCTAAGGCAGAAATCCAGTTGGATCCACCCTCAGGATCCCCCTACAGCAATGGTGAGTATTAGTTTATGAGGATGAAGAGTGTCTTTGAGTAGGGACCTGCCTGGCATGTGGCACTGTGGAGCTCTGATTTCAATAATAGGTAAAAAGTGACAAGTAATAGCAAATGGTTCATGTGGATTTGGAGGTGGTTCTTGGTTTGGAAACCCCTTACACCTCTTCCTTCATCCTATGGGAAAGCACTGCCCTGCAAGAGGCATGGCAGTGTATGACCACATGAGAACTGATGGAGGCTGAGCAGCAGCTGGCAAACATCTCAGAGCAGGCAGGGCCAACAACATCAGGGTCAGTATTTACAAATAATAAATCATGAGAGCAGCACTTCCACCAATGTTTGGGAAACAGTCTGCATCACCAATTTCACCTCCTGCCCAGATGGATTTTTTAAATTTTTTCCTTCCCAAACAAACTAGGGTTTATTTGAAACTGGGAAGCTACACAAATGTAAACAGTGAAATAAAGCTGGAACAATGACCAATTCAGACAGTCTAAGAGGCCTTCTGCACATCATCCATGTCAAAATATCCTCATACCATTGAATTTCCTGCAAAAAACGCAGGATGCTTTTATGACCGAGTGGGTGGCATTTGGTACAGCATCCCAAGTGGCTGGGTAAGTTGCTGAACTGTGCATTATTTCACTGCCACTTTTCCTACAGAACACCAGCAGCAGGCATACACCTCTCCAATCTTTTTTCAGTTTGGTCATACATTCCTATAGATTACACCCTGCCATGCCCACCCTATAGAGTTTAAGAGGAAGGAAATCAGCTCACTCTTCTTTCCCTTTTTGTTGTGTTTCACTTCATTTTGGTGAGAACGTGCCCTTTCCCCAGACACAATTACTTTGCAGTAGTGAAATACAAACCACAGAGAGGAAAACTAAGTTACACCTTAGCAGAACTCCATCCCGGGCTCCTCTGCTCCCCAATTCATTCTCCCCACGTTCACACACGCAGCACACCCGGGATGGTTGACAGAACTGTTGCCACGATCTCTGTGGGTCTTTTGGGGATTTTAAAGCTATAAAATATCGGTAAATGATTTAACGTGGAAGGAAAGCCTCAGTGACCAGTGGAAAGGCAAAAAAACCCAAACCTGTAAATCTGATCTAGGAATTGTGTGTGCGGTTCATCAGCTCGGCCAGGCTGGGCAAGCAGCACAGGGTGCTCCGTGCCGTGTTTCTGAACATTTCACATCCTGGCAGATGCTGTAATTCAAAGCAGACGTTACCGGCCAGGAGACAGCCTTGGCACCGGGCGCCGCGGAGCTGCGGGCCGGCGGAAGGAATCCCGGGCGGGTTCCGGGCGGGAGGGGGTGGAGGAAGCGCCGAAGGCCGCGATCCCGGCCCTCCCCACCGATCCTCTGGCGGGGCTCAGCCGCGGGAGGCGGTGCCTCTTCGGGAGGCGGGCTGGGTTCGGCCGGCGCTGCCTTCCGGGGCTCGGCACGGCGGCGGCCGGAGCCGGGCAGGATGGGCTCCTCGGGCCCCTCGGTGCTGCTCTGGGCCTGCCTGCTGCTGCTGCCGGCCGCGCCCGGAGCCCGCGGGAGCCAGGAACCGGCGTGGGGCCCGACAGCGGTGAACGGCAGCCGCCTGACCGCCGAACCGGCCGCAGCCCCCGGCAACCACAGCGGGGCCCAGCTCAGCCCCGTGCCCGCCTTGCTCCGCGACCTCTCGGCACTCAAGGCCGCTGTCATCGGGGCCTGCGCCCTCACGGCCGCGCTCATCGCCTGCCTCCTGCTCCGCGTCTTCAGGTAGGGCCGCGCCAAGCCCTCCTCCGGCAGGTGCCGAGGCCTCCGCCCGCGGAGCTCCCCTGTCCCCTGGGTGAGGAGAGGCCGGGGGTCGGGTGGGCTCCGGCCGGGGTCTCCTCGCCGGCAGAGGCGGGCGGGAGGCGTTTAAACCCCATCAACGGCTCCGTCTCCCCGGAGAAGTGGAGAGCGCAGGCGGTGCTGAGCTCCTCTCCCGGGAATGATTTTGTAAAGCCCGGCCTGAAACGCGGCGTGTGTCAAATGCCTCATGAAAAGCCTTGCGGGAGTCTCTTGCGTCGAAACTTCACGTCTTCCTCCCGTTTCTACAGAAAAATGGGGCAGGAGTCGCGTTTCAAGGGGGTTGGGTTTTTTTTAAGTGTGGGGCACACGGTGCCCAGCTCTGTGCACTGGGCCATGGGCTGGGACTGGAGTGGACACGAACCTAAGCGTCTGAAACTCCATCTGATCCTACAAAAACCTGGGTTTCTGTGCTGCAAGGGTGGTGGATCACTGGGTCGGTGGTCCAGGGAAGTCGTGGGGTTGCCATCCAAGGAGATACTCAAAGCTTGATGGAATATCTCGATCTGGATGGCCCTGCTGGATCTCCAGAGGTCCCATCCAGCCTCAGCCACGTGTATCCTCTGTACCCACTGGATAATGCAGATGCCATAATGCTGTAGTAGCTCATGATGGCTAAAAAAACCCCCAACTAATCTTTTTCCTTTTATGAAACTTGGGCAGATAGGCTTCTAGAGGTCCAGCACAGCCAAAAGTAGCTGTGGGTTTTGACCACAGCCCTGGTGTGACAGGAGCTGTGACGTGTAACCAGACCCTGCCATGTTTCAGTTGGTTCTGTTGCTGATGGGTGCAAGGTCCTGCTCCCAGCACGGAAGGAAAGACATTGGGTTGCTTGAAGGGACAGAAGTGCTGGTGAGCACCAGGAAGCTGGACAGAGGTTTGCATCTCCTTGGTGCTCGTGTCTGATCCATTTATCCTGGCATAACCAGCACAGGCCAGTTCATTCACTGCCCTTCATCCTGCTGAAGAGGGTTGGTGCTGGTGTATGCTTGAGTTATCGAGGCAGCCCTTGAAACTCATGTCTTCCGCTGTGAGGAACACGAGGAAATTAAGCTCAGTCTGTGCAGCAAGCCTGTCTTCCTCTTGGCTTGTTGCCAGAGCAGAAGAAAAGTAAATATACAAATCCATTTGGCACTGTTAGTGTTAATTGTTACTCATCTCAGTGTAGTGGCATGGTACACTGTAGGCTGTCCCTGACTGATGCAGTCTTCAAATAAAAAGTTGTTGCCTGTTTTGTGCCCATTGCAGACTTTCAGTAGTTAAAAGCCATTTGACTTCTAGGTAGGGGCAGCGGGAGAAAGCTTGTGGGAGTGGAGCAGCAGGGAGGAGGTGTGTGCCATGTCTCAGGTGACAGAAGTGGTTGAACCAGTGGAGTTGGCAAATTCCTCATGGTTCTCTCTTCAAGCAGCTCCTTTGTATTTATATGATGGCCTCAGCTGAATGCTCTGCTTCTGAATTAACTCCGTGTAGAAATGGCAATGTTCACAACGGTGGCATTGTAAAGACCACAATGATAAGAACTGATATTTTCTCAATAAATTGACATTTAACTAAATTCTTCTTATGTGAGGCAGCAGCTGGCAAAAACCAATGCAAATAAATTTGCTCATTTAAGTGAGGTGGTTTGGGAGAACTCAGTAAAATACTGAAGAGAACTTTTTCAAAATCGATATAACCACTTTGCAGCTGTATAAAGCTGTCATGGACAAACACAGAAGAATTGGTAGCAGGTATATGAGCTAGAATTAAGTCTGGAACTAAGTGCAGAATGAAAAGCCAAGGTTTCTACTCCTAGTTCTCTCTGATCACACAGAGTTTATTTCCTCTGCCCCCATTTCTTCTAGGTACAAAGCAAGACTTTGCATCAAGGAGACCTGGCGTAAGACTGAACATTTCTAGCCAAAGAAAGCAAACATAGTCTTTAAAGACCTTTCTCTATAGCATAATCAGCAAAAACAGATCCAGGTTAAGGTCACCTTGGGAATGATGGATAAATTCTTCCATGCCAAAGTCGTTGTTACGCAACTAATCAGAGTTAATACAGCATTAAAGATATGTTAAAAAAAAAATAATCCCTGTGGGATCCCTTCTGTAACTTTAATAGAACCTGCAAGGAAAATGGAAAATGAAGCTGTTGGCTTCTGAGTATGTTACTTTATCAGAGGGAACACTTGTTTGTAATCAGTTACCCAGCTGCAAATAAGGCAAGAATACCAACAGGTATGTTTGTACAGTTCGTTCTTGTAGCTGACAACATAGATCGGAGGAGATTCTGTTGCAGAAGAGATAAGGGATTTACCTCAATAAATATAAAGATTTTCTCCCTCGGAAGAAGAGCTTTGTTCACACTTAGTCAAAAACATTGCTTTTTTTGTGTGTGGATTCCTATTAACGAGATTTTGCTGAAATCCAATCTTTGATTAAGCCCTCACTGTGAAATTGCTCTGGGTTGCTGAAGTAAATTATCCTTTTCGATATGGGTTGTAGAGATGAAATAAACTAGTGAGTGGCCAGATATTCTTGTCACAAGCATTGAATTATTTTTATACCTTTTACATATCTCCTTTTTATATTTTTTATGTATATGCTATTTTACTTCTTTTGTTCAAGCAGGGATGGAGAGAATTCTCCAGCTTTCCAGCTATGTTTTTGAGACAGAGCTCGGAGATTCCTCTTCACTCCTTTTGGGGATGCTATGCTCTGAATCTATTGGGTGGTCCTGTGATTCAGAACGTGGTATCACCCAAATTGGCCTGAGTTTCCTTTCTGTAGCTACTAGGGACCAGGAAGGCCAACCAAGACTTTGCTACTTAATGTGTTCAGGCCTTACTTGATATAAAAACAAAACCCAAAAAAACTGGCATATTTTTTTTGTCTGTTTGTTTTTGGCAAGCTTAGTTCTAGGCTTTCTTTTCTATGCACCTGGGCACTGCAAGGTCCCAAACCAAACCATTTCCACAGCAGACCAAAATTAGTGTTAATCCCAACCAAACAGTTAATTAGGTTGCACTAGCAAGAAGCAGTATCTTGCAACAGCAAGTAAACAGTTCATGTGGCTAAATTCACTCTTTGATCTGTGTTTTTGATTATGTCTTTTAACCCCCATTTTCTGCCCTATTTCTCTCCCCTGGTGCAGCTCAGGTCATTTCATTGCAATGCAGTTTTTGGGATTAGCTCCCAGGAACCCTGGTTTTTCAGATGTGGCTATCTGTGATGGTAGACTGTATGCCTTCTAGGGAAACTGGCTAAGTTACATCTGCAAAAATGAACAAGCTGAAAGCAACCCAAAGCTTTACTTGCAGGAAACTGTTTGATGTAGGTGTTTGCCATGTGTCTTGACCTGCCCTTGGATGAACAGAACCCAGGCTAGAAATGGCTGCTATTTATCTAGATTTTTAGAGAATCTACCCACATATATTGGAAGTTACTGCTTTGTGATGTTGCTTGCTGTTCCATTCTGATTTCTTCCTCAAATACCACTTGAGGCTTCATTTTCCAGTAACTACAAAACTCGTATAAATAACTGAGATTGAGGAGAGAGGTTCAAGCATATGATCACAGGAAACAGGACCCGTTGTTCTACGAGCTGGGCAGTTGCTCAGGGTCATCCAAAGCTTAACCCTAGGGAGCTGGACTGATTTAAAATTAATTGCATTCTAAGCAGTCAGAGTACTCCAGCAAACACAAGACCTCTTCCAGGAACGCGAAAGAAAAACTCAGCATTAAAATGAGGAAAAGGAAAAAAAAAACCAACAAAACAATTGATCCCAAAACTTACATTTATAATCCACATTGAAAGCTTCATTTAAGCAGCATGTAGTTTAGTTATGACCACAGACAATGACAAATGGGACACTTGCCCTGGCTCTCAGAGTTCCTGTTTTTGGGAAGACTGGATTGTCCTGATGTGAATGTGACAGCAAGTAGACAGAAGGTAGGGAAAGGGGATCACTGTCTCATGCTGTGTTGGACTGTTCACAGCTCTGCTGTGAACAGTCACAAGAGAGGATAAATGCTGTTTCTTGTAGGATTCACTGCACTGAAGAGTTTGGGTAGATTATAAGAGTTTCTGTAGCTCTGTCCTGTAACATAAGGATACCTCTCAAGCACATCTCAGACAATACTGAGTCTGACTACTATGGTGTTTGGGAGTGCTTGCTGGCACTGGTACTGATCACCAGGTGTGAGTGGCTGTATTTAATTACTTACCGACATCACTGCTTCATTGAACTGCAGCAATATCCCATTTAGGTGTTCCTCTAGTTACTCTCAGCATTAGTCTCTGATCCATCCCTCCTATTAGGAGGGCAGTTAAACAAGGGGATGCTTCTGCTCTTGGTGGCCACATATATTCCATCTTAAGGGCTTGGCTGTTAAGAAGACATCTTTAGTTTGCTACAGCAAAACATCCAGGAAACAGGAGGATTTAGCTTCACAGTTTAACAGAGTCATATAGAGTACTCTCCAGAAAGCAGAGATACCCAGACAGATCAACAGTAAATCTAATTCATCAGCTGGTAATAAGCCTGAAATTTGCTCAGGTTTATATTTCTATATTTTTCTAAAACTACTAAGGGGGCCCATTAACAGCAAATAGACTGCTCCCAGTTCCATTCATGACAGGACATTGCTGTGGTTCTAGGAGAAAGGTTTTAGCTGGCTTGATTACACTTCCAGTACACTCTGCTAAGAAAGAATAGAGGTTTTAAGAATTTTTCTTTGTTCCAGGATGTAGTCCTCTCCTGTTGCATCTCTTGGCAGGAAGTGTTAGCACTGGATTGGAAATGCAGAGACCTCTCTCTGGGTCAAGAAAGCATTATCTTTGAATATCAGGGTTGCTGACCAAAAATAGATCAGAGGCGTAAATCGTGTAATGAACTGGTGAGTTGACTTGAGCATTTACTTCACCACATGATGCCTCAGAAAGGAGGATGAAGTGCTGCACATGACTGGTGCTTGATCAAAATAGCCCCTGGTCAAAATAGGGAGACACAAAGTCAGCATTCTGCTCCAGCCCTTCTCTGTGTGATGTCCCTCCCTGTGCAGTGTGGTAGAAGAAGCATATCTGATTTCTGATGGACCTGACCCTGGTGTGGTGCCCAGTGCCAGAGGCATTCCAACCCCAGGGTGGTACTCGTGTGCAAACACCACTGTGGCTAAACAGCTCAGGAGGAACTGAAAAAAGGCCCCTTTGTCAGGCCAAATACCTTATTCTTCATCTTCTCTCAGTTAAGCACTGTGCTCACTGCACCTGCCTTCTGTTAACACCACTGAGATGCTTTTGGTGGGAGCAGCACTGGGCCTAAAGTGAAAGGTTAATGTCCCTGGCTGCAGTTAATTTTCTTTTTTTTTTAATCTCCTCATGATAATTCAGTGCAAGACCTGTAGCATCCCCTTCTAATTACAAGGGGTGGATGAAGTCAGACAGCGGAACCATTTTTTATTTTTTTTCTTTCATTTTTTTTTTTTTAAGTGGAAGACAGTTTCCTGTGCTAAAATACCAACTACTGCTTCTATCCTTGCTAAACTACCTGGGGAGCATTTCACCTTCTTACTGTATAAAGAGCATACTATGACCACAGCGTGCAGCACACTCCTTGTTTCCTTTAACCCCCCTGCCAAAACAAACGTGGCTCAAAAGGAGATCCTCTCTTTCCCCACAAGGGTTAATGCATCCTGATCCTATCCACGAGGTCTCCCAAGTTCAGGGAACATTTGTATTCTGTAGTTCCTGCCCTGTGATACTCTGCTGACTTTGCTGTCTGTCTGCAAACAAAAGATGCTGCCTGGTCCCAGCTGCTGAATAAAAGTGCTTTTCCTTTTGCATTGTCATCACTGATGGCTGCAGGGATCCTGCCGAGGTGCAGGAGTTTTAATGTACAGCAGCTTCCTGATGGGCAGGCTTGTTTTGTGTGCCAGTAGGGACCCTGCCAAGGCTTTCCTTTAAAGTTAGCTTGGGTAATTCTTCTAGTATTTATGAAGCCTAGGGGAGTCATTCAAATGAGCAAGTGTGAGAAAACAGACTGCTGAAAAGTACAGGTTAATGAGAAAATAGGTAGGTAATCTGGTGTAACATTAATTGAGGAAGAAGAGGCAAAGAAAGACCCTTTTGCTCTGCCAATGGCATAGAGTTGATGGTAGCAGCTTAGCCAAAAAACAGCAGCAAAACGAGCTTCCTCTGTTTTCTAATGAGCAATGTGGTTAAGTGTGGTCTGCAGAGGTTTAATAAAAGACTGCAGCAAGTTCTGCTCCTGGTCCTCTATAAATTGCAGCCCAAATAGACTAATTAATTGCTGGAGGCTAAAGGGTTCTAGTTTTTCGTTTCTAAAAATACTTATTCTGCAGTAATTGCTTCAGACACTCCAATATTAACTGTTGTAAAATGAAGTCTGTAGAATAAGTTATGTTCTGTAGTGGAGGAAATGAGGGAGGATGTCTCTCCAGAAAGAGGGCTTGATGTAGGGTCTTAAATGGGTGAACCTGTGGAAACCCCCTGTGGGCTCTACATCTCAGGTCAAGTGGTAAGGCTGTGTTTGGTTTGCTCTGACAAGTAGGCACAGGTTAGTTTTGGTCTACACTTAGGCCTCACAGCATGAGAAAATGCTTCTTATTAAAGCAATGTATTACTTGTAAGATGAGACCTCCCCGCATCAGTTTGCTGTTAGGGCTTGGCTGAGAAGCAGAATAATACAGAGAAGTGTCTTCAGAAGGATTTTTCAAGTGTAGGGGTTAAGAGTCCTAGTCCATTGGATATAAAATTGCTTGTTTCAACAATAGCAGTAATAGAACAAACCACCTCGTGCTCTGCGTGACACAGTGGCACAGATTGCTATAAAGATGAGATGACAGGAGATGGCTTTCTTCTCGCTTCAGATGCAACCTTAGCCTTCAGCACATGGAAGAAATTCAAGGGCTGGGACCTGTTTGTTCAGCTTTGGACTGCTGCCCCAAAGCAATGCCAGACAGAGGCACTGAGATTTCCAGGTCAGAGCTGTTCACCAATTAAATTTCCTTTACTTTAAGACTGGAAGGGACGACTGCAGTGGAGATGCAAACGCAGGGCTTGAGTCCCACTCTCTCTGGAGTGCTTACACCTTGGTGATTTTCCCTGTGTAAGTCATTAAAAGGCACCCATGATTGATGTAAAAATGGCAATTTTGAATGCAGCACACCTTGTACAATGTGCCACGACAAGACTTCTTGATAGTGCAATTGTACTCCTGATGTGCTCTCTGCTCAGAGCAGTAGTTGCAGTTACCAAAAATCAGGAGCAACTTGCTTGTGCCTGCATCAGCTCCCTTCTTATGCATGGCAGTTGCCACTTTTGTTTTATAAAAGGTGAAGGGGAATAATCTGTAGTTTGCTAATCAAAAACCATCCACTTTTCTTACTGAATGCCAGCTGTACACACCAGCACCTTCTTCAGTGTATAATCACAAAACTAGATTCATACATGAGCAGTATGACCCTCCTAATATGCATGAAAGGAGTAGGTACAGTAAAAAGGACCCACTCAGTTCAAGCTAGAAGCAGAGAATTAGTTGAGAAGCCACACACCAAGTGTCTGTTAATTGAAAGTATTAGAAAACAGATCTCTCAAGTAGGTGTTTGAGCATCTCCATCTCAAAAGGAAAGGCTGGGGTCTATAGGAGGGGAGGTGGCAGGTACATTAATCTTGGGGTAATTGGTGATTATTCTTCATAGCACTAGAACAGCATAGAACATGAAACTTTGAGCTCAGACAAGGCTCAAGGTTGTTGCTCTGGGAGTCCTGAGCTTGGCTTGGTAGCAAGAAAAGAATGCAGGCTGTTCACACCCAAACATCACCCCCTCTCTTTGCTCCTTATAGTCCTGCCCATAACATCACCACCTTGTCTCAGCAAGGCTTAACCTGAGCTTTCTCATCTAAACGTGTTCACTAAACCATTGGGCTGCTTCAGCTGATTAAACCCTTGTCTTGTTTATTGAGTGTGACAGGAGGAGGATTCAGTGGGCTGCTGCAGTCCTATACGTGCCCTGGATGCCAGAGGATCTCTGGTTTTGTCAGCAGCTGAAAGACTGACATTTATATGGATTGGAGTTGATGAAAATCTGTGTTCTACCACTGATGGGCACAAATGGTGGTCTTGGAAAGGCAGCGGGAGGGAAGGCAGACTTGCTCCTCAGCCTTCATGTCTGGGGAGGTCCAAACCAAAGAGGGCACTGTTTCAGTGTTTATGGGAACAGCTTCAGCCTCTCCAAGGAATACTGTATAAAGATGATGCTTCCCTCCCCATCTGTGTTTCAGGTCTGGCAAGAGGATTAAGAAGACCAGGAAATACGACATCATCACCACTCCAGCTGAGCGGGTAGAAATGGCTCCTCTGAATGAAGAGGATGATGAGGATGAAGATTCAACAGTGTTTGATGTGAAATACAGGTACTGCTGTGAGCTTGTCCAGTTAGGTTTGCTCAATGAGCTCCTATTAGTGAATACAACTCTTTTTTTTTTTTTTTTTTTCTCTGCTAGGCCAGTGTGGCAGAGTTGAGGCAGTCACAGGCTCGCTGTCATTCTTCCCAGGCATTATCACTGTCCTTTACAGTTCCTCTGCCTGGTTTCTCAGCACACATTGCACTGTTCTCTTCTGCTCTTGTAATAACCACATCACTACCCCCAGGGTGTCTGCCCTCCTCTTTCCTCTGCAGCTCAGCACCACGGGATATACATGCCCCAAATCACTGGCAAGATTTAACAGGCAGAACTTCCCCTCTCAGGCAGCTGTGAGCAGTTGTTCCTGTGCACTCTCAGTGTCGAGATGCATTGGATGGAGCTGTGAATCACAGAATGCTTTCCCCCATGCTGCTGGGAGCCTGGGAGGGAAATAATGGTGAATATCTATTGACCTATGTGTTTGTACCACAGTACTCAAACATTTTTATGTGATAAAGAGAGGACTGGGGTACCTTGCTGGTACTGTTAGCAGCTATCCCTTCCCAACAAACTTTCCTTAATGTGTTTATCTTTTTGGGATAGAAGTGGTGTGACAGCCCAAAACCTTCAGTGCCTATTCTGAGCCCGAGATTTATAGCAACACTCAGCACATAAACATGTTGCACATTGATTTATGGCATCAGAATAGCTGCGGCCTTTGTTTTTGTTTGCATCAAGCTCCGCATAGCATTTGAGTTGCATTCTCATCCAAATAAGGCCTAATTTAAAGATCTGTCTCATTTGGGCTGAAGTAAGCTCCCCTAATTACAAAAACACACTCCTAACTGGAGATGTTATTGACTTGACTCATGTTACTTACCTCCTAACTTTGGAATGGGGAACAACATGTTTGCTCTAAGCACATGCATGCCAGTGCACACCATCACATGCTCTGCTGGTCATTTTCCAAATAACTGCATTATTTCTCCATGAAAGTCAGACAATAGTTGGAAAACATGAAAGAACGAAGGGTGTGAGGCTTGTGTGCCTTCATGCTTAAGTAATCAATTCTTGAATTAGAAGACTCCTATCAACCCTTGCTTGACTGTTGCCATTCTCTGTAGCTGCCCTGGGTTTGCACTGATCATTTCAGCTTCTGCAGTTGTTCCTTTGGGACCAAGCTTTGTTAAATCCAGACTAATGAGACGTGTCTCAATGGCTTCCTTGAGCAGCCTGTTTCTTCTGCCTCTCTTCCTCTTCACTGAGCCCTTTCAGTCCTGGCATTGTTTCAGGAGAAGATGTCTAATTGTAAAATGCTTGATGAACAAAGAGGAGAGCTTGCTGGAAGCCATATGACTCATGAGAGCTCTAGTTGCATTACCTGATGGTGGTTCCCTGGAGCTGTGCTGATGCTTTCACAAAAGTTATTTGGTGTTCTCCACAGGAAAAATGGCTCTTTACCTCATGCAATGCTCTATTCAGAGGCTGTAGGGGTTTTTGGTTCTTTGCCAACTGGTCCTGGTTTTAGCTGCGGGAATTCCTCCTGCCTGCCACAATGCAACAGTTATTAAAGTCCACATTTTCTAAAGTCCTTGCTGTTTCAGACATTTTTTAGCTCAAATGAAACCATGTAGAGGCAGAGGTAATCTTACAGAAACCCCCTTCATACAATTGATTTTCAGAAATCTTTGAAGATATATTTGCTGCAAAAGGTATCAAGCTCTCCAATTCCTTTGTGTGGCTTGAAGGCTACACCCGCAAGCAGTTCTTATCTCCTCTCAGCAGTAAAGACACTTCTTTGGAAACTGGAATTGTGGAGTTTTGACTATTGATGTCCCCATTAAACCAGTCAGGAGGTTCTTCTTAGGTGCTTGCTTTCAGGTGGGAAGAGAGGGCTAGAGCTGCAGAAGGGGCACTACAAGACATGCCCACAGTAAATCAGAGCATCAACTTCCACCAGGTCTTCTGTTGGGCTTCATTCTCCAGACCCCCTGCTTATCTCCAAACCTGGCAATCAGGGAATAGTTGCCTTGTGACATCTAAGGCTGCCTTTGTTTTTTTGCAGCTGGGTGCAGATTCCAGGAAAACAGGGTAAGGAGAGGTGACTTTATCTCTCTCTGTGGTTAATGGGAGTTCTAAATATATGCAGAAAGCTATGCAGCTGGAGAGATAGTTTTGTTAATACTCAGCAAGTGACTACAATTTTAAAAGTGCCTTCAGTAATTGCTAGGTCAGAGTAGCTACTTCCCCTCTCCATTATCTTAAAAGAAAAAAAAAATAGCAGTGCAGATGCATAAAGGTGAACTTGCAGAGGTGTCACATAAGGAACGGGGTGATACTGCTGTTTCAGCCTGTTAACCAACTAAAGCAACATAGTACAAGTTGCTGCAACCTGGAAGCAGTTGTGATGGGGACAGAGGAGTGACAGATGTCTCCTGAGAAGTACCCACAGGCCTGAATGTTCTGCACACTCTCTTATCAATTTATTTTTTAATTCAAATGAAGGTGCATCTTTGCCAGCAGTCACTATCAGTGGTGGCAGCTGTTTGGGTTTATTCAAGCAGCCTCCTAACAGCAGAGCTTACTTGGCTTCTGGCACAACAGTCTTCTGGACCATGCAGCCTTGGCCAAATCGTGACCAAGTGCTGGTTTGGTGACAGGGCTGTGTGGACTGCTCAGTGTTGCAATGGATGTGCTGCCTTATTTACATCAGAACCCAAATTTCCATAGCTGATTAAACCTAGAATTTTCATTCTTCCTGACTCTTGAGTTAAATTAGCTGCAATCTTTTGTCCTGTTCATTTTTATTTTAAAGGCTGTGAACCTATGGAGGAAACACTCCATTCTCCATAAAACAATGATTTGCAATGATGCCTGCTTTCCCCTAGAAAGGCACCAAAAATGTTTTTCAGGTACAGGCTTCTGAGAAAGCAGGGCAATAGATTGGAAAGGAAACCAGTTTCCAAAAGAGCAACACGGCAGGGAGATGTTGGCTGGGATTGGCTGTAAGCATTATTTAATGTCTTCTGTGAAGACACACTGAGAGAGTTGTGGTTATTCAGTCTGGAGAAAAGGCTCTGAAGAGACCTTACTGAGCCTTCCAGTATCTGAAGGGGGCTACAAGAAAGCTGGGGAGGGACTTTTTAGGGTGTCAGATAGTGATAGGACTATGAGGAATAGATTGAAACTAGAGGAGGGTACATTTAGATGTTAGGAAAAAGTTCTTCACTATAAGAGTGGTGAGACACTGGAACAGGTTGCCCAGAGAGGTGGTGGAGGCCTCATCCCTGGAAGTTTTCAAGACCAGGCTGGACAGGGCTCTGAGCAACCTGATCTAGTGGGAGGTGTCCCTGCCCATGGCAGGGAGGTTGGAATGAGATGATCTTTAAGGTCCCTTCCAACCCTGAAAATACCAGGATTATCTAAGTGTTACTTATACTTACTGTAAGACAATCATAGGCTTCCAGGTCTGTAGGGTTACCACCAGCGTGACAATAGAGAAAAATTCAAAGAACTGGCCTGGAGTGTCATATTAGTTACCTCCTGCACGTAATGCTAAGTACATTACCCTAATATTAGCCTATTTGGACTGATATGCAATTCATAAATAGTCTTGGTTTGGGTTTGTAGCCTAGGTCTTTGATGAAGATGATGTGCATAGGCTTTGGGCTGGTTTGTTTGAGGTCCCTTCCCATCCCTGAAGGATCTGTACTGGCACTTGCATCGCTGTTTGGAAGAGTAATTGAGATTCCTTGCCATCTCCCCCATGTAATGCAAACAGTGCTCAAATTAAAAGGCTGTTGGTTCCTAGCAGCAACAGGGGAGAAGCAACATATACCTCCCCAGTTGTTCTCATGCAGTCAATTTTCTCTCCTTCAAAGCTTTGTCCTTTTGTATATTTTTTTCCAACCTTACATGAGGCACCAACAAACAACAGACCATGTAAATTGGGCTATTTAAGCTATTACTTAAGAAAGCTATTACTTTTTTCCTTTCTGATTATTTCTTTTTTTCTTTTCAGGAGGCTTCAAGGTATTAGGCTCTTAGTAGATCCCACTCCCCAATTTCCTTGGGTTGTAGAGCACTGAGAAACAACCACTTTGTCCCATAAAGCAGACTAATGAGACTACTTCAAAATCATAACCAAATACAGTCCTTTCTGTGGATGGAGAAGCCACCCCCTTCCTGTCTCTGGCAAATGCAGTAGCATGAGTGCACTGGGGTAGACACCCCCTTTGCAATCTCATTTCAGTAGCACAGCAGCAGTCCTGAGTATGACCTCTCTAATCCTGAAAGCACAATTTCTGTGTGACGAGGCTGAAAGTGTAAATCTAAGCTTTTCAAAGAGCTGAGATGCCAAACCACTTCAATATTAACACTTCCTTGAAAAGCTTTATGGAACCATTTTTTTTTTTTTTTTTTTTAATATGGAGGATGGTTTTCTGTATGCATTTGCTCTGGTACTGAAAGAGGCATTTGGTTAAGAAGTTCAGGAACTATACTGAAATTATTATAGAACTATACAAAGAATGCAAACTGAACATGCAAAGGGGGTTTCTTGATCACCAGTTAAATCTGTATTGCTGAAAGCTGAAAAGTATCCCTGTCAAATTGATTTTTAGACTGTATGAACTGTATTGGTCATAATTTTCCAGTTGTCAGATTTTTTGTTTGCTTTAAGATGTGGTTACACATTATATACATCTTGGAAAATATGTTAGTGAAAACCTAAATCCTGTTCTCCAAGTGTGCTCTCTCATCCCACCAATAGATCTTGATTTCAAGATCTCCCGCTCCTCTTTGGTCCTTAAGCAATATCTTTCAAGAAGGCAAGAGAAAATTGTGCCAGATTTGTCATCTTCTACTTGATGAGGAAAAGCCATTGATTGATCAGGCAGTTAGCACTGTGTGATGCTTGAGAAGAGAGGAGAAAAGTAAAGTTACAGGCAAATGTCCCCAAGAAACTGGTGTTACTGTCCCTCCCCCATCACAGAGAACTGTGTAGTAAGAGAAAAGAGATCTGTGTAGTAAGAGAAATGAGATTAAAACAGCTGCAAAAAGAACCAGTTCCTGAAAAGGTAACTAAAATTGTTAATTTATTAAGCTTATTAACTCTAGCATAGCTCGTTGGGGGATTTCTTGTCAGCTTCAATAAAAAATTGAAAACAAGGACTGAGTAAATTCTGTGGTGCCTTCTGCATGAAAGGCTCTGAAAGCAGTTGAGTTATCTGGCATATCAGCAGTGGCTCCTCTCCCTGCTGACTTGCAGCTGTTAGAGGCAGAGCTTTCTGCTTCTGCTTTGCTTGCTGAGCCCATCTGGAGGAATTTCACAACCATCCCCACAGAGCATTTTGAGTTCTGGGTGATAAGTGCCACATGAGAGCCCTGAGTCAGGGAAGAACTTGGAATACAAATGCCAGAGCTGAAATTGTTTCAGCCCTGATGTCAGGCTCCTAAATAAATACTGAAATAGTTTTTCTTGGAGCAGATTGAAACCTCCATCCTTCCTGTCAGATAAGTGAAATTCCTCAGTTTGTTTTCCACATGAATTGTCATTTTTCCCCTCTAACAGCAGCAGCACCGTCAAAAACACAAGAATTTTAGGAATACATCTTCCAAAGTGCTCTTGAAAGCACAAGGATTAGTATAAGCAATGGTGGCAGAGGGAAGAAGATAGGAATATGTAGAGAACTATCATGGAACTAGAGGGCTTTTGAGACCTTGCAGGGTATTTTGGAGTAAAGATGCACCATGTATAAAGACAGAATTTTCCCTTTTTCAGGCACCAATAGCATTGAACTGTGTAAAAGCATCTTCACCACAGTTGCAGGGCTCAGCCTTTGATTGGTCTTGAGTCTTTAGGGAGCCTCTGTAAAGTAGGTGTTACACTATTGGTGTCCTCCTCTCTTTGAATATGTTCTTTACAGACTTTGTGTGCAGCTCTGAACAGAGAATGATATTGTATGCTTGTTACAGCAAGGTGTTGACTCTCAAGGGAACAGCTCTAATGGATTTTTTTGGCCAGCCAAAAGCCACAGGCCATTCTGTATGATGCTGGGTGAATTGCACTGGGGCTTGTAGCAGCTTAATTTATTTTTTTATTTCCAGCAGGCAGCAGTGACAAGTTGTGTATAAATGGAGGGATACTATTTATCTTCATCTGAAGGGTGTGCAAAACACTAACACAAGCAGTTGCCTACTATAAATACAACAAATTGCCAAAGTTTTGGTGCTGCTGTTAAGGATTTCCTGCAGGTCCACAGCAGGGGAGGCAAAAGATGGTAAAAAAGCAGTTTTTGTTTGTTTTTTTCAAGGCCAAGTTCTTTCCTTATGTGGTTGTAATCCGTTGCTACAGAGCACACCACATTCTGCTGGCTTGTTCAGTCAGTTGCACACTCCCTCCTACAGGAGGGCTCTCTGGAGTATAACAGGTTTCAATAAAGACTTTTTTGTTGTTGAACCCTGAAGTTCAACATAGCAGAGAGGATAGTCCATGTGTGGTGGTTAGTCAGGGGCTGCAATGCTGTGAAAAAAGCTGTGAGGTCCAACATGCTGGTTTGGGTGCAGTCAAATAACAGCCCCCTATGTGTGCTCCCTTCTCAGCCCCTGCATTGCCTGGTGACAGGATCCCTCAGCATCTGGGTTTTGTCTGCTTAACTCTGCTTTTTTTCTTCACCTGGTTTAGCTTCCCCTGGCACAAGGTTAACATCACATCAGTGTCCACTGTCACCATGGAAATAACTGCTGGAGGGAACTGATGGCAATCAGTGAATAATTCTGCTTTTTCCTTTGTGGCATTCAGGTTTTGGTCACTCTGCACAGGGGTTCTCATCTCTGCCCCGTGAGCTGTTCAATTGCAACTCTACAGCTGTACTAATTCTTCCTGCTTTCCAGGTAAAGCAGCTGTGTGGATTGTTGGTGCCCTGCAAGATGATGTTCTCCTGTCGAGGCACCTGCTGAAACTGTAACTGTGAAAGGGGAGACCTTCATGTCTGCAGTGTTACAACCAAACCAAGCCTCACCTCCTCGAGGTGTACAGGAGACTATGGATCTCCTAACCAAAACATTACCATTCAGTTCCCTGGTTTCAAAACTGCTGTGTTGGAATGACCCAAGTTCCTCTTTGGAAACTCAGCTCTCTTGCTTTAAGGGGGCTGCAGTGTCACTAAAGCATGACAAGATGCAACCCAACTTGCAGCTCATTATGGTCTAAATAAGTTTTGCAGAAGGCAGAAGAAAAGGAAGACTGAACAAAGCTGCCCGCCCGCCCCCCTGCCTCCCCCTTCCTCCCCCAAACCCCCCCCCCTGCAAGAACTTTTTTTTCTAAAACCCCAATTCAGTACTTAGTCACTGTTAAACTTGATTGTTAATCAAATGATGTGTTAGAAAAAATTAAGTGTATTTTTCTGCGCCTTACAGAAGTGATTTATGACTTTAGGTGGTAAAAATGTAAGCCATGCTGAAATGCCACACTATGTTTAGTACAGGAATTTTTGAGGGTAGGATGTGAGAGGTTGACTCATGCAGAAAATTTTCTTGACTTGCTACTGATTTTTTTTTTTAACAATTGCACTAAGCTTTCATGATGACATTGTTCTAGGTAGCTCTGATCAGACCAACTCAAATAAATGAGACCACAGGGAAACAGGAAGAATCAGACATGCCCTAAACTACAACAATCTTAGATTAAAGATGATATATTTTTGTAATTTTCTGCCCTTCCACAGGGAGTAAAAGCAGTGTTTTGTACTGTCATGTGCTGACTGTAACTTGTCTACAATTCATCTGTTACACCTTTTTTTCTAAGCAAACTTAAGTCCTCATGTGGAATTATTAGAATGCAGAAAGAACAGTTCTTATTTTTCATGGAAGCTTCATGTAAGTTATCTGAATCTGTATCAAACTGGAAGTTTTCCCCTACCACCTGCTTGACAAATCCCATTTAACTCTAGGATGCATTTTTTTTACCATCACTCCCTGCCATGCTTTGTGCTGCAGAGGTTAGAGCTGTGGGATTACACTGTGAGAATTTGATTGCTGCATCTGGATGGCTCAGGGTTTGGAGGCCACAAGCATGTACACTTTCCAGGCCACCACCAGAAAGAGCAAACCAAACTGGTTTCCTTTCTTTACTTTGTGGTTTTCCTTTAAAGTAACCACAGAGACAGTTCAGACTTCACTGCATCCCTTAACACCTTTTATTTTTGGTTTTTAAGCTGGCTGGAACATAGCTTTCCTTGGGGAATGCTTTTTTTACAATTATTTGAGAATTGTCCCACTGTTTGCTCGACCCTCTGGTAGCCTTCTGCAGTTACCACCCCTCAAGGAGGCTGCAGAATTCCAAAGCACTATCCTTGCAGCAAGCTGCCAGTTTTGGGATTACTGTGTTTTGTTTCCTTTTTTTTTTTTTTTTTTTTTTTTGAAGGCCTGTTGGGATTTGAGGCTTGCTGAGAACACTGAACTGCTTTGTCATGACTGCACAACCTACGCTAGTTCCCTTGGGCCCTGCAGTCAAGTAAAAGGAGGTGAAGGGGAATTATTTTTTTTCCTTATTAGCAGCCTTGCTCTTGCAAAGAAGCTCCCATAACACCTCTTGCTTTCCCCAGCTGTGACTCAGCAAAACAGCCCACTCAGCCTGGATGGAGAAGTCCCACAAGCAGACTGTTGTGTCAGTATTAATCATCAAGGCAATAGAAATGTGCTATCCTGGTTTCATTCATGGAATGAGTTTGAGTCACTCCAGATTACTGTTACCAAGCAATGTTTAACACATCAGCTGCAAGGTGAGGATGGGGCTGAGCTGGTTTTGTTCTGGGTAATAAGAAACGCAGGGAACGGTAGGTTGAGTGAGGTTTTGGGTTGAGTTAAGGAATATCTGGGGCTCTTTCCCCATCTAGGTGAGACAGGTTTGACTTAGGCTAGGTGATTCTGAAGGAAATAGTGTCTCTTCAGGACTAAAGTACTTTGAAGATGAGGAATTACACTTCTGAGGCAGACCGAGTCCTTTTCAAGTCAGGGAAGTGGCGATGCTGAGAGGAGACAGAGGTTAAAAGTTTCTGTTTGCTTTTGTGGAAGGAAGCAATGGAGTGAGGTGGCTGCCTTGTCTGAAGAGACACCATGGCAACATGTTCATGTCCACCCTTCTGCCAAACTCATTATGCTGAGCATCATACAATCTGGATGAGTGGTGGAGAGGGAATGAAACCTCTTTGCACAAAAGAAAGGCAAGACCAAGATATGTAAGAGAGGGACGAGAGGAAAAGGTGCACAAAGGACACTTCTGCATTCCAAGGGTGAATTTGTTCTTGAAATCAAACTTTTCTAACAACTTCAGGTCACTTGCTGAGTTAAGCTGGTGAAAGCCATTCACTCCCCTTGCTTGTGGCTAGAGAATCCCAGTTTCCATAACATGGCCAAATCTCAGTGGTAGACAGAGACCAGGTATTAAAGATATTGAAGATGGAGGTGCTCAGCTTCTGCTGGGGTGTTCTGGCTCCTTGAGGAGGTCCCCGTGTGCCGTAAGCTAAGAAGTGCTTCTAAGCAAACAGCAGCTGCCTGATGGAAAGGCCAAGATCACCAGTTGTTTGTGGCCATGAAATTAGTCTGAATGCTTTGTCTGATACTCAGTTGCTGTTGCAAATGTGAGGCAATGTTTACCTCTATAAAAGTCGCTGTATGTGATTTAAGGTGTCTGGTTAAATATTCTATAGCTATATTTAGTTAAGATTTTAAGAGCACTTGACGTGACTCATCTAATAGTATATATATATATATGAATATTTTTTTAATGGTAGGAATTAGTTTAAAACAGTTTTAATAATTTGGACTGTTTGGTTCAGGTAGTTCTAGCAGTTCATCTGAGAAAAAAAACAGCCATTAACCACTACATGAATGTTTTACTTTAATGTTCTCTGTATCTTACACTGCAGATTTAGTCTCATTGTGACTGTAATGTGTCTTAGTATCTGCTACTATTTTGTGTTGCATAGTCAAACTTGCTTTGTTCAAGAGCATTTTTCAAGGCGTATTTTTTTGTTACAGAAAATGGGAAGAGAAATGTTATTAGATGCCTGCCTGTAGCTCTCACTGCTCACAAAATCCACTGACAAGTAGCAGAGTCAGAGTAAACAAATTAGTGGCTTTCCTCTTTGTGCATGCTGTGTTGTGGAGGAAAAACCCTGCACAGAATTGCAGCTGCTTTACTCCAACCCCAGCCCTGTCACCAGAGAAGACATTTGAGGAGCCAGAAGTTGGTGTGCCATGCTTGCCTGCAGAATTGAGTTGGAAGTACACTGCTAGCTTTATATTTGGGAATTTTTTTTCCTTTTTTTCCCCCCTTAAAGATGTGGATGACTGCAAGTACTTGTTTTGCACGCTAACTTATGCTGTCCTAATGTTTATCTTAACCCAAACTGACTTACAGAAGTCTGCATGCATTAATGAAGTTTGAACACACAAGCACTAAAGCATTGCAATGTTTTGTATCAGTGTTCCCTCTGATCCACTGTATGTAGCATAACCTCTGAAGGGTGATAGGCTATGGTTTTCACTAAGGGTTTTTCTTCTGTTAAATGAGTTTCCACTGCTGCAGTTCTTGTGTGAGGAGTTACAGGACCATGTGTTTTGTTATGTGCAATTGTTTGAACTTTTTAAAAAATGTTTGAGATTTTGTCCTTGTGACCAAAGCATCTTTTTAAGAAAAAATTGCCGAGTTTGAATGAACTTCTCATGTTTCAGTAGAAACTGCCATCATTAAACATGTTCTTGAAATCCCCCAGTGTTGTTTGTTATGTTTAAAGAGGGAGTGGGAAAGGGGCTGTTGCAGCTTGTTCAAGTTTGGTGAGAGAGAGCATCTTGCAGGATCCCTCATTAGAATGCTCCAAGTCCCTTTGTCCTGTGACCCTGAACTAGAGATTGGCAAGGGGGAAACTGATTATAGCAGCATGGTAAAGGAAGATGTTTAAACACATGAAGTCCCTGTGTGTTTAAACTGGCTTGTGTCCCAAGCTAGGCTTCCACCTGGATTCAAAAGGCAAAAACCTCTGCAATACGGCAGATACCTCACTCAGTACCTTGAACTCCAACCATGTTTGCTATCTTGAAGCCCACAAACTGCGGACCTGATATCCCAGACTCCTTAACCAAGTGCTGTTGGGCCTCAGCCCCAATCCACCAGTTTTGCAATAAAGTTGGGTTCTGTAGGAAGTTCGAGACCCCTCAAGGTGATCCCCAACCTAACACTGAGCTGTTGCTAAATGCTCCCCTCAGCTGCAGAAATCTAAATGCCAGGTAAGGAAAGGCTGCACATGCAGTCTCTGGGCATATTTACCTTTCTGATGAGGTGTTAAGTGAAAGATGAGCTGAGGATCAAAAACCTGGTGGAAATTATTAGCTAAGAGGGAGGTAAAAAGCTAGAGCTTGCAGAATATTGCAGGTAGGGTTCTGGGCACGGAGGACAAGGGTCCATTTAAACCTTTCTGAATTTTAGCATGGAAAAAGTCTGAGGCTACAACTAAGTTTTTGCACAACCTATTAATTTTTAAAATGAATCCTATTAAAGGGCTGCTTCTCAAAGATCTAGAGTTCTGCATGGGCCAAAGTATGTTTTCCTCTTATACATCACTGTTGCCACCTTTGTATGAGCTGCTGCTCGTATTGGCAAGTGTGTGCTCAGGTTAACTGAACAGGTCTAATACACATTTATAACTCTGGAAATGGGAGAGGGGCTTTCCTTGTGTCTCCTAGTGTCAGATCTTGGCATGCCTTGATACCAATAACTGCAAAATTGTTTGGCAAGTGCTATCAGAGACCTTACCAACACTGCCTGGATTTCAATTATGCCTGACAATGAGCTCTATTAAGAGCATGAAACATGAATAGCTCTAATTGCTTAAGACCAAGTAGTCTGTAACTAGGCTGCACAAAAACATCATTGAAGATGGTTCATCTCCCTATCAGCTGGCAATTAGCAATTTCTAAGGGACACACTCTTCTAGCTCTGCTTCTTCACAGACATCTCCTCTTCTCAACACTGCCAACTAAGCTCCCAGTTGTCTTACTTCTCCAGTGACTGTTTGCTCGTGGCATGTTAAATGAACTGAGTATAATTCTATAATTCAAAACAGTATTGCTATTTGATGAAAAACAACTCCTCAGTTCAAGAAGACACAGGAAAGGGTGGCCGTTGATTTCCAAGCTGAGCAGCAAAGGGTCACAAAAATTCAGATGCAGTCCTTGATGGCTTTTATGAGGCATAAAGCTGGTTCCTAGGTTTTTCTCTCTCTTCCTGCTGTTTTTTCAGACATGTTCTCTCACTTCTCTCACACTGCGTGAGGGGGGCCAGCAGCACTTATGTCCCCTGACTCCAGGGGACAACCCTCTTAGGCAGGGGAAGGGAGATCGTGAGTGGCTTGAACAGCCACTTTATAGTTTCAACCAGCATGTTTTATCTCTACTTTGAAGAGTTTATAATCTTAATTGCCAGCCTTCAAAGGCTTCCAGTTCTGGCTTGGGAATACACTGCTGGTCACTGCCTGTTACTGCCCACTCCATCCCTCTCAGTGGTGGAGGAAAACCATGGATCTGCACATAACCAAGGGCTAGGCTTCCCTGGGCAAGGTTTCAACTCGGGAGTGTGCAGATGGGGAACTGATGATTTGAAAGATGAGAAAGGATAAAGATGAGATGACCTACTGCACCATTTCACCCAGGTTAATTTATTTTAAGGCTTTTATATTAAGAGAAACACGTATCATCTACCTAAAGCTCTTCCTGACTCCCTTGAGCTTCTTACACTGACTCTAGGTGGTTTAATTCAATGTACATGTTATTCTGTCAGTTCAGCAACAGAAAGTTTCTCAGGACCTTTACCAATTCCAAAACCCAAATGAGCCAGTTTGGCCATTTTCTCTGATCTGTGGTAGGCAGCACAGTGTCCCTGGTGACTCCTCTGCCAGGTCCAAAAGCCAGGAAAATAACTGTGGCAGCAATTCTGCTCACACACAGGCAGAAGAGAAACTTGCTCAGGGCTATAGCATCACAGAAGCCAAACTCTGTCCTCCAGACTCACTGGCCTTGCTCACACTAAATCCTCAGCTGGGAGTTTCAGATATGCATTGCAGGGTAACAAGTCTATGAAAGGGACACAAAAGAGGCTGGGCTGAGGCACTTGTCCTCAACTCTGATGCCAGTCCAGAAAACTCACTATGGTGCTGCTGAGCAAAAATAAAATGCTACAAATCATCCATTTCTTGATGTGTCGCTTGTAAATCTTTTGCCTCCACCAGCTGCTTTCCCTCCTCCTCCTCCATGAGTTTCCAGACTGCCTCTGCCCTGGTACAAACATATATAAGCTGAAAAGAAGCTGTTCTTCACACTTCCCCTCTTCTCCTGCCCTCAATTCACAAAGGTTTAAGCTGAGGTCAAGAATATTTGACACTTTCCCACTTGACACATTCCTGCCTGGCTGTCATCAGAATTGTCTCAGCAGCACCTTTTGGACAGTGTCTGAAATCACCTAGCTCTCTCCATCTCCTTGCCTACGGATTTCTACAGTACAGATGTCAGAGGCATAAAGATGTTTCTCAGATAAACAGAAAAAATAGTATCCTTAGCCAGCATCTCCCATTTCCTTCAGCCAATAGATTTTTATTTTTTTTTGGGGTCAAACCAATCTTGATGCTGCAGCAATGCTCTCAGAGCTTGGTAGTGAACTCAGTGGTCCCTGCCCTTCTTCCTCTGCCATTCCACTTGATATCCAGCTTCCTAGGATATTTCTGCCACCAACTTCCCTTCCTCCTGTGCCCAGCCTGGGTGGGTTACCTGCAGTTACAGGTTGGCAACAGCCTTGGGATAAAGCCATGGCAGGAAAAATGAGGCTGTTTCTTCAGGAGTAATGAGGCAAAAGGCTTTTAAAACAAGAGGGAGGTCTTGCTAGGAAAAGCTGATAATCCCCAAGGCTTATTCAAGAACACAAACCCACCAGCTAACAGCAGCCACATTTTCCCAGCACACCTCAGCCATTTGATGCTCCAGCTCTATCCCAATCCCTAAAACCACCTGGACTTGGGCACAGAGCCTGTAGGTGTGGGATGTAGAAGCCAGAACTGCTTGGTGAGCGGCAAACTTCAAAGTAACTTAATTCAAGGTTCCAGTCTGAGCTCCTGGAGTTAAGTCAGGTCTTTTAAGTGGTATTGGCATTCCTGAACCTTGCTAAGCTTCACTAAAACAACAGTAGGATCCTTACAGTCAGGGTCAGATTTTTGCTGAAGAGCTCTTCAATGAGCTGCTCAAATCAACAACTTAATCTGTCCATCTGTGTAAATGTAATGTTTTTAAAGTCACATATTTGCATCACATTGTTTACTGCTGTCCAAGGAAACAAATTATTTGCTTTTAACATAATCACTATCAGAAGTAAATTATTCAGCATTTGCTGCTTGTAAGTTAAAAAAAAGGAATTTCTTTTTAGTTCCTTCCTCTTTTTAATAAGATCTACACAAGCTGCAGGGCACACTTTTAGGCTCCTGTAACCAAGATTTTGTAGAATGGATTAATAATCTATTTTGCATATTTATAAATACTTTATTATTTATTAATGGAAGATTTCAGGAGTAAATTTATAAACTTGCCATGTGTTCTCAGTCTTTCAGAGAAAAAATAGTTGCTTGTGTCAAAGAGCTGGAAATCAGAGCTGGCAAAAAAAAAACCCCAAAAAACAACAAAATGAGGGAGTCTCATTAGTGTGAAAACCAACAGCCAAGAGCCTTCCACGGGCACACACACAAAAAAACAACCAACATTAGATGTCAAATACAGAACACAGCATTCAAGATATACCAATTCCCTGCTCTGCTTGCCAAAAACCAACAGGAACCCAGTGCAGCCCGAAGCACTGGTCCAACCCATCCTAAACTCCCTCTCCAAGGGGCCATTACTGCACTCAGCCACAGCATCTCCAGGTACTTTAAGATTCAAGAGTCTTGAAGAGAGGGATGAATCCCTTTGTGATTGAAATCTCAAGAGTAGATACAAGTGTCTGGTCACCTCCTCATATCTCACTCTGCTGATGCTGAGAGCCACAGGCCTCTCATGCATCACTAAGATCAAAGATGGATTTTTCAGGCAGAAAACACTCAGAAAGAGGCACAACCATTGAACAGGCACATGCACATGTGATTTGCTGATACCATCATGCTTCACTTAAAGAGAAAAACAAAATGCCCTCTAAATACTTAATAAAAAGACATTTGAAACAATACCTGTCTCTAGGAAGCCTTCAGAGATCCATCTTTCTCAAGAGTATCCAGCTCCTCTGCACTCAACAAGCTCTTGACTTATAAAGCTTCTCCCAGCCACCATATCCCACCTACCCTGATTACTTCACTTGTGCCCTTTTTAGCTTTCTGGTCTTGCTCTCCCCTCCTCCTCCCTGCCCCTCATCAAGTGACTTAACAGCTCCCAGCTGCCTTCCTTGCTGAGGATACCCCTCCCACCCCACTCTTCCTCTGTCACACTCAGGTGGAGGAAGAAGCCCAAGGTACAAATCTACAGATCCAAAACAGAGTTGGCAGCTTCCATAAGGACATAGTTGTAGGCTGAAGGCTTTGAAACTATGAAGATTCCCCAAATGATGGCCCTCCAAGGGTGCTGAGGCTACTCACGGATGCTGAGGCTACCCCAGTGCTTGCACCCCTTCCATCCTTCCCCTGGGGCACAGCTGTAACCTGTAGCCATGTGTCCAGAGCTTCACAAGACAAGGCAAATCCTTCCCATTGCTTCAAAGACATTGTGTGCATTTCTTAATCCTGGAAAATGTTTCTCTGCCTGCTTCCAAGCATAAAATGACTGACACTTGATACCCTGGTGCCAGGGCAGCATTTTTCAGGCATTTAAGTGAGTGCTGGGCTTGGCGTTGCCACTGGTGTGCACTGTTGCTGAATGCCTTCCTGCCAGGCTGAGCTTCCAGCTCCTGCCAACCCGTACATCCTGAGCCACGGGAAAGACCTCATGGAGCTCCAGCTCTTAACCAGGGCTCCACAGGTTCAAGCAGGACATGACCATCCTGCACAGAGGGCTGCAAAACCTAAAGCTCCATGAGCCTGGGAGCTGCACCCGCCTCTTTTCAATCCCAAGCTGGCACATCAGGAGGGAGTAGCAAGGTCTCTCTTGGTATGGGAGAGCTGATTAATGAGTCTGGCTCATAAAAGCTTGGCCAGAGAACTGAGGCAACCTGCTGGGCTCTTCAGCAGCAGAAGAGACAGCCAGGAGCAAGGTTGGTCTCCTCCCATCAGGGAGAGCTGCTGTGCAACTTCCCCTGCACTGGAGGCATCAAGGGGCTGCTGCTGTTACAGGCAAAAAAAAAGCCTGGGAAAGGTGACGTTTTCTGCATTCATTTTATTGTATTTTTCTGAAAGAGACTTGGAGTGTTTGGTGTTTTCTTTGATTTGAATTTCAGAGGAAGCAGAGCAGGTGCCCTGCCTTCTGATGGGAGCAGGTGGGGGAGAACAGAAGTAGAGGAGAGAAGGTGAATGGAGATGCAGTTTAGCAGCATCCCCAAGTGTGGCAGCTTGTCAGTTCTGCTGTTTAATTGTTCCCTGCAACTTGAATACTGTGAAAGGCATTAGTAATAATAGCAGCTTCATTATGTTCCTTTTTTTGATGTGCTGTCTAAAAAGCTGAAATCTGAGGAAGGACATTAGGCTTTGGCTTCCTTGGGATTTTTTTTTTTTGCAGAGCCTGGAAATGCTTCAGCAAAGCCTATTAAGTCCTGATACAAATGTGTGCAAACAGAGATCTGCATGCAGAACACAAATACAAATAATACAAATAATATAAAAAATATAAACCCCAAGTTATTTAAGGGTTGCTTAGTCAGGGGTTGTGGTACTGCAGCTCTGAGCTTTTGCACCCCATATGTTAGACCCTCCCAAAAATGCATGAACTGCTAGGTCAGAGAGCAAGAGCCCTTTTAAGGAGCTACCTTAATATAGCACACCATGTCCTGTGGGCTTGGAAGCTTTGTTGGGATGGAGGTAGGAAGGTGCAGGGGACACAACATGGCTTGAAGAGCTGGACAAGAATCCATTCCTGCCATCTTGGCTATTGTGGAGGGGAGCTCAGATCCTGCTGCTGTACTTCAACATGGCCAAAACATTAAATCATCTCATTTGATGGCTCCATCTACCTCTCTTATCACATCCCACTGGCTGCCATTTGTCAGTGGGGTGTTTGGAAATGCAGTGTGACACCTCAGAGTTCCCTGGGGGGTTCACACCTTGGTGCCATTCAGCTTGCATTAAGCTTCAGTAAAGCATATACAGACCCTGAGTGAGAGAAGGAGGAAGAGTTCCAAAATCACAGCCAGTTCAGCTGTGGTGCCACTGAGACAGCCGTAGAGGCGGATTTCATGTCCCAGCTGATGAGCCCTTGTTTCATTCTCAATACATGGAGGCATTGTTCTGCTTTTTTGTCTTTCCCACCCCAGCAATAAAGAGCCAGAAGGACAGATCCTGCTCCTGCTACCCCCAACACAAACGTGGAGCCATCCCACTGCTCACAAAACTATCGATCCCTGCTGTGTACAAGACACATTGATTCTTTTTCCTCACTCCAGTGCACAGAAGGCAGAGACAAGTTAAAGAGACCTTTTAATGGCACTGGGGATTGTGGCTGCAGGAAAGATGTTCACGTGAGATGCTGGAGTTTGTCACAACTCAACCTCCTTTTCTTCCCAAAGAGGTCTGCAGCCTGCAGTGTTTCCATGGCCAGGAGGGTATTTACCAAGCTTGCTGTGTTGAGTTTTTGCTGTTGGTTGCTGGGAGGCACAGACTCACTGAGAAGGAAGAATTCAATGCAGCAGCAGCAGCCCAGGGCAATAGGAGGTGAGAAAATCCTCTTGCACGTCAGGCAAGAGGCTAAGCTGAGATTTCACAGTTTGCTGAGACAAGGTCTTTGCAGTGACCTACATTCATACACAGTGGGAGCTGAACAGAAACAAGATGTGATGAAAGAGCTGAGGTGGGATGTGGCTGCTGGGAGGGCTCTGGGAGGCTGCACTGGTTGGAGCTGGACCCTTGGTGCTGGGACCAAGTGTGCTGGGCTGAAATCAAACTCAGGTGCCTGTCCTCTTTCCTGATGAAATCAGTGACAAATATGGCTCTCCCTGGGCAGCCTCAGAAAGCTGTTGATGGGGAGAAGAGGAAAGAAGGGAAGAAAGTTAAAGTCAAAAAAGTTAAAACCCTAGGTCAATCAGGCTGTTTTTTTTTTTAGAAATGAACAAACATCTCTCTCCAGGGAGCAGGAGATATGAGTCTCCTTCCACCTCTTGCCTCCAGGCCCATATTCTGCACTGCTGCTGCTCCTGCCCCATCACAGGCTCTCAGGCACCCAGAGGCCAAAACATTGTCTTGAAAGGACTTGAGAAGATCAAAAATTAATCTTATTTGTTTATTCATTGGTACTTCATTTTGGTTTATAGAGGGTTGTCTCTTAATGAATTTGAGTGTCCCAGAAGACACCTGTTTGCACACTTCTCTGCGCATCCTGCCATCTGTAAGCTCTTCTAGTCAGGGGTTTGAAAATGAAAATTGAGCATGGACTCAGATTGAGGAGCTGGAGCTGCAGGAAAAAAACCCCAAAATAGCCTTTGAAGCAGCATGAAGCTCAGGAGAGGATCAGGGTCACCTGCAGAGCCACTCTCAGCTCAGTGGGGCAGACTCACACCTCACATGAGAGCTGGAGCTGCCATGCCTGCTCCAAACACATCCTCCTGGGGGTGTGTTTGATATTGGAGAGTCAGAGCCTGCTGGATTTCGGGCTGTGTGGAGGTCAAGAGCTGGAATACAAAGAGTTTCTTGGCAGGTCTGGGCAATTAGCAGCCCCTGTTAAGTCCCCAGCAACCTACGTGCAGCTACCTCCTTGGAATCTGTGTAGTCCCATTGGTTTGGGGTTTGTTTTTTCTTTTTTCATTTGCAATTGCCAGAACCTCAGCAGGGACTCAAGTGTTGACACCCTATTCATCTGTCTTGTTGCTAACTGAAGAACTATTAGTATAATAAACATTTCACCTTGTGTTTTAAAGCCTCAGCATGGAATTATTTAGAGAATTTCACTACAAATCTGGACCCTGTGGCTTTTGTCAAAATACTGAACAGTGAATTCTCCTCTTGCCTTCCTTCTGCCTTGGTTAGTGGCAATAATCTTTCCCCCACAGCTGCTAATCCTCTTTGCAAAACCCTTTGATGAGTGCAGCTCCATCTCTCCTCTGCCCTGCCCTGCAGTCATTTGTATCAACCCAGTATGATGCTGGGAATGACCTGGTGGGACTTGAAACTGCTGCCAATGACCACAGAAGATGGAAGCCATGAGAGATGGGCCCAGAATGGTCAGGGATGGCTTAGCCAGTTACTCAAATTTGGAGCACAATGCTGTCTGTACAGGGTGGGTATGGCCCAGCCATGCCTCAATGCAAAGGGATATCTCATACAAGAAAAATCATTCCAGAAGGCACTGAATCTCTCCTGAATCCTGTCTCAAAGCTTCAGACATACCAACTTGCTTTTATTTTTAACAGGGGCAAGATCTAGCCTGGTTGCTGTGTTAAAAACACACTCAAGCAAACAAAACCTGAGGATCATTAGCCTCACCCCCAAGCCTGAGATGCTGATTTATTTTTTACCTCTATCTTTCCTTGGTGTGCAGGTGTTAAGTCTCAGCTCATTACATGCTTGCCTTTAAAATCATCTCTGGAGCAATGGGTCCTCTCAGACTAACACCAGAGCAGTGATTGCAGTATCTCTGGGACAACCTTTGTGATGGGCACAGATTAATCAAGCACCAGTTATGGTGCAAATTCAACCCCACAAGAGAATGGCAAGACCTCAAATGCTCCCTCATATAATAGTAACAGTAAGCTTTTATTTAATGTTCTCCAGCAATCTATCTCCATGAGATAGCTTTAACAAGGTGGGCTCCTGTTTTTCTCCTTTAGAAAATGAAGAGCTGCAGCAGAGATGCTAAATTGTCTCCTCAAGTTCACACATTTTTGAAGGGCTGCCTGGTAGAACCAGGAAAAAAAATTCCTATTAAATATACTTCTGGTCAAATTTCCATTTTCTATGTGCTGGAAATTTTCCATGGGAACAACAGGATTTGTACAGATGTTCTTGACCGAGAGAAACCAAATCACATCCAGATGATCCAACCTGCAAATATCAGGCATATATATCAAACCAACAGCCCCTCAGTCAAGTGGCACAGATAGAAGAGGAGCATCGGGGCACTTGATGTCCAAACTGTGATACAGCATTTCAGCAACACTGGTGAATGTCAGACAGGCTGAATGCTTTTTAAGTCTTTCTAAATCCCTCTGTGTGTGCATTTGGGTAGCTTTCTTTTCTGGGAAAATTGTAGCTTTTTTCCTTCACTCTCCAAGAAAGCAAATGCTGAGACACCTCAGTGGGAATGCTCTTCTCCTGCCTGGTGGGTAGGGTGGGATTAAAGCTTTAGAGGGATAGAGCACAGAGTTTCCTGCTGACAGGTCCACTCCCTCCTTCAACAAATCTGTGCCTCTGAAAACCAGAGCATATTTGTGTCCTGCCTCGAAGTTTTGGACGGCCCACATGCTCAGCTTTATGATAACCATTGAGGTGTACAAAAGGAAACAGTTATTCCTTGTGGACTGTAAAAGATGGCCAGTCTGGGTCCTTTTGTACAGCCTTTCCCCATTTCTCCCTCCTGGTTTATTACAGCCCAGAGACAAGCCCACTGCAAGACTTCATTCTTTTTTTATGAAATGCCTTGTAGTCCATTTACCAGCACATTGTAAAATCTTATCATAAATAATTAAAACTACATCTGTCAAAATAAGTGGCCAAAATCCTTTTTGGCAGTGCTATGAAATATTATCCTACTAGGGTTTTTTGGGGGAGGGGATGTGGGAAATTGTTTTTTGGGGTGGTTTTTGTTTTTTTTTTTTTGTGGTTGCAGGCTGGCAGCCAGGAGCCTGGCAGTGGCCTGCAGTCAGCAATGAGTTTCCCAGTCATTAGTTCAAATTAGAGCAGCTCATTCCACCCCTCCAATGGCAACTCCAGCTTCTAATGACTGAGGAAGGTGCAGGCTGAGACCTTCTCCCAAGCAGAGCAGAATGGTTTATTTTGTCCCTCCTGCTGAAAAGAGGACAGTTGTGTAAGGCTGTGTTCAGAGGGATTTCCAGCCAGGAGGGCTGGGGCCAGCAGAGAGCACATGGCTTTGGTTAGAGAAGCAGAAATCTTGGCAAAAACCAAAAAACTCCTGGGGGCTGGGGAGGTTGCAGCCTCCAGGTGTTTTGCAAACCACTGCCCCTCCAGTGGCCTGTGTTTGGATTTCATTTCAAACCTACCTTTTCTTCATCTCCTCCTTCCAAAATAGACCTAGGGAGATGTTTTTGCTGGAAGTAGGAACACGATGGGAGGGACAAATCCACCAGGATAATGTGTGCAGGGCTTTGAGATGTGCACTGTACAGAAGGGGGCCTAGAGGGAGCAGGGCTGGAAGGTTCCACTTGGGACTTTCTTAAAAATGCTGGCGGGGACTCTGGCTCTCAAGGTCTCCTCTCCCAGCAGTAAAGCAGTGAGACCAAGACCCTAATTTCTCCTGGGCTTGTTCCTCCCCCAGTCACTGGGCTTACCCTGAGGTTTTTTTCTTACTTGATTTGCAGCTGTGGAGACCCTGACCCAGGACTTGTAGGCATGGAAGAGACCAAAGTTATGGATGAGAATGTGATGTGAGCTCCAGGTAAAAGCTGAGCCCTGCAGGGATGGGGAAGAGGAGTGCAGGGAGCTCACACAACATTTTCACCAGCCACAAGACACGTGGTGTTTCTGAAGTCCCAGCTCTTGGGCCTGAGATTATTTGAGATTCTCATCTTGTATTAATACAGCAAAAGCTGCAAGTTTCTGGCCCTCATGCTTAACAGGGAAAAAGCTTGAAAAAAGACCCTGGGAACTAGAGAAACATAACAAAATTAAAAATAGATGGCATGCAGAAAGATTCCCACAGGTATTATCCCAAAAAACCTGTTGTGATGTGGAAGAAAGACTGAACTCTGGAGTTATCGGCTCCAAAGCTAGTACTTCCTTCCCAGGAGAGAGAGAAGCATCCTGAGTCTTTCAGCGGTGTTTCCCCAGTCTTTCCACCCCTCCCTGGTGTTACAGGGACCCAGCTGCTCCCAGCCAGGGTGGAGCTGAGCATCCCCAAATCTGCTGCACATCCAGGCTGCTTCTGCCACATGCTGCAGTCTGGTGGCTGCCACCTGGAGAGGATATTTTGGTGGCTGCACAACCAAGGGAGCAGACCAGAGGTCCAGGGGCCAGGAAACCTGCAGTTTTGTCTCTGGCACTGCCACTAACTTGCTGCCTGATGGGTGGTGGACCAAGCCACCCTGCATCTAGTGTGGCAGGCACTTGGCTGAGTGGTTTGCAGAAATACAGGGTACTCACCTTCACTGAAAATTAAGCTGTGACTTCAGGTTCCTGGCTTTAACTATGGAGATGACAGTAAAACCTTCCATGCCTCTGTTTTCCTTATCTGTAGAGGGAGGATAATTGCATTGGCTCATCATCATAAATTGCATTGAGCCCTTTGTCTGAGGTGAGAGTGTATGTTTCTCAAAGAACCTCAGGCATTTGGAAGCATAACTCCTGGTGAAAATCAGTTTGCAATTAGTCTTAGATGTTTTTTTGAAATTATCCCCTCCACACACCCTGTATCTCCCTAGCACAAGGTCTCATTTCTTGCTGCTTTCCCTCTGGAGGAGCAGCATTCACCTCCAAAGTTTTTCCTCCATTCCTACCCGGCTGCTTCAGGTCCTGGAGATCTGGGACTGGACCCACAGCTCTTGGCTCCCTGTGTCCTCATGGGAATGAGCTCTGGAAACTGCTGACCATCTGGGACACACTGCTGGCTTCTTCCAGATCACTGCTGCTCTTGGATTTCTCCTCCTTTGTAGATCCAGTTGAGCCCTTCGGGTGGCTTTTAAATGCCATCTCCCCTGGGACTTGTTAAAGTGCTTCATCAGTGCCCATCTTCCTCTGCAGGGGTGACCTTTAACTCATCTCTGCTGTTGCTACCTGACTTGGATCACCTCAGAAGAAAGGTTGCCATGGTGATTTCATATTCAACTCAGCCAAAAAAAAAACCAAACCACACCACACCAAAAAAAAACCCCAAACCAGCTTCTGTGTCTTATTAAATATTCCCTTTTGAGGACTCTGTGCATGGAGACCCAAGGCCAGGGGTTGCCAGGATTCAGTGCAGCCAGGAGTTTGGTCACTGGGAGTTTTCTCACCAGCCAGCCTGGCTGTTCCTCACCCCTTTGCCAAGCCCAAGGCTTCTGGTGTGGTTTTTATCCTTTTTGTTTTTCTTTTTCATTTTTGTTTTGTTTTTGGTTCTCTTCCCACGAGTTAGGATAGAAGCTAGGGGTTTAAAGCCATCAGTAGTACTAAGAAAACTCTTCTGCAAAATGTCAATCTGCCTTTTCAAGGGGGTTTTTCACTGCTCTCATCTAAACTGTGCTGTCAAATGTCAGGAGTGGATGCCTAATGAGGATCAGTTGGAAGCCCTAATTGGATGGGTATCCTATGGACTGCTTTTTTCCGATTGTTGTTTTATCCATGGGACTCTGTTTTCATAGAGACCCTCATTAAATTTTAGAAGCTAATCTCCATTTGGACTACAAGCTCAGGGAACCTTGGTCATCAGGGGCTGCTTGGAGCTGTGGCTGGTTCATGGGACTCACCTTGAAGGCAGAGAGAAAACCTACCCAGGATACTTCTGCAGGAGCAACAAGGACCATTCGGGGGCATAGGCAGTTCTTTTCTTGAAAAAAAGGAAATTAAGACCTAAGGGGAGAGAGGTTATGGGAGTGATGGAGAAAGGGCCAGGGAGTGTTGAGGTGGCTGGTTCAGGATTCCCTTCTCCAGTGAGAAATGTGAACACACGAGGGCATGAGGAAGGGGTCTGGCTTGTAGAGGTGTTCACTGGATTTATCTCCAGCTGGATTGGGCATCCACAGCAGCAGGCAGCACACCCCTGATCGCTTCCAGCACCATGAGCCACCTCAGACTCATGTAACACCTTAAAACAGGCAGAGAAAATGCCTGCCAGCCCTGCACTGACCTCTCCTGCCCTCATTAACCCCCTCCAATTCTATGGCCTCTGTCAGAGGCAGCAGGTGCCCCAAAAACTGATTTTGGGGCATCTGTGACCAAGCACAGAATTCACTGTGCTGTATGGCCTTGGAATTAACAGCTGAACTGCTCTGCCCAAGGATTATCCCAGCCCAAATCCCAACATTCTCTGCATCCCACCTCCTGGCATATGCTGTGGTCCTGGCAGCCAGATGCAGGCAGTGGGGACACAGTCACTGGGCAGATCCCCGTGGTGGCACAGAGGTCCTCCTGCACTTCATTGTCTTTATTGTGCAGCACATGCTTCCTAAGAGGAAAACTTTTCCCAGGGGGGTTTGTTTCTCCACTCCTGCACATTTTTACAACAACAGTTCTTCTCTGATTGTCTTTCCCCATCAACAAAACAATTTATAGTGGGTGATTTTGAAAACATCCTGCTGTCCTGTAGTCATGCTTTTATTGCTCCTTTAATTAAAACCTTGGGAAGACCATAAAAGACACACCACAGATGTGTTTCCATACCCCGTTTCCCATTAAACACTTATGACTTATAGGCATGACTTATAGGACCCAGAGAGGTCCTTGCTGCCCCCCTCTGCCCTGCAGCACACTCAGGGGTCCACAATTTTAGCAGGAATTGGCTAGCAATTGGCTCCTATTCCAACAGGCATGGAGCACCTTCTCTCCACCCCTAATTACATTTCATTTAACACATGCAATTACCAAAATTACTTCTTCCAAAAATAAACCACAGGATGTGCTGAGCTGCCTGGCTTCTTGGATGGTTGTTGGACAAGAAATTTCTCCCCCGCCCTTGGCCTCTCCTAGAAAGCTCAGGAGCAGGCTAGTGGGTTTATAAATCTGCCCCTTCCCTAAAATCCTGAGAAAAGATGCTGTGAATCCTGTACTGGAGGCAGGTGAGACACACAGGTTACAAATCATAATGCCTGCTCAGTCATTTCTGGGCATTTGTTACGGTGTCTTAAGTCAGCAACCTCAACAACTCCCCTGGTCTCCAGCCAGGAATAAAAGCACTGAAGGAAATCAGGCCACAGTAATTTCCCCAAACCACAGAGCTAGCATGCATGGTAATTAATTCTTTTAGTGGAGAAAGGATTTTTTCTGCTATGAACTCTCCCAGGGGCTGACACAATAGTACATCTCCTTGGTGGTCATCCCACAGCTTTAATCATGTGTCCCACACAATTCTGCAGAAAAATTAATCAGAAATTTTTCTGGTGTGGGGCTTGAAATTGAGCTGCCAGGATCCATCCTCAGAAAACAGAGATATGACCTTCTGAAGGCAGGGATGAAGTCGTGGTGCTGCTGGGCTGGGTGGAAGCTGCCTCGACTTCAGCATGGCCAGAATTTGTCCCACCAGACACTGGCATCTCAGTGCAAGGGACAACAATTCATGCTATGATCTGGAGTCTTTTGTGGCTCATTAGTTGTTTTAAATAAAAGAAAATAATCAGGTCCAGGGCTTGTGGTTAATATAGAGCACAATTCACTTTTCTTAGAGTTGTCTTAGTTACGGAAGAACTTGAAGAGTCCTTTCTCCAGCTTCTTAGAATTTGCCATTGAAAGTTTTCTGAATCATGCTTGCAGACCTCTTTAAATCTGATCACAGATGGAGCATAAGTGCCGTGTTATTGAAGTTGAAGGACACAGCTTACTTTCTGGGGAGTCATACATTGCAGTAAGCTGATACAGAATAACTAGGATGTTTTTTGTTTTCTTGTCTTTTAACCATGTTTCCTTCAAAGCTTCCACCTACAACACAACATACACCCACCACCATAACAAATTCATTATTTTACAGCAAGCAAAATCAAACAGGAGACAAATGACTGTTGTTTAGTGCCATTAGTTTTGATGGCTTTACACAATATTTGAGTCATTGGCTCATCCCTTGCTTTGGAGGAATCCCAAATCTGGATGAATCTACGCACATTATAAACCATCCATGGGGCCAGGCCAGGCCTTCCTAGCAGATGGAGGTCCATATGTTTTGGCTCTGCACCCATATGGAACACTAATATGCAGTCCAGGAATAGAGCATGCCTCTTCTCTTTGCAAGCAATCTCGAATCCAAAGTAATTTTCAGACACAAGCTGAGTTAAGCAAGTTCAGCTGGAACTTGTGCAGAAAGACTCTACAAGACTGATGGTCCAAGTATAATATTTTCCTTGCTCTGTGGTTCCTGCTGAAGCCTAAATTGCAACATTTTCTAGAAAGCAGCATGTCAGGCTTCCTAGAGTGCCAGTTAAAAAAAAACAAAAAACCCCAACATTACAGTCCTATAATATGGTTTAACCTTTGTTGCCTGAGTCACACAGTAACACAGAATGCTCCATCAGCCCTTGCTGGAGGAATTTCTCCAGGCAACCCAACCAGAAAATAGCTGGGGGTATTTCACAATGCCTGGGAGGTTTTGTTTGCTGGAGGCACAGGATTAGTATCAGATGTCCTGCCTCAATTTCCACATAGAGAGACTTAACTTCTACTGCTGACTGCACTACTCTGCCAGCACCAGCAGGTTTGTTCTGGCCACACTGGGGAGGAGATACAACTTCCCCAGCTGCTTTTTGGCATTCAAAAGCTCTGTTTGTCCTGGTGCCTAATCCTTGCTCAAACTCAATGTTTTTCTCATCAATAGAATGCAACTGATAGAGATTGGTCCTGTTTTGAGCTCATAAGCAGCAAATTCAGTGCCAGCCTGAGTCAGTCTCAAAGGAGGCTGATACCTCCTGTCAGATGGCATCCCCCTGGGGTGGTCAGGGCTGGGGTGAAGATCCTCCTCCTGCCCTGTTTTAGGAGGCTGGAGATACAGGCTGCTGTCTGGTTGCTGAAGGTTCCTATGCTAACTGAGCTATTCCCATCCATGCTGTTATTCCATGTTTATCCTCAGCTCGTGCACGAGGTCCTGAGAGCACCAAGGTGGGGAGGGCTGGTGGGTGCTGACTGATTCTTGTGGAAGTGCTCATAGATTTGTTTGGGGGATGATGTTAAGCAGCTGAATGAGTCTGTCTTCAGCTGGATTGTGAATGTAATTGGCATGTGACAACCTCACTTGTGCATCAGGCCAGGCTTGATGGAGCTGAATAGGAGTTATTCCTGGCTGGAAAAAGAGCTTGTTGCTGAATGCCTTGATGTAGCTGCTTCTGCGAGAGAAATCCATTCTCTGGGGAGAGTGATGATTTGTCTGGTTATCAGATTGTTTAGTTTGGAGAAGAGGAGGCTCAGGGGAGACCTCATCACTCTCTACAACTACCTAAAAGGAGGCTGTAGCCAGGGGGAGGTCAGTCTCTTCTCCCAGGCAGCTACCAGTAAGACAAGAGGGCATGGACTTAAGCTCTGCAAGGGGAGGTTTAGGTTGGATATTAGGAAAAAAATTCTTTACAGAGAGGGTGATCAGGCATTGGAATGGGCTGCCCAGGGGTATGGTGGATTCTCTGTCCCTGGAGAGACTGATGTGGCACTCAGTGCCATGGTCTGGGAACCAGGGTGGCAGTGGATCAAGGGTTGGACTCCATGATCTCAGAGGTCCTTTCCAACCCAGATGATTCTGTGATCATTCAGAGCTCTGGCCAAAGTTTTTCTTTGCAGACACAAGTGACACACAACTGCCTGGGGGGGTTAGAGCGTTCAGTCCATTCCTTGCTGGTGGTGGCCTTTCCAACCTAGAGCAGGGAGTGCTGTGATATCCACAGTGAGGAGATGACCCATCTCATGATGGTGCTGGAGTCACAGAAGAGGACTGCCAGCTCATGGTTGCTTGGTTGTTTTCATGGGAAAAAATAAGATGAAGATGAAGAAAAGGAGAGCTAGAAAAAATTTGATGTGGTCAAAAGGCAGACCCCAAAGTGAAATTCTGCTGTCTGCTGCCAGGGTCAATGGAGTAAAATTTCAGGGTGAAAAATATATGTTAATAAACCAGTCATAAATGTGAGAAATGTAAAAAGGAAAAAAATCAAAGCAATGAAAGAGCTAAAAAAAACCAAAACCAAAACCAAACAAAAAAAGTGTGGTATAATGAAGGATTACACTTGAAACCATGGTTATGCTCTTGGTGTCACCTCATGATGTTGAGAGGCAGCCTGGAGGAAACTACTTCCCTGTCATCTCATGTTGGCATCTCAAAGTTTGAAGTTTTAATTTCCATAGTTTCAAGATTTTCTAGCATGAAATAGCACAGTTTGAATTTTAAAAAGGAGGGGTGGTAAAAAAATAGCATTTATATATGAAGATCTGCAGATGGTACAATCTTTTTTGAGAATATTTTGCACATGAAAAATTATTTCATTTTTGCATCAACTGAAACCATTTATGTCTTTTAAGTGAGACTGAGGTCCACAGTGTTTAGTGCTATTCCCAAGCACTAAAGCAGTAACCCAAATGGAATGTAAACATGAAAACAATTCTCATCACACATTCAAAACAAAATATTGTCTCTTTCTGGTTTGCAACACTTGTGTCAGAACTTTTAAAAATTCAAATTTTTAATTAGCAGTTAAAAAAAAAACCAAAGAACAACTCAAGAAGCTTGAAAAATCTTTTAAAACCCTGTAATTTGATTCACAATGGCTACTCGCACTCTGTTCACTAATTATCTGGGCTGCAACTGAAGCAGAGGATTGGTCATTGACCCTGCCCTAAGCCCTGGCTGATGAAGCATCCAAAGGAAGGTGGTGGTCCCTCCTCCATCCCTCTCCTTCAGTGGCTGGGAGGGACATCGTGCCTTCTGCCAGCTGGGCTGGGAGGCAGATGGGGTCTTGTGCTGCAGTTCAGAGGAGCTGCTGCAAATCACCCAAGTCACCTTTAGATAAGGCAGAGCTGGTGTTAATTATGAAGGATCCTGGCAGCAGGGAATGTGTGGACTCTGCAGCTTGGCCAGAGGAGTTGCCCTCCATGTCAGTGCAAGATGTGTCCCAAGAGAGCAACAGCCATATCACTAGATATGAAGAAATATTTCTATAAGAAGAGCAAAAGTGCTGCGCCAGCCCTTTTCTCCTCTGCATGGCTCTGCAGCACATGCACAGAGCAGCCAGCAAAGGGAGGGATGAATTCAACTTCTTGCCTGGAGGAGCCTCATCCAGCCTGGACAAGCCCATAATGACAGGTTTGCTCCTCCAGTTTATGCTCAACAGGGACCCAAAATCACTGAAGGAATGGAGGAAAAGAGGAGGGAGTGTGTGCTCCCCACGATGCTGGGCAGCCTGGGAAGGCACAGGGGGGGAGGTGCCACAGCCAGAATGGGGACACACAGAGTGTGTGGCATATCTGATGGCTGGGATGTAACCAAGCAAGCCATGATTGAGAAGAAAAACCATCCAGGCAGCTGTGCTTCTGACTGGTCCATAGCTGAGCAGGCAAGAACAGCCCCTCATCTCCAAGCTGCTGCAAAGGGAAAATGCAGCAGAGGCACAAAAATGAGAAGGATGGAGAAGCTTGGCCTAAAGCAGCCAACAATTGTCCCAAAGAGGCACACTGAGGAAAACAGCCTCAAACTCTGGCCTGAGGTGGATGGAGACTTAGGTTTACCTTTATTTCACAGTCACAAAGTTACTTATTAACATCCAAAGACCTTTTTTGTCACAAAATCACAGGATTCTCACAGTTGGAAAAGACCTCTAAGATCACTGGGTCCAACCAGCAACCCAGAAAAACACCCACCATGCCCACTAGACCTGAAGTGCCACATCTACACATTTTTTTTTTTAATACTTCCAGGGATGGTGACTCCATCACCTCCCTAGGAAGCCCATTCCAGTGAAGAAATTCTTCCTACTATCTAGCCTAACCTCTAGGCACAAATGTCTAACACATGGGAGGCAGCTCCTCTTCCCAGAGCCACCAGCATCACCACTTTGGGCTGAAAGGAGCAATGGGATGAAGACTGAAGGGAGCTGCTGCTGTAGTTCAAGGCAGCTCAGTACATTCCCAGAGCAACACCTGCATCTGCACCTCCACCTGAAGAGCACAACCAGTGCTCTTTATTTTTTTTATTTTTTTTATTTCACTCTTGGTGACAGGAGAGCCTTAATGACATATGAAGAAATTCATCAGGCAGCACCTTCGTGAGGGCTGGCAGGTCCTCATAGCACCTGGCTGGCAGCTGCCCCAAAACAGCCCCAAAACATCCACCTACCACAAGCAATGTCACTTTCTGGGTGGGCAGATGAACCCCAACCTCCACTCCTGCAGCTGCTGAGCAGCTTGAGGAGATGTAGGGTCTTGGTTGGTGGTAACCAGGTCCCAGCTACATGCTGGAAGCAGAGATGATGCAGCCTGTTTCCAACCCTGTCTTCAGCTTCCCAAGAAGTGCAGCACATGATGGACAGTCCTGGATGTGCCCTGGGAACCACCTGAGAGTGACACCACTCATCCAGACAACCAGACTGAAGGACTTAACACAGCCCACTAAAGCAAGAGGAGATTTCTAGGTGGTTTTTTTTGTGGTTTTTTTTTTTTTTTTGTGCCTATAAATGCAGCAGGGACCACCTTGCATGGCAGCAAGGTGAAATGGGAGCTCAGCCACTAATTTCAATAGCTGCAGGGTCTTATTCTTGGTTTAATGTATTTTTAAAATTGGGGTGAGCAGAATCCATTTCGGGAACAGAAACATCACAGGCAATTTCATTTCCCTGAATAATTTTGCCCATAACTCTCCTGTGCTTTGACCCAGAAGCTGCTTCAAGGGCACCAAAAATCCTTTCTCCTCTCATCCCATTTTCACCCCCCAGCACACCCCCATTGTGCTGCTGTTGAGTACAGCTCTATAATCTCTGTAGGCACAATGAGGACATCCTGGTGGCTTCTGATATCCCCTTGGCAGAGCACTGACACCCACCCCAAATGGGCAAATAAGACCAGCCTGACTCCACCTTCACTGCCAAAGAAGATTATGGGGTGTCCCCAGTTACTTACCATGGCACTTCATGGCCTCACTCTTCTTCTTACACTTGAAGTAAAGGAAAAGAAATAAAAACCCCCCATAAAAATAAACCCCCTTGCACATTTGTTCCATTTTTTGTATTTTTATTTAAAAAGAAGGTTTGCTAACAGCAGTCAGTACCATGGCCCAGGCCCCCCAACACAACAACTGCGGCTTCATCTCGAGTCTGCTCCCATCACAGAGACAAACCAGGGAATTATCCAGCTTTAACAAACATTCCTGAATTGTGGGGAGCTCCTTGGGTTTGCAGACATTCCCCATCTTGCAGTTTTCCTCTGTCTCGTCCTATCTCAGGAAACCCCAACAGCTTAAGCTGTGTTCCAGAGCCAGCTTTAACTTCATTGTGTGAATAAACTCCAAGTTAAAACTTTTTAAAAAGGCAGCTTAAAAAACACCCCAAACCAACAACAAAACAAAATGAAAAAACAAAGCATAAAAGAAATAACTTCCTGGAGTTGGAAAGAAACATTCCCTCAGTGGCAGATTAGCCCCCATTTATCCACTATATTGTTGCTTTTACCTTAATCTTGGGCATCTTCATCTGACACTAATTAGCAGGTTGGAGGCTCCTAGAAGTACAGTAGCTTCTACATCCCAAAACATGAAAGCAGGTTTTTTCCTTTTACCACTTGAAGCTCCCAGTCTTTAAAGATACAAAGTCAAGGATTTCAGCCCCAAACAGCACACTTTTTAACTTAAAAGCCACAGCAGTAGATGGCACAAAGGTGATGATACCCAGCCACAAAAGCATTACCATGCCTGTCTGAGGTTTGCCTGTCAACTGTTGCTTGCTCTCCCACAAATTAAACCCAAACTGCATTCACTGAACCCCAGACTCACCCATATTTTGGAAATGAGCGCTAACTGGGAGACAAATATTGCAGAAAATTAACCAGGCTAATCAGACCAAGCTATTTGCTTCCCTAAAAAACCCACCAGAATTTAAGAAAAAAGCAATTGTGCTTTTAAGAACTTATTTATACTTCGGGTTCTTTCTGGAAAAAAAAAAGGGGGGGGCAATATTATTTCTTTGATGTTGATGACTAGGTAAGTGTTCCATTGATTCATAAGCCTTTTAGCTGTTTGGAGTAAGAGCTAATGGGAGCTTGAAAGAAAGGAGAGAGCAGGACTTGAGGAATCCAGCACTGTGTGCTGGGTCTCTGTGGAGAGACTGAAAATAAATTATTTAGTCTTGACAAAGTCCCTTGAAGTCCTGCAATCTTTCTGCTTGGCTGGGTCACAGGCCTATCAGCAATATTTCAGCAGTTATTTTTGGAGGGGATGAGAAGGCAGATACCATCTGGGAATTAAGAGCTAGATGTACTTAAGGTTTTTCACAAGCCCTGACAGATGTTGGGTGTCTCTGACTGTGACATTAAGATACTTAATACTAAGAGTGCCAGCTTGCAGGTGGCAAAGTTCCCTCCTGCCACATTCCTGTATCTTTACTCCTTTCTCAATTCCTCCTTAGGACAGGAAGAGAAAAAACAAGCTCAGCATCCTCTTCACCATCCACACAGCTCAACACTGCTGTGCCAGTTCTCTGCAGGCCCTCACATCTCCCCTCCAAGCAAATCCCCTCCAGGATCAGTTTAGCACAGCTCACCAACACCTCCTGGAGATCGAGCTGCAGGCCAGGAGGCTTCTCCATCGCCTCCCCACAAAGGTTGTGCTTAGCCCAGTGGTCTATTTTTCAGATGGATTTACACACAACTCTGCTGGGCACTGGTCCCTGCTGAGCAGGAGACAGGTCCTGCTCTGTCCCTTGGCCATGAGAGCCGCCAACAAACCTTCCCTGCCCACCCCACTCCCTGCCCCTTCCCCTCCCCGCCACAAGCACGGAGCCAAGAAGGTGCCTTGCTGCAGAGCACCAGCATCCTTGGCCAAACAAACTAACTACCAACCTTGGACCACTCACAACAAATGGCTTAACGTTTACCCATCACCTAACATACCCTCAAAAACCAAGGCCACCTTCCCACCTCTTGGATCTAGGTTGAACACCCTGCTGAGCCCAGCAAGCCCGTGGCAAACGGTCTTGCCCGGGCTACTCACACCGCATCTTCTCCTGCCCCTTCCTTGGTGAACACCAAACAGTTATAATACTCAGGTCAATATATATTAGGTACCACGTATATATAATTTGTGTCGCTGTTCCGCACGTTAACGAAAGACAACCAACCCCAGCAGGCACCACTCATCCCTTTTTATCCCCCTCCCCTTCCTCCCGTGGCTGTGCAGGAAGGTGGCCGGGGAGCACCCTACGTGGCCCCATCGCACTCCCCCACTGTCAGCTTCAAGGCTCCCTGCTGGTGCAGCGTCTTTAAGGCTTTGAACTCCAAGGGCATGGTGTGTGGGCTGGCCTGCGAGGTGTAGCCATACTTCAGGCTGTCGTAGTAGTGGTACTTGACTGGGTTCTGGTTCTGGTCCAAGGGAAAGGGCCAGAAGCCGTAGAGATAGATCTGGTTGCAGAAGCGAGTGGCTAAGGTGTACATGAGGAGGCCGGTGGTGGGTCGCTTGATGTGCACCTTGTTTGTCAGCCAGTACCTGCAAAGGGAGAGCAAAGCCTGTTATTCCCCTGCACACAAAGCTCATGTCTTCCACATTTTCCTTCCCCCCCCCAGTTTCTGATTGAGACCTACTGGTAATTCAAAAGTCTTCTGACTAGCAGAAGAGTTCTCCATGCCAAGAAAAAGCCTCTCTAGGGATTGCTTCATGAATAAGCATCCCCCTGCTCTCTGTCTGGCGGTTGCATCACACTTGTTGCTATGGCACTGAAGCATCTCATGCCTCAGCAATCCTTTCTGAAAAACAAATTGCTTGCAATGGTGGTCATCAGTACTTCAGCCCACAATTATCTTCCAATCAACCTTGGAGATCAATACTACAGACCAAACCATCCACGTGTCAAGTAGACTTCAGGAGCAGCACTCTCTCACACACACACACACACTGATGATTTTCATCCATGAATAAAGATTTTTTTTTTTTTTTTTTACGCCAACAATAAACTCAACAGGACTGTAAAATTGTTTGCTTTCAAATAAAGGATCACTAGGCTGAAAGAGCTAAAACACCCTGCTGCCTTCCCATTGCACCCAGAGACTGCTGCTGTGCTCCTGGATCAAAAATACATCACCACGTTCTGCCATGGCAGAGCTATGCAATACAGCACGTTGCAATATAAAATAAGCAGCATGCAGGTCAGCTGTCCCTGCTGCTGAAAGGTATGCTGGTTAAGAGGGAAGACAAAAAAAAAAATGGGGAAAGGAGGCAGCCTGCAGGGATGAATGAGCAGAAAGGGGCCAGCAGCTGTATTTTGGGCTGCTGAGAAAACTTAAAATAGCACCAAGATGTTCCCAGTGTTTATCATGCATGTGATTTCTCTGGTTTGCTCCATCAGAAAAAACAGTCAGAAGGGCAGAAGTCAGAAAGCAAAAGGTTTGGGGGAGGTAGAAGATGCTCCCCCTGGGAGTGCACTCCTTTCCCAGCACGTCTGATGCTGGTGCTGCCCTGCAGTGGGCAGGGATGGTGCAGGCACAACCCCTTCGAACCCTTGGATTATTCTAAACAGGTTTTTCCAAGGGCCTGGGTTGAGGTGAGTGACTGGCAGATCTCTGGATAAAGGGCAGAAGGAAGCAGAGCAGAGCACGTGGAAGGTCTGTGCTCTCACACAGAGGTCTGGGATGCCGTGCTGGGTCCTGCTGTCACACGTGGAGCCCTGGGAAGGGTCTTGCTCCTCATTCACACCTTCTGCCAGGCTCCTGAGGGTCTGGCACTCAGACAATGGGAACCCTTGGGAGAGCCAAGACTTAATCCTGCAAATTAGCTTCTCACAAAGGCCATTAAAATTTAGCCACTGAGGTACACTCACTTGTTCTCAACCAGATAAGAGAAAAATTGACTTTTCTGGTGAAAAAAATACTGGAAGCAAAGTGACTGCCTCGGAGTCTGCAGGAAGGGCATAGACAGATTTACTGGAGTAAGCAGAACCCCATCTTAAGCAAAAAACAAATTACAATATTTTGGGGAGGTCCTTCTTGCCTGACTCATCTTGACATCCAGCATGAAAAGAGAGCAAGAAACTGGGGAAAAACTGGCGAGACTCAGCATCTCGGAGGCACAGCATCAGTATTCTCCAGGCTTGCCTGGCCATATGGGTTGCACTACAGGGACACAGCAAAGCTCACTGTGGTGCCAAAGCAGTCTTCTCCCACAGGTTGCCAAAAAGCAGCCTCCTTGATGAGTTTACAGGTAGGCACATTAGTCGTCTGGCACATGGAGAGAAATGGGAGATTACCACAGCCATTTAACTCTGTGAATTAGGGGATCCTCGTGCAGCAGGGAAACTACCTGGGAAGAACCATCAAGCCACATTATCTGACAACTGTCTGGGTTTGTCCTGCAGCTGCTTCAGCCTTAAAACTCTCCTTTTATCAATTTAACAGCTGGAGCAGAGAAAGATACTGGTGACCTTGCTCTTGCCCAAAATATTAACTCTGGGGTTTTACTGGGAGGCTATAAAACTCTATGAATGTACAACAACTGCGACAGCATGATGAAGTGACCTTTGCACAAGGGGATGTGACATTCATGTGACCACCAATGTTTCCAGCATATTAATGATGACAAAGCTGACCTGGGTCACACAGAACAGTGCCCCACAGAAGGACTGCCCTCCCCAACCTAGCATGCACAAACAGCTTCAAGACCAACTCAATAATAATAAGGGTAGGGAACAATGACAATTCAGTTTCTTACAATAAAAATGTGAATCCTGGCTCTTTTATCTGTATTTCTCTCTACTGCAGGCATGACATTGTGGAAATGAGAAGGGTGACAAACCTTGCTCCTACAGCATCCCAAATTCTCTTCTGCTGACTGGAGCTTTGGGAGAGAGTGATGGCCCCAAGGCTGTCCCAGGCCATCCACCCAGATAACATACGTAATAGATTGTGCCCCAACCATAACACAGGCCATGCCACAGCACTTGCAATTTAATTCCTGGACACCAAAGGTGTGAAATCCTCCAGTGAGGTTCAGGGAGTACTTTTTAATGACAGGTTTGTGATGGGAGTGTGGGAGCTATGCAGGAAGATCTCCCTCTTACCTCTCCCACTACTGACCAGCTGAGAGAGCGGCCACATTCCTGGTGCAGGAGAGAACAGCTGGGGATGGAAATAAAACCTAATTAATCCTGTAAATTCAAATGAGGTTGTCTAGGTGCACATGGGACGCTGTGTCAACAGCGCACCTTTAATATGGGAGGTCCAGGATTTTAATTAGAAGGAAAGATAATCTTGAAGCAGGCAGTAATTATTTTTCAAATTGGCTACACCAATCACCATAACTATTAACTGCAACATTTTATGGAAAGAGATGGCAATTAAAAGAGAAGAGCAAAGAGCAGTCCTGAAACCCAGTATCTCCCTTCTCAGAGCTGTTCTCACAGCGTGGACCTCCTTCAAAAGCTGGTGCTGTAAATAAATCCTCAGGGGTGGAAGCAGCTACAGAGACTGACTGGTGCCTGAGAGGGATGCAGCTATGAAAAGGAATCATGTCACTGTCAGGCAAAAATTGTCTGAGACAGCTCTTGTTTCCCATCATGACAGTGAGACATGAGAAATGCTATCAGATCTTCAAGGTCACCTTTTGTAAGGAGACAACCTAGACACAAGCCCTAGCACCTATCTCAACTCGATGGTCACCAATGGTCACTTCAGAAAAGCAGCTGAGAGTCTCATCCTAGCTGGCAGGCAGTTCTGCTTGCTCCTCAGCAACATCCATTTTCCAAAAGGTTTCCAAGAAACTTAAGAAATGTCCTAAGAAGAACTGCACAGCACTGCTGCTGGCTGTCTGGCCACTGGTGTATGTCTCTTGCAAAGGGGCTGCATGTCAGCCACTGGGAAAGCCACCTCTGTATTTAGACCTTCAAGCCCAGTGGGAATCCTTCAGGAGATAACACCTCCCAAAAGTGCCCTTAGGAAGCCACACCTGAGGCAGGGAAGGCATCAGGCTCCACACTGCACATCTGGAGCACACACACCTGCAGCTGGCTCCCCATGGCACTGAGCACTCATCCTCTCCTGGGCTCAGTGCATTCAGGGGGCAGAGCCTGGCCTTGATTTGGGCTGAAACACTGGGTGCAACACCCCTCCCTTGGGGCCAGGTTTGATGACTGCTGGTGATGGCAGGGTCCTGCTCTGTACTTACCCATCACCACTTGATGAGGCTGAGACAACCCTAAGGAAACCTGTACCCTCTGGGTAGGGGCACAGTAAACAAAACAAACACAGGTCAATGGTAAAACCAAGTTTCAGCAGTCTCAGCTCTCTTACTTAGTGATATAAATCAGAATAGCTGAAATAATGTGACTTCAGACCCTTTAAAATCAGCTTATTCATAAACACACAGTAACAACCCAAGCTGTTTGAGAGCTGTTGATCCTTGACTGTCAGAAGCAAATTACCAGTCTGCCACACATATTCTGCTCCCTGTAATGCCCATGAAAAAGCAGCTACAGATAATTAGAGTGAGTGTCCTGGCAGTGCCCTGGTACTGGTGCAGGAGAGGAGCAGTGCTGGCAGGACATAGCACTCCAGCTCCCGAGTGGATGGAGGTGAAGTACTGCAGCCCAAAGAAGAACCCCTATCCCCTGGCCAGCTTCTCCAGCCCCGTTCTGTCCATGTATCCAGTCTCCTCTGTCACCTCCACCAAAATAGCTGAGAACCATGTACTGTGATGAGATCTATCCAGATCTCAGGATAGAAATGTGCAGCTCTCCATTGAGATTCATGCTAATGCAGACTCCAAAGCTGGATCTGGAGTCTGAGCTGGGGAAAGCCCAAACACCAAATCCAGTCCCTATATCCAGACTGGATCTGTGGCTTGCGGCTGGTTTTTGGCACAAGCAAATCAGTGCTGTGACACAGATAAATAACTCTTTTCTCATCTAGGTCTTGAGGTCTGCGTGGCCCTTTCAAACACACATGGTATTTAACACCCACGAGTTAAATCATTTCAGAACAGACAGAAGAGTAGGACACTAAGTGGGAAGAGGATTGACCCTGTTTCTTTCCCTTTTCTTTCCTATGCCCCTTCCTTTCTTTTGACAAAGAAAAGACTGAACTTTCCTGATTAACTGGACAAAATTAAGTGTTTCAGGGTCCCAGTGCAGACACATGACAGCTTGGGTAACATGTGCCTCATTTGCTCAAGTGCAGAGGGCAGAGAACAACTTCTCACTCAAGGATTTATTTGTGAGCTATCCAGTGATCTCACCCACCTGTAAGAATTTCTGGGCACTCATAGTCCCTCCCTATCACACACTTGGAACAGTTATTTTTTTTCCCCCTACAGACTTGGTCATTTTCATTCCTCACTCGAGCTGGGGACTGCTGTCCTTAAACCCTCCGAGGGACCAGAGAGGAAGGGCAGCAAAGAAAAATCAGCACAGGCTTAGATGTTGTTTGGGTGCCAGGATGCAGAGAGAGACCTGAGGCAATGACAGAATCCACCTGATGCCCCACCAGGATGCCCCACTGAGTACACGTGGCAGAGCTACAGACCCTGAGCAGAGCCATGGCTGCTGTGAAGAGCACACATGAACTGCCACAGCTATTTGGATCTTAAACCTAACAGGAGACCCAGCCAAGGAGCTAGAAGATTTATTGATTTTTTTTTCTTTTTCTTTCAAGCAGCTCTTCAACAAAATCTTCTGGGATTAGAATTGGTTACTGCCAAGAGACCCTCGTGATGGACACAGAAGTGCTAGACTAGATTACACAAGGCAAACTGAAACATGCCCATGAATCCCCCACAAGGAGCAATAGTCAGGCCTCCAGACACAATTATTTTCCCCCTGCTTCCTGTATTTGATGTTATTTCTCTGACAAAAGCTGCTTGGCAATAGGGGTTACAAGGCTTTTTGGAGACACTAACAGATAACTTATAAGGATCTTGCTTGTTTCCCAGCCAGGAGATGAGCACTGCACTCACCAGCCCAATTGCTCAGGAGACATTTTATAGAAGTGTCCTGAAGTGAGTCACACACCCCCAAAATGTCACACATGGCACTGTCCCTGTCCCCATGAGCTCTCTGTCCCTGCCACAGCACAGCTCTCCTCCTCAGCCTTAGGTGGGGCCTTGGCTTCCTTCTGAGAGCCTCCATCAAAATGCTGAGGGCACTCTCCTCTCCTGGCATGAAGATGCCACGTAAGAAGTCTCCATCCTATTGCACAGATTGCCCAGAATCATCAACACAAAAAGCTATCAGTAAACACTTAAGGCACCCTCACAGCTAGGAAGGTGATTTCTTAAGTGGTTCTGTTGAGGACAAAATCAAATGCTTTTTACTTATCTCAGCAAAGCACGTTTTACAAACACCCCCAATGCACTGAGAATTATAGAATGGTCAATTGCCACTGAGATGCATTCTGGTCTGGGGGAAAGCAGAGCAGGACAATAAACACTGCCATTCAAGGAGTCAAGAACTCACAAATCTATTTCACTTGGAAGTGAAGGAAGAAGAGGAATGGCAAAGCTTTCTGTAGATGAACTGAAGTTTTCTGAGATAAAATTAGTCTTTGTAGAAAGTGCTACTCCTTGAAAATAAAAGAGTAAAATAAGAGAGCCTTGGCTGAAAGACTTCCCCCTTTTTTGGGGATTTCCAAATCAACTAAGGATCAATGATAAAGGGTACTTTTAGCCAGCAAAGGAGAAGATAGGACACCTCTGCAACTGCAGCCTGCTCTAGCCCAGTGATGTTCTGTGGGGCTTTGTGGATTATTGATTCTCTGCTGCACAGCACAAAATTTATTTGTTTCACAAATCTTAGATCTGTCAAATAAAAGTGTAATGCTATAAGTGGGCATGTGCCTCAGAGAGAGCTGGAGAGACAGAGGAAGTCATTGGAGACCATAACCATGAAACAGCAAGGAGCTCGTAAGCAAAAATACAGGATGAACTTAGGAATCAGTATCACAGAACATGATAGTAACCAGTATCACAGAAGATGATAATAAACTCCTAGTGATTTTTATCAGTTTTGTCAGTTCCTCCGACCTGAGAAAAGACTCCTTTCTCCGTTCCAAACAACATCAGTTGCTCAGAGTACATGATCAAGACAACTCTACAGGTACCCAAGAAACTGCCTCTATAGCACCAAGAGGACCAGCATACCCCACTCCTTGGCTGTTCATACAGCACTGTCTGAATCATCCTTAAATCCAACCAAGTCCAAACCTGAGAAGGCTGCACCAAGGAAAAGGTTAACACTGATTCCAGCCTTCTCCCAGAAGAGCACAGCCCTTTGCCCCCAGCCCTCAGTTGGGGTGCTCCCTCTCTACAGCTCCTTGACCAGGACACAACACACCAGGTAGGTGTTCAAGTGCTCCCATCTGTTCTAGCTAGCTGAGGGGCCTGAAGTTTTAATTATATTAATAAATTGTTAATTAGCAGGCATCCTTGTTTTCCTGCTGATAAGTGTGAGAGCAGGAGGGCAGGTCAGGCAGCAGCTCCTTTGGCTTAGAGGGCAGCCCCCTTAGGAGGACCAGCACTGCCTTCTGCAGTTAGAATTGAATTACTGCCACTGTGCAGCTCTGACCCATCTTCCTCTATTGCCCCACAGCATGGTGACCAGCCCAGATACCAGGCTAGAGGTCTCAAGCTGTAGCTCAGACACTTAAGAGCCTGTCATCAGCATCAGCCAGCATCCAACCACATGGATATCCATCCCAGACACTCGCCAACACTGGCTACTTCACCCACTTGCTGGTCTGAATGGTCACATCCCTCTGAGCCCCAGTAAGTTTCCAGAAACCCAAACCCACATTCCTTGCACAGGATCCCATTCAAACCTACAGGAACACTAACACGTGCAGAAAGAAGCCACGATTCCAAGCTCTGCAGGAGAGTGACACAGCACTCCATGCACTGAGAGAGAGCGTTGAACCCCTGGCCTCATCCCAAAATTCCTCCTGCATCCCCTCCAGCCAGGCAGGACCTGCCAACCACCAGTGGGGGCTCCAATACCGCACTGTGGGAGATCCACAGGGACAACCTGAGTGCCAGCCAGCCCAGCTGGACCCAGGGCTGCAGCACAAGAGGGCCAGGAGGGTGCTGTGAGTTGGAAGATAAGCTCAGCAGCAGAGCTGATGGAGGCATCCTCCTCCTCCCCTGTGGGAAAGTGATGCCCAGCCCTTGCCAATCCCTCTGCGAAGCTTCCTATGGGAATTTTCTGGCACTGGGAATGGTTGCCAGCACAGGATTAGCAGCCTGTTGATTTGAAGGGCTTACTACAGGAGCTTAAATTCTATTTTGACAGATGAAAATAAGTCAATTAGAGCTAGAAATAGCTCAGAATTTGGGTTGTGGGTTGTTTTTTTTTTTAATTCCTTCCCTTTCTGTGATTTGCAGTGTCACTTCCTTCCCTTTCTTTACCTTAAAGCCAGTGTTTGCTGTGAGATGCCTCTCTGGCCCAGGGAAGGCCCACACACTGGCACTTGGGGCTGTTCTTGCTGCTGGAGATGCACAGCAGCACCAAAGCCTCTGCAACTCCCAGCCTGCCAGGGCTGCCTGCAGAGCTGCCCTTCACACCCCTCTCCCCAGAGTAACCCCTTAGGCTTGTTCCTGTAGGAAAGGACCCCAAAATCTGTCCCAGGCCCATACCCTACACAAACACATCAGCCAGGCTGGGACAAAGCAATCCCCAGTATGGACCATATGAGCAGAGGAGCTCAGGCTCAGAGGAGGGCTGGGGAAAAAGGGCTCAGAGAGATCAAGAAACATTAATGCTGAGGCTTAGAGGTGGAAGCATCAACTGCATGAATTGAATTCCCATCCCAGAAGAGCAACAGGGTGTAGTCAGGATCAGGGAGGACAACTTCTGACACTAAGCTGTCTCCAGGTTAAGCCACCACCTGCTTAGACTCTCTAAATGCCTAATGAATAATGACCCTCACCAGAGAGATAAAGCAAAAAAGCAAGAACCTACCCCATTATGAAACCATTTACATGGAAGTCTCACTGCTTGAGCTCTTTTTTTAATAGCTTGCTCATGCCCACCACTCCTGTGACTTCCATACACCTGGTTACTGATAGATTCCATCCTCCTCTCCCAGTAAGGCTATTTACTACCACCTGGTTCTATTTATCTAACCAGCAGGACCAGACCATGTTAATCCTTTCCTTGGGGTGGTCATTTACAATGAGCAGTACAGTTTGCACCATCACAGGAACACACAGGCTACTGGTGAACATCCCTTGGTACTCTGCTGACCTGAGGAGCTTTACAAGACTTGGATGTGTGATTTAAGCACAAGGTGACAAACCTTGCCACAAAAACTCTGCAAGCCACAACACACACACAGCGTCTACCAAGGAGAGCCCTAGCAGTAGGTCTTGGAGTTATTGTGGTCACATCCAGGCTCACAACCAGCAAGCACTGGAAGACTTAGGCTTGTTACACTGCATGGCTAGAAAACCTCGCACTCTGAGTGGAGAGACCCTGCTTGTGAGGTGGTCTCTAGTTGTCACCTCAGGACCAGCCACCCCTGATGAAGTCTTCCTCACCGTCAGCAGAAAAGATACTGTTCTTACCCTCGGACAGCGTGCAGCAGGCGCAGTGAGGGGTAGGCAGTCCTGACGTTGATGTGATGCTTCAGGATGAGCTCGTTCACCCACTCCACTCTCTCCTTGCCCCCCTTGGCCATGAATGCCGGGATCCAGAGGATGCTCCCGTTGAGGCTGTGGAGGCGTTGAAGCAACTTCTCCCTCCAGGTCTCGTTCACCAGGTCCTCAAAGGCCCGTTGGATGACCGAGGGGTTCATTGTCACCAGGTCTGTCTTCATGCCCACATCCTGGGAGTACTCCTGGACAGGGGCCAGGTTGCACCTGTGAGGAAAAACACCCAGCAGCTCCTTTACAATGGGGGTGAGAAGAGAGGGCAGCAGCTAATATGAGGGGTGCTTCATGCTAAAGGCTGGGGCCAGTGACATAGGTGCCCATTCCCTCTAGCTTTTGAAGGAAGGAAGGAGAATGAGTCTGCAATAAACTAAAAGGGCTCTGACCTGTTAATGATGAGCCATGGGGTCATCATTCCTCACCAGGCTGGCATGTGGCTGCAGATTCCTCTGGGGCAATGGTGATGACAGAAATGGCTTTGGTGCCAGGTGGGTGGGTTTGTGGGGATCAGTATCTCTTCTGGTGAGGTTCAAAAATAACACGTAGCAACAAACCTCCCATCTTTGCTGCCATGGCAGATTTGAAATGAAACAGCCTTGGAATGCTGTTTCCAAGGAAAGCACTCGCTACTTAATTTCAGTCTTGCTGGGGTAATGTTATCCCAAGTCCCTTTTCAGAGTCTCTGCTAAGAGCAGACCCAGAGGCACCAGCAGTGACAATGACATCAGCGGGAGGTAGATGCTGGGACACAGTCTCCACAGGGCTGGGCTGTCTGGAGTCTGTGACCTTTAAAAAAACCCCATCTCTTTCTGTAGTCCTTTCCGTGCCTCCTCTCAGGATGAGCAGGGGGATGCAGGCACACATTACCCCAGGAGCTCCTGTGCCATGCCAGGGATGAAAGCTGAGGGGCTGCAGGATAAAGTGCCAACAAATCACCCTCATTAGATGGTGGTTTCCTACAGCTCCTCGAGGTCGGATTCATGGCTCTTAAGCTGTGGCTGTGCCATGCATGTGGCACTGAGTAAATGGCACCAGGGCTCAGCTGATGGGGGGGGATGCAGAGAGTTTTCACCCTGTGTGGTGAAAACCAGAGGGTACCTGTGTGTTTGCACGCTGTGTGCCCTCCTGCAGAGTTTTACAGAGAAGTTACAGTATTTAATGAGCAGGAATTGCATCCTAACCATCTGCCTTGATTATCAACCATTGCTGCTGTTTTCCCTACTCCACAGATGGGGAAACAAAGGGAACGGTGTGAAGAAAATCTGGTGCTACTGGCACAAGGGGCCCTCCCAATCCACTCACTGCAAATAAATGTTGGATCTGAAGGGTAAATCTGTATCCTGGACACAAAGCCCATCACTGGTCACTGCCAACCCTGCTGAAAAGGTTCAAGTGCTGCCAGGTTCAAGTGGTGGCTCAGATAATCCATGGTGGGAGGAGCCCATCTGTGCCAAAGCTGCACTGGCACACAGGGCTGGGGAGAAGATGCTCAAAATCCCAGTCTTTACAATCAGAAAGGATTTCCTCCTGCAACTTCACTGCCTGACATGAAAGCTCCTTCCTAAACTTTGCCAGAACTGCCAACAGCAATCTACTCCTTTGCTCACACTGGTTTTACTTAAGGATGGAAACAACAATGCCCCATCCCTCATGGACAGGATGGAACTGCTGGCAGTCAGACAGCCTGGAGCAGCCGGGCTTGAGCTGGGGGTGACATTATCCCCATTCCCATGTCACAGCAGGGACCACCTCTGTGAGCTGCTGATGGATTGGGCTGTCTTCATAATAGACTCACTGGAAAGCACATGTCTGCACGTACATAAATCATCAGCAGCCTCCTACAGCCCCTCTAGATACTGGGGATGGGAGAGGAGGTGGGCTCCTCTTTCCCCCTTTAAGAATCTTCTGTAGCAAATTCAGTGTGTGTCCAGTGAGGGTCAGGAACTGCTGTTGCAGGTTCAGGGGGCAGGGCATCTGTGGGGACATCAGTGCTGGGGATAAAGTGGTCACAGGGGAGAGTCAGACCCAAGTTAGCACAAGTACAGTGTCAGGGCAACGTGTGGTACATCCAGAGCTTGAGGGCAGAGGTGATTTGGAGAGGAACTGAGCTTGTGTCCATGGGAGAGACCAGGACAGGATTTGGTTGTAAGAGGGAAAAAAAAAAAAAAAGTAAAAAAAGAAAAGAGGAGGGAGTGCTTGGGACAGGGGCTGCTGGGGGTTAATGGTGCCCAGTGGGGATAATGGCTCATGTTGAGCAGACACAGGGTGCAATTCTACAGAGACTGCAGGAGCACTTGGTGGTGGGTGGAAGAGTTTGCAGCAGGACCTCGCAAGGTCCCAAGCAAGGCTCCAGCCCCTTTCCACAGCTCTGAAAGCCCCTGGAACCTCCTCAGACCCACGGTACAGCAGGGTGCAGGCCTCTTACCTTATCACGAAGCTGTGGGCATCGATCTCGGGGCCACAGCCACTGCTGAGCAGGACCCCTGAGTTGCCCACGATGGCACAGGTGGGGAACTGCTTCCCCTTGAGGGGTGAGGTGCGGGGCAGCAGCTCGTACAGGTTCTGTGAGACATTCATGGTGCTATCCCTGTCAAAGACATAATGGATGATGTCCCCTGGCTTCAGCGTCCCCTTCAGCACTGAGATGTCCTTCTCTGCATCCAGGAACTTCAAGATTTGTTTCCTGAGGACGGGGAAGAAAACAGCCCCATCAGGCCAGGTACAGAGATAACTTGGGTCGTGTTTAAGATGACCTCCTGTCTCTTGGCTGCCCTTGCTTTGTGGCCTGTCTATCAGACTGGTGCTCTTAAGGAACACCTTACGAGTGGATATCTGCACCTTAATGCCTTGCTCCTTCTCCACCCACCCCTTCCCAAGAACAGTCAGACCACCATTAGCAGAGGGTAAGCCCTTTTATCCATGGAAGCGGCTCTCCTTCTCCCCTCCATGACCCTCCACCAGCAGACACTAATTCCACCTGGCCTGGAAAATGGGGGCTCAAGTGCTTCATGCTTTGTTGTCACAAGGCCAGATGGTTCAGCCAGGAATTCATTCCCAAGTGATCGCTTACAGATATGAAGCCCAGCTCAGCAGGAGATGGGCCTTTTATTTCTTCCTCGATTTTTTTAGATGATATACAGAGGCAATTTGCCAGCTTGCACCAGAAAGGACCAAATCTGTCTCTTGCCCAATAGATAATTACCAGTACCTGATCTTCAAAGAGAGTGTCTGGTTGTGTCTCCATTTGGGTGAGGCTGGTTTAATGTTGTGCTTAATGCTTTCATTACTTCTGTCAACCACAGCTGGAGACGAAGAGTCATTTATTACTACTTCAGCTCTAGAGAAAAGAAAGAGAGAGTGAGGGAGACAGGACATGTTAGCATCCCAATGGCACTTCTATAATCACTGTCTTCAGCTCTGCCTGTTAGAATTCAAACTTCATCAGAAAAGCAAAATTGCAGTTATTAGCTAAAGCAGAACTGAAAGCCTGTTTGTATTCTGCTACACTCAAGCAGACAGACACAAATCCTTAAATACCTGCTTGCTTACAGCCAGGCAAAGCCCCACAGCAAGCACAAGCTGACACTGTGGAAAAGCATGCACACAGAAACACAAGCAGGCTCTGCAAAGACAGGCTGGCAGATGGAAACTTGCAGACAAGACACCCTAGGGAATCCCCAGAATTCACCGAGATATTTTCTAGGTGGTTGTAGCAGCCAAGGTTGCTGCCCTACTGCCTCCTGTTCACACATGAGCATCCCAAAGTGGAGCCAGCTCAGCTCCTGCAATGGGTTAAAATCCTCATCAGAGAAGGGAAACCTTCACTTCAACCAAAGGAGAAATTAATTTAGCTGAGCTGCTGCGTACTGCTTGGGAGATGGGGCTATGAGCACCCCATACCAAACAGGGGCAGGCTGGCACCCTGGTAACTTTTGCATCCAAAAGAAAGCACAAGGGTTACAGCATCCTTCTCACTGGCTCCAGACCCAGGAATGAGCAGTGGGATGGGCAACAGCCAGATGCTGCCATTTGGAGATGATCACTGGGAGAGCCCATCTTTTAATCCCTGCTCTAAGAAGCAAATCAGCCCGAGTACTTCAGTACCATTTATATCAAATGGCATGAACTAAGGGTGCCCCCAAAGATTGGATTTCAGCCAGCTGCCCTCCAAAGAGAATACCCAAGCATCTCATCAAGAAGGTGCACAAGCATCTGCAGTTCTGAGAAAACCTCCATCCTTCAGAGTGCTTTGAAAAACACATGGCCAAAGCACTCACTGTCAGCTAAAGGGAATCCCACCCTCCAAGTGAAAAGGGGTTTTCTCCAGCTGGGAAGTGGTTGGTAAACAAATACATTTATAAAAAACGTGTAAACAACAAGGAAGGTGAGATAGGGCAGGGCTGGTGGTCCAGGCTTATGGTCAACATCCATCTCCTGGGAGCACATCGCCAGCCCAGGGAAGGAGCTCTCAGGGACACACTGTAGCTCATATTATGTCATGTTTCAGAACAGCAAGTAAATATGTTTACAAATGCTGGGTGCCAGTGGCTTTGTGTGGGTTTGTACAGCACCTTTCCAGAGGCTGCCAGTTGAGGCTGCTGGATTTGTCCACATCTTACACTTTGCCCTATCACCTCGTGTCTTGCAAAGCTTACTTAAAAGGTGTCAAAAATCATAAAAGAATTATGGTAAAGAAATCTTGGGAATAACTATGATTTTTTTTGGTTTTGTCTGTTTTCTGTGTTTTGACCATCACAGAATGACATCACCCTTCCTTCATCACATGGTGTCACCAAGCCATGCAACTGTGCCGCTTGGTAACGCTGGGCTGACATGAATTTATTGGAAAAACAACAGAGAGAGACACTGAATGAAGCTGCAATGCCATGAAATGACTCAGCAATGGATGTTCCAGAAGTGCATTACAAAAAAAACGAATGAAGTTCTGATGTCAGAGACGGCGATCGCTCTCCTAATAGCACGTAATAAAACCACAAAAATGGCAAGTTCTATCACTGACATTTTCACAATAAGTAACTCTCTCATTCTCTCAATCACCACAACTTGCAGATTCTTGGTTATTTGCAAATGATTATTGCACTGAGCTGAGGAAAGGGGGGGGGAAACGATTAAGAAAATGCAAAGCAGAAGTGAAGATAAACAGATACATTTGCTAAATAAGAGCAGCACTATCCCACGAAGAGGAGAAGCAGATTAATAGCTGCCTTACAGCAAAAACAAATGAACACAAAATCTAATTTACAAACCTATTAGATTTGCTATGTAAGCTGTTCACAGCTGATCTGATTGTACCTCTGCCTCCAGAACTCCTGTAAGACAAAGGAAATGCATTATTTATAAACCCAGCTCCTCTTTGCCAAGCATTGTTCAACAGTCAAGAGATCCTGCTCTGAAGGGCTCCGGAGACACTGCTGTGCCATTCCCATCTTGCCCCATCCAGAAGAGAGATGTCCTGATGCCTCTGAAGGGCTTTTCACATCCATTGGCATTGATGCCCCACTATGACTGTAAAATCATTCTGAAAAAAAAGCTCCTAAACAACCCAATTAATAATACCTGTGCATCTAACCAGCCATCAAAGACATCTGGTCTCTGTCATCAAAGCAGCATGCAGCCTACAGGTTGCATTAAATACAGCTCTACATTTTTTTTAGCAGTCAGGTGTTAGCAGTGCAGAGAAAAGGTCTCCTCCATCTCCAGGTTGCCACGGGGCTTCCTCTGTCCTTCTAAGGCAGGGACTGAAGTGGATGATCTGGACAGCATTCCCATCATTATTTTCATCTTGGGCTTTCAGTTCAAACTACCCAAAATCTCCCTTTTATTCAGACTGAGCCACCAGACTCCTGGGTGACCTGTGGAGACCTCATCCTCCCAGTGACCCCAGTCCCTCTTCCGGCCCCCTCCCATCATGAATGCCCTGCAGCCCTTTGTCCCCTTCTTCAGTGCAACTTGGCTGAAGCTACGAGACCAAGTCATGGCAGCCACCTGCATGCTGGAGCTGGGACCTCAAGTGACAACCTTGTCACTCCCATGACCTGACACCACTGCACAAGGATGGGTGCCAGGCCTGCCTGAGCAAGACCTGTGGGAACAGAGAGCCAAAGTTTCCAGCACCAGGCACCAGGCTGATGCTATAATGAAGAATAAGCACAACCAACCCCCTCCAGAAACCAACACCACTCATAGAACCTGTCAATCCTCACTTAAAAATAAATACATGCAAGTACTAGTTTGCATCTAGTTGGCAGCAGAGCTCCTTCTTGCTATAGCTTGCCACAAAGGGGCCACAAAGAACCAGTTGCCCACTTTGTGTCTCTCAGTGGGAGCTGGGCTCTGAGTCAAACACATTTTAACTTCCATGTGCTTATTGCTCTCTTTTATTGTTTCCACTGCACAGAGATCCAAATGAACATGTTCATAAAGAGAACCAAATTCTCCTCCAGGAGAAATATTGTTAACTGGAAATATACACCTTAATGAAAATGTATCTCAGGAGCACATATTTCTAAGAGTCCAAAAAAAAAAACAAAACTCAAATGCTTTAGACATAAATGAAAAAGAAATAAGACTAAGAATAAGAGCGTGTGAACATTTGGTGTCATCAAAAAAGATTCAGGCTTGCAGAATGCAACATAAATCCTTTTGTTAGGTTGAGCACAACCATATAACATCAAACCTTTGGAAATGCTGTGGTGGATGTCCCTTTCCTCCCACCTGCTGGAGACCTTCCAAGGCCAAGTCAGAGATTCCTTCTCCGACATTCTCCTCTTCTTTTTGACAGACCCAAGAGTCAGCAAGCTGTTTCATTTTTTGGTGTATCAAGGGAACAGCAGGACTAGTTTATTTTTAGAGACTATTGGCATTTAACAAGCCTCCACTTAATGGGGTTCACTGCAGAGTGAGAGCAGACTAGATGAGCGTGCAAACCACACATCCTTCCAGAGAGGTCTCCTCTGAAAGAGCCTTCCAAACAGGATTCACAGTCCTTTAAACTTGCTGTAGTACAGATTAAGGTCTTAGAAAAAGAAATGTTGCTCCCTGCATAAGTGGGAGCTCAGAGTCTCTTGCAAAGGGGAAAAAAATGTATCCCAGAAATCAAGAAGTGGAGAAGACCTATTAAGTTCCACCTCATCCCTGTTTTGCAGCTACAGCAGTGCTGAGCTGAAGCAGCAAAATGCATCATTCAAATGCATTTACAGAGTCTGGCTTCACAGGCCCTCAGCAACTGGTCTGTGCATGTCTCCTCCTGAAATTACACAATTACAGAACATCAGGTGTTGGAAGGGACCCCTGAAGATCATCAAGTCCAACCTCCCTGCCAGAGCAGGATCAAAAATAGGGCAGGTCACTGTTTTTTTTTTTTTTTTTCATCAGGCAGACATCAAGTCTGGAGATGTTGGATGTAAGGAAGGCAAGTTAAGAGCACATCTCCTAGATCACTATGTGCAGAAGTCATGGGGAAGGACATAAACTGCCCACAGACCCCATCCAGCAGCCTTTCAAGGGCTGTTTTATGGTTCCTGTTTCACACACATGCACACAAACACTGAAATGCAAAACGTTACGAAATATCATCATGCAAAGAGATCACAGAGTATTCTGCTGAGTATATGAGCATCAAGGGGGATGACAGAGAGGGCTCTGCTGTCACATCTTCCTGTAACTTGCTCCACAACACTGGGCTTTGCTGGCCACAGCCACTGTTACAGACCTGGCCCAAGAGCACCCAGGATGCTCTTGCTGGATGCTGACAGAAACACTGCTTCTTGTACCAGGCTTGGTGGAGATTGTCTGAAGCTGGGTCATATTTGGCTGAAGGTCTCTGCTGGCTTAATTAATCCTGAAATGCTCCTGTGACTTCAAAACCATCAGCCTTTTGGCCCATTGTGTCCAATGCTACAACTTCAGGCCACCTTCCCTTCAGTCTCTTTCTGTACAAAGACAATGTGCACTTTGGATATGATGCCACAGGAGGTGATGCCCTGTCCAACCTCAGGCTCAGCACAGGCCATGGGTCCCAACCATACAAACCAGCTGCTCAAAACCCCCCAAGTTTAGCCAAACCTGGCATTTTCCAAGGTCTCCCATACATCCCTCCTAACACAGGCAAGCTGGAAGCACCACCCTGCTTCACTTCCCCCCCCAAGGAAGAGGAAAGCATTAAGAGAGGGAAAGCACTAATTAAGAGAAGAACTTCAAAAAAAGAAAAAGAAAAGAAGTCCATTTGATTACACCTTGCTGACCTGCAGTTTCAAATCTCCTGGCTTCAAAAGGCAAAGACCAACCTCGATTAAAATTGCCCAGATAGGCATTGATTTTGAACAGCTTTCTAGTGCTACACCATGTTTAGATTGAATTGCCTTATTAATCTAGTTGTTATCAGTTTGATTGTATAGCCAGCTCCACAAAGTAGCAGCCTGCCTCCTAATCCTATTATTTACAAAACGCTCTTCTTTTGACTTCTGTCGGGATGTTTTCCAGTGATAAGTCACATCTATATGTGCTAATGCCATATTACTGGCTTATGCTATCCTTTCTCATTTTTGCTTTGAGCTCTTCGAGCTGCATTTCCACTATCTGAGATATTATATAGGTCAAAACATTCTGTGCTCAGATGTAAAGTGACACTGATTCATATATCAGAGGCTAAGAAAGAAAAAATCGTCTTATGGTTCGGGTCCAAATTTTCCTGGATGAATAATTTCTGACAAATCAGGTATGCAAGGACTTTTCTATTCACCCACTATGAATGGGCTGTTTAGGGTTTCTGCTTCCCTTTTCATTGTTCCCCACTTATTAAATTATTATCTCAACTGTTGCTACGTATGGTTTTGTTCTGCTTTGGGCAATTTTGATACATAAAATCAAAGCTGCTTTGACTGAACAAGTAGGTCACCCAGCCTCTTTGGGTGAGCAGATCTCTAAGAGCAGGCTTTACACATCCATATTCTCAGTCTTACCAATTAAAAAATGTGTTTTCCATGGATATTTTACAATGCCCACCTCCAATTCTTCCTTCCCCACAGCCACAGGGAATACACATGGGTATGAGACACATGAACCAACCAAAAATTTCAGCTGTATCCAAGTGAACCCCATTCCTGGTGGACCAAAACCTCTGCTTCTTCCTGACCTTGGGCAACCCACATCCTTAGGCAACCCTTCTGCCTTCTCCACATAAAAGAGAGATAATGGCATCTCCGTGACCCCTTGGGGAATAGTTAAATAGAATTAATCCATACCAGTTCCTCCGAAAGAGAGTTCACAGTGCCACAATTTTAACAGAGGAGTTCAAATTATTGACACCTCCTGATTAAGTTTTCACAACCTGCTTTTGTCTGGGGTGCATTTTACCATCCTCCTTTTACAGCTGGGACAGGGTAGGTGAAGTAGTTTGGCCCATAACACCAAAAATGAATCCTACAAGGCAGGAGAGGAACAAGAACCATGGGTTTACAGCAGAGCTGTCCTCTTGTAAACGCTGGTCTTGCCTTGCTGAGAGTGAGTACAGCTCTTGCTGAGTGGGAGGGTAGGAAACGTTACCCAGAGAAGCACACAATTGATATGAAAAGGTCTCCCTGGCCTGAAAAGCACATGCAGACATTGGTCTCCTCAACTGGATGCAGGCTGCAACCCGTATTTATTTAAAAAATAGTCGCCAGCTATATTTAATTTGGTTTTTAAGGATTGCTCTGATGTAGTCCTCAAGATCGGAATTGCTATTTTCTATCTGAAAAGCACATCAGTGTGATGGAAGGCCTGGTCAGGGACCACCCTCCCCAGATTACTGCCTTCTCAACCCATGGGCCACCCCTGAAGCAGCTGGGTGAGGAAGGGATGCAGAGCAGGATGCTCACAGATGCAGGATATATAATCAGGATGCACTAATATATAATCCCATGAGCATTCATGGGCATAAGCCAGACCTTGCAATGCCACGGACTGTATGACACCTGCACACTCTCCTTAGAGATGGGCTTGGATGCACCAACTGCCCTGTTAGGTGAGTGGATTCATTTTGCTGACTAAGAGCAGTACAATCATTCAGTTCATCTGGGTGCTCCGTGAGTCCTCAAAGATGGAGCAGGATTCACTCCAGCCAGTGCTTGGGATACAGGTTTGAACCTTCCCTTCTCTTCCCTGAAATTCAGAGTTTGCTGGATTGAGACCAGCAAAGCAGCAAGCGTGATTCCAGGGCTTGGCTGGGAGAGGAAATTGCCACATTTCCAAGTTGTCTATGAAAGGGAAATGACTGCCTTCCAAGTGCCAAGCCTTTCCAGCCTGTCCTGCAGGGTGGAGAAGCAAAGGTGTCCTGGGAGTCCAAACAGAGCAGGAACCAAGCCCAGAGGCTGGAAATAAAGATTTGTTGGGGACTACAACTGTGTCTCCATCTGCACATCAAGGTCTCACTGAAAGGATGGAAGGTGGCCACGTTCACTGCCAAGTCCCCTTGTGGACTTCACAGCAGACACTCAACTGGTTTCTGCAGGTTTAGGTCCAAGCCCACCCATATCCACAAAAACCTCTGCTTTCATAGGAGAGACATAACTTGGAGAGGAAAGGCTTCACTGCTGGTTAGATGCACATGTAAATTAACTTGCAAATTAGACACAGAAGCCAAAGCCAGATGAGAAGAGATGGGATCAGAGATACTTCTTTGACCCTTGAGATTATGTACTAAAGCACAACATCACACACCTGCCCTAACACCAGTCTTGTCCCCTCCAGAAAAGCAGCTCTCATGGGCTCCTTTCTTGTCTCCCCTCCCTATATCACATGCCATAACACCCCAAGAGGAGCCAGGACACCTGACACTTGCAGATCTGTCCCTGTGACATTTCACCAGTTCGTTTTGAGGCTTTTATCTTGGGAAATAGGATGAGATTGTGATTAAGGGAAGCAGTGGCTGCTGCCACTGTAGCCCCATCTACCTGTGCTTGCCTGGCGAGCAAGGTTTCCTCTGTGGAGATTCATTTGAAAGACATTTCTAAAGCACTTATCTGCTAGGATGAAAGATCCTGTGATACATCTTGATGAGATGTTTGAAATTGCACTTCGACGTGTTTAAAATCTCACTTGTTTATATTGTCACATCTTGGCAGCCTGAGTGTCAAAAACTTCCTAAATGTCAGGTGCTGTATTTACTGCTCCAACTTCCTTCTTCTCCTGGAGTCATATGACCACGTTTGGGAGAGTAAGCCCATACCATGGCTTTCAGGAATATCCCTTTGCCCCACTGGGGTCTCACTGGAGCTGTGCTGGTGCAGGCTGGCTGGAGGGGCAGCATCTCCCAGCAGGCAAAGGGGACTTGGTATAAAAGCACCCACTGATGGCCTTGCTGTAACAACACTTGCTAAAAACCACCACAGGGAAAGGCAGATCTGTAAGTATGATGCAAACCAGCCTCATTAATTCTCTTCTCCTCCTCCAGTGCCCCAATCCCACCTCCATCACATCACTCATCCAGTGGGCTCCTTCCCATAGACCAGAAAAAGATGGGAAGGTGCTCAGCATCCCTACCTGTCAGGAGACAACTGTGGCTCTGAATCAGCTCCTGTGTATAAACGAGAGCAGGCTTTGGCCCTGAGATTTCTGCCCTGCTGCAACTCTTGGAGTGGGATTGTTGCAAGCATACACTGAGGATGCAGGAACCCAGATATATGAGTTTGCAAACCAGAGTCACCTACTGCTTAACAGGGAATAAATCAATTAGGCTGTAATGCTTATGTGACAAAACTGATGAAGAATCAGCAGGAACAGCACAGCTCTGAAGACTAAAAGGCATGAGGCAACAGGAAGGACACCTGCTTGGGGACCACTCTGCTCTGGTGTAACCACATCCAAATCTCTGCCTCTGCTTCAAGCTCCCTGAAGGATGCGTAAAATGCAGTAGAGCAGCCTGATGGTTACTGCTGCCCAGCAAGTACTCATGGTCCAGGACTTCCAGGCTGTGTCCCCAAGCCAGCATGCACTTTCCCTGACCCAGAAAAGCTTCTCCAGCACAGGTAGAGTGTCAGGTCTCACATCCACATGCATTCACCACAACGTCAGCACACTCTGACTCCATCACCCCGTGATGCTCTTCTTTTATCACTGCTCTCAAGACAAAATATTCACAGTCTCACAGGGCTCACATGTCACCCTTCACTGCTCCCCATCCTGCCTATTGGCAGGACCTTCTTTCCTCCTTTCCTCACTGGTCTGCCACTGAAAGTTTATTCCTGGCATCAGTTCAGTTTCTTTGGTTGTGTTGATGAAACAGCCAGCAAAGAAAAAAGACATTGAAACAGGTGAAAAGTGAGCGGGTTGGGGCTGGGATGTGTGTTTGTGTACTTAGGTTTCCCTTTGGAAGGGAGAAGGAAAAAAACCCCAAGAGCCTAGGAAAGCCTTAGAAAGGAGCCAAGAGAAAAGCCTCACTGCTTAAAAAACATGTCTACACTATACATTTTTCCTGAAATATTTTTTTCAGCCAACAAAACAGAGCTATCAGGGAGTGCAAAGAACAGAGCATCTGTCTTGTGGTAGATCCTGTCACCCTGAGCATTTCTGTCCCAACATGCAGAAATCCCAGGGGCTCCTGTAGCATCTTGGATGCCACATACCTTGGGAAATGGGAAGATATTTTGTCTGAGGGTCCTCAGGGTCATCCTCCCACATTCATCTCTTGCCTGATTTTCCCACTGCAGCCCCTTGGAATACCTGAGACCTCATGTGGTTTCCTTTTCCACTGTTCACATGGATGCTGAGGAACTCTTCTGGTCAGTGACATCCTCCTGGCATGGATCTTCTGTACCAGCATCCTCAAAATAACATCTGGTGCATACACAAAAAGGGCTGGAAGCATCTGGTTGAGAGCTGAATTCCACAACCAGCAATTGCCTGAGCCATCTGCCCATCATCCCAGGCACTCACCAGCAATAGAGCGGTCCCAGGGCCTTTGCAGGGACCGCTGATGATGGTGTCCAGATGCCAAACACAGAAAAGCCAAAAGTGGTTTCAGCGTTCAGCATCTTCTCTCCTCCCTTGGCTCATAAAGCTACACCATGGAAGGCCAGGCAGCAGTAAGAAGTTGTTTAATCACCAAATGAGTCGAGTCTGCTTCTGGGTGTATAAAAAAGTGCTGGAGATGCCTTAAGATGAGGCTTAACCTTTGCAGGGGACACATGTCCCCTGTTGTATCCACTGACTGATAGCTGAATGCTATTCCTGAGGATGCCAGTAAGGCCTGGGCTGGGAGGTGATGGGTTGTGATGAATGAATCCTCCTTTGATTCAGAGCTACCAGACACACAGGCAACATCTGAAGCCCACCAAAATCCTGTTCAACTGAGGGAGGCCTCCATAGAGCATTTCAAAACTGTGTTGTGACTGTGACAGTTTGTGCTTTTAATAGCAATCTTGCCCATGTAGAGTGCTGGACAGGGAGGAACAGAGTGCTCAGCATGCAGATGGCCAGCCTCAGGTTTTTTGTGTTTATTTGCTGGTTCTGTATATGTTAACAAGGTCTTTATTTGCAGTTGCAGTAAAAAAATAGTCCAGCACTTAAATTTCAAAAGAGTTGACCCAGCACACAAGCAGCCAGCTTGATGAATCAAAGTCCACGCAATTAAGGAACCTCTTAAAGGTCAACAGCAAGGAGTCAGTGGAGCCAGAGCAATGGAACTGCTGGCCACCTGGCAAAGGGGAATGTTCCTAAAGCTGACAGTGTTTCTGCCTTATTGTGTCCCCCCCAGGAGTGGTGGTCACACCTGGCTTTGTGCAGTGAAACCTCGAATGGGGTTACCTGGTGGCAGGACACAGTGTTTGAGCCCTGGCATCACTTGATGCTTCAGGAGGACTGGTTTGGTCGGTCCCACCATCCACACGCTGACCACCTTCACTATCTCCTGCCCTCCCAGCACAGCTTCCCTCCTGCTCCTGGTTCATCCTCTCCTCCTGCACCATCACTGCTACCTGGACCCTTTTTTCTTCCCCATCAGATCAAGTGCTGCTGCGAATGATCTCCCAAGGCCAACACCAACAAGGCTCCTGATCAGTCAAGAGAAGGAGTTGTTTAGATTTACAATGGGAACACAAAGAAAAGGGAGCTGTCACGATGTGGGTTGGTTGTTGTTTTTTTTTTTTTCTTTTTCTCCTTTCCCCCCCAGCCTTTTTTTATTTTGCATTGCAAAGGGCAGTGCTGCTGACACCAGCCCGTGCCGCCATGGTGTTTGCTGAAGGACATCTGAAACTCTGCTCCCACGAATTTCCTGTGCGAGGAAACTCCTTTGTTTCCAAAGGCAACTGGGAAGAGAAACCAGCAAAATGGGAAAATAATTTTTTCTCTAATATTGTAGTTTGGGCTTATTTTTTTTCTTATTATGCTGCTGAGGATGACCCAGGCACAGGGAAAACAACTGAAGGAGGCAAGTCTGTCTTTGGAACAACAGGTTTTTATAACAACTGTGCCTGTAGATGCATTTAAGCTGTGGTAGTCTCAGGGATTAAAAAACAAAATACCTGTAGCCTGAAAGCCCAAGGAAGGATAAGGGAGCTCCTGCTAAACACTTCCCTACAAGATCAAAAGCACATCTGGCACACAAGTAGGTGCCAACCAACAGATGTTCCTGCAGAATAACCACAGTTGCTGCAGAGAACACAAGAAACTGAGCCCTTTAACCAGGTCTGTGGGAGCCCAGGAGGGCTCAGGGCAGCAGCAGGATCTGCTGGGTCAGTGCTGGCCAAGGGCCCAGGGCTTGGTTCTGCCTAGGAGCAGGGCAGCAGCAGGGAGGAGTGGGCACTGTGCTATTGCTGGCTGAATCCCTTAACCTCACTGTTAGATCTCAACAAGTCCCTGCTAAATGGAACAACATTTGCAACTACTTGTTCTCTGCAGGTAGGAAAAAAAAAGTTTCCTTTGCCTTCCAGACTGTTCATGTGAGGGGTCAGAGAGGGAAAATCAAAAGCCCACCGGGGCAAAAGGGAAATTCCCTCCTTAGGGGTTTTGCAAGCTGCTGACTATCAGGACTGGACTGAAGAGCAAATTTTAACCAACTGTACTAGAAAGCCCTTAGAGGGAGTGGTTATGTTCATGGAGCTGGTTTTTTTTATTGTTCTATTGGTTTGGCCAGTGCTCTCCCTGCAGGTACCACTGCTCCCACCATTCCTTCAGAGCTCAGCTTAAGAAAACAAGCTACCATCTGCACCAGAGAATCACAGAATATATTGCTGGACTGGAAGGGACCTTAACAATCATCTACTTCCACCCCCTGCCATGGGCAGAGACACCTCCCACTAGACTAGGTTGCTCCAAGCCCCATTTAACCTGGACTTGAAAACTTCCAAGGATGGGGCATCCAGAGCTTTTCTGGACAACCTGTTCCAGGGTCTCAACATCCGCACAATAAAGAACTCCTTCCTAAAGTCTAATCTAAATCTACTCTCCTCGAGTTTAGAGCCATTACTTCTTGTCCTGTCACGACCTGCTATTGCAAAAAAAATGACCTTTAAAGGTCACTTCCAACCTAAGATTTTCTATAATCTCCTTCATAGGGGTCTTGGATACATCTCTGTGGCAGCCACCTCTGCTGGGCAGCAGGATGAAGGAATGAACAGGTAAGAAGGGGAGCATTGCAGCCAACCTGAAATTGGCTGCTTAAGCTCAAATTAGCATCAGAAGAATTGCAATCAAAGCCTACACCAAGTATTTTCTTATCCAAATCAGTGCTCCAATATTACCTGTATTTTCCAGCCCAATGCAGTCATGAGGCTTTTATGAGAACCCTGCTTTACAACGACAAAGTATCTCCACTGGCTCCATCTACATGAACACTTACAGGGTGCCTGTGGGCTTTTGCCCTGCAGAGAGGTATTGGTCCTCCAAACCAACCCAAATAATTTTTGGCTGACATGCAACCCACCATATGTGTGCACAAAAGTATATGTTGGTAGAATAAAGCACTTTTTTCAACAAAACTTTCCAGTGGAGAACAAATCTTTGACAGATTCGGGGTCAGGTGTAGTAAATCACAGCCTGAAAGAACTAAGTAGGACATTTATAGTCCATGGACCAACCTTGACAGGAAGTGTTATGACTACAGCACATTACAGACCATTCAGAGCTAGCACATCAGCCACCATAAAGGACACAAAATATTTTTGAGGCACTCCTGAGCCTTCGTAGAGCAAGCATTAGAAAAGGGCACATGAGGAAAAAGTGGCAATTGCTGACAAGCTTCCAGGCAGGCCAGCAATATTTGATACTCCAATTCATCACTTAAAAAAAGCAGAATATAATTCCTCTTGTAATCAGGATGGGAAAGCATGTGGTGTAGACGAGCAGAGAAAAGGTTGACTCGTATTAAGTCCAACCCATTATCAAGTGCTGCCTAAGATGGCTCGCATCTAATTTGAGAAGTCACCCGGTGGCAGCGGGTCACCAGCTCCCTCTACAGACAATCAGGACGCAGCCGGACCCCTGCAGAACTGCTACAGCAGACGCATATTAACAGTGTCCCTTTAAAATGCCACCAAGCAGCAGAATGTCTCTCCTCATCGCGGGCAGTGATTATTCGATTCGATGCTGAGTCCTTCGTCTTCCTCCATGGCAAGAGGTCTGGCCCTTCCCCTGTCCTGGCATGGATGAAGGAACGCCTGGAGCTGCATTAATGTTTCCCAAGACAGACATCAATGTATCTTTTGTTTCCTTCCACGAAACAAAGGCCAGAGCAGAAGCCATGGAGGGAAACGGAGTCACCACGGGGCTGCAAGAAAAGTTCAGCAGCCCGGAACCAGGTGGTTGGTCAGGAACAAAAGTGCCAAGGCCATTCATTCACCACCACCAGACCTCAAGGCTTCACAGTGGCAGCATGGGCTGGTGACGGGCAAGCCAAAGACAGAAGGGCCCCCTGGGCCCCCCCTTAACTGGGAGCTCACACTTCAAGTGATGCCTGTGTCAGGGATACGGATATAGGATGAGGCTCACAAGAGCAACACAGCAGCAGAAGTGACAAACTGCTCAATTTTCATCCTTGCCCTGACATCTCTCTGTTTCAGTATCTGCCGTCTGGAGGAGGTGGTATACAAATAAGTGGAGGAGCAAGACGGGACTGCTTAAGAAGCAAACGCCTTTCTCTGACACCTCTGGCAGGCAGAGCAGCTCCAGACACCCTCAGCTCCTTCCTCTCTTCACCTGGGAACTTACTGTCCAGGGAAGGAGCATAATTTTTTTTTTTTTTTTTTTGGTCCTTTTGCCAGAAATATTATATTCTTACTTTGTACCTAATTAACACTTTTGTTCTTTCTTTCTGAAATTTTTCAGTATTTGTAGGTGAGAGAAAGATGCTCCCACTGCTCCCACCCATATGAGGCATATTCTTCTAAAGACAATCCAAATCACAGGCAGGGGGCAGGGTATGTGTAAAAGTGGGCAAGCTGTTCACTCCTCACAATAATTAGGGAGTGTTTTGATGCCAAAATACAAAAAGAAGATGAAAAGAGTGCACCTGTCTGCATTTCCCAGCCCTGCCTCACCACGTTGCCATTGAGCCTGCCAGGGGACACCTGATCAGTTCTGTTCCTTCCTTAACAGGCTGTGCTGACCAAAGCCAGGGGATATAGAAGAGGACGCTGAGCCACATGATCCTTCAGCCAAATATTCCCTACCTGGGGAATTACTGCACAAAAATCTACGAGGCCCCAAACCTCTCATGGAGAGGAGCTGTTACCTCCTGGACACACACAGAGCACCCGGAAAACTTTGGAAAGGTCTCTTTCTCTACACTGTTGTGCACTTTTGCTGTCATACCATCCCCATTACCTACAGGACCTGTTTGCAGAAGATGCTGCAATCATGTGGCCCTCAAAGTACAAAACCATGAATCATTCCTTGTCCTGCTGCCTACCAGACACTGACATTTTCCATATCTCCCCATCTTCAACCAGGTCAGAGCACTGTGCTGACCACCCCTGGTACCAGGGCAGCACATGGGAATGAGGCGCTCTTTGTTCCAGGCTCCTGTGCTAAAAGCTGAGGGTGTAAGATGAACAGCACTGGACCCTCTTGCTGTGCTTGGAGTAAAGGAGCTTATCAAACCCAAACCACACCAGACAAACAGCGGAGACAGGAGGGTGGGGGGGGGAGAAGCCAGAGCAATAGGAAAGGACAGTTTGCTCTCTTTCATGATGACTTCTTAATACAACAGGGTCCCACCTCTGCTTTGTGCATCCCTCTACCAGAAGTACAGCTGATGTGGGAGCTTATCTACTGAAAAACCAACCTGGGACTAATGTGTATCAGAGGCCACCAGACTGCAGGACCTCTCCTTCACTCCCTGGGGAGCAGGGTGCTCCTCTCCTTTGCAAGTTACCTCATGCACTGCAGTTTCTGAACTGCTCTATGAAACAAGCTGCTCGCTGTTTCTACAGAACTCATCTGACCCTGTTGCCATCTCTGCCACTGCACTACTTGGCAGTACTTCCTTGGAGGAGCTACAGCAACAAACTCAGATGCCAGGGCTCAGAGATAAGCTGCCAGCAAACAACCGATTTCCATACATTGCAAAAAAAAAATAAAAAAAAAAACAGGAGGAAAAAACCCCCTCACAACACTGGGAATCTCTAATGAACCACAGTGAAAACAGGACAAGTAACAACAAAGAATAGACTTTCAGTAAGGGCACAGCAAGTTCTAGAGGACAGATCTAGAGGGCAGATAGAAAGACAACAGGAAAGAACAGAAGCCAGAAAAGATGAAAGGAAAACAAGGGGACCAGAGCAGCCTGTCCGATGGGGAGGATGCTTCAGAAGCTTTTTTATTTCCTTTATTAGTATACAGGTAGTGTCAGCTCATTGCAGAGCAACAATTCATCTAGCCTGGCAACCTATGGCTGGGTGCTGGATGTTTATGGACAAAGTTACTGACCTGTAAGCACTTCTTGCCTGTGGCACCCAATGTAGTATACCAATGAAACAATGAAGAACATCACTGTGTTTAATTTATAATATCAGTCTCAAGTGCCAGGTATTTATTTTGATGCAACACAGTGGGCAATGCTACCAGATCCCAAACAGGAACATCTCGCAGCATTTGGGCACTAAGAGTGCACCCCACATTACCAGAATTATTTCGTTTTCCTACACTGTTACAGCAAGTTCCTCAAGTTAATGCAAACCCTCCGCTCTGTGTTTGTTCCTCTCATCCCTTAAGTTTCCAAGGAGCCCTCAGGGACAGGGTTTAGGGGGTGGGCAGGGCGTTGCTCCTCTCCCCAGACTTCAGGGCTGCTTCAGTCCCTTTCATACAGGTAAACACCCACCCTGGAGATGACCAAGAAGGGAGGGATCATGAAGCTCCAGACACAGCCCATGGGGACAGATGAGTGGGCTGAGCTCTTCCAACCCTGCTCCATCACCCCTATCCAGCTGGTCTCTGCTCAATGTCTCCTACCCTTTGGACTGGTCCCTTATCCACCACCCTTGCGAACTGGTGCCCTCTCCACCACGCCCATCTGAATCAGCAGCCGCACCGAAGCCCTTTGGGCTGCAACTTACCCAGCCGACCTCGGCCAGCAAACTGCCTGCACCAGCATCCCACTTAGGGACCTGCTTCATCAACACTGCCCGCGCCCAAACCCCTCCGCCCAGACCAGCATCTGCTCCAACATCTCTAACCAGACTGGTACCCGTTCCAGCATCTCTACTCAGTCCTGTACTGTTCCAGTATCCCTATCCAGACATCTACCTGTTCCAGCAACCCTACCGGCACCTCGGTGTCTCTAACGGGTCCGGTACATATTGCAGTATCCCTTCTCGGACCGGCATCTCGGTGTCTCTCAAGGGAGCGGGACGAAACCCCTGCACCCTCGCCCGGACCGGCGTGTCCGCTCCCCGGCCCCGTGCCCCGGCTCGCCCCGTCCTGCCCGGGAACGGGGCTGCCGCCGGTTCCGCGGTGTTGCGCGGGAGAGGACCGAGCTCCCTTCCCACTTCGGCGCGGCAAGAAACCGGGAGAGCCAGAGACAAAGAAACTGTCCGGGCGCTCCCCCCCCCTCCTCCTCTTGCGCCGCCGCCACCGCCTCCTCCTCTTCTACCGCCTCCAGCGCCCCTAACCTCCGCGCCCCTCTGCACCCCTCCGCGCCGAGCAAGGGGGTATTTACCCGCTCTCCTCCTCGATCTCGGAGATATCGGCAAAAATGAGAAAACCGACGAGCAACGTGAGCAAAGCCAGCGTCCAGCCCCGGCACGGCAGCGGCATGGCTCCCGGGCTGCCCTGGGCTTGGGCCCCTCCGCGCCGCTCCGCGGGGTCGGAGCCCGGAGCCGCGTCCCGGCTCGGCGCCGCCGCCGCCGCCGCCGCCCGGCGGGGCCGCTCCGCCCCTCGCTGCCCGCCGAGCGCCCGTCCCGCCCCGCCCGGCGTGGAGTGCGGAGGGGAGGGGGCGAACGAGGCGGGTCCGCCCCCGCCGCCCCCCGCGGAGAAAGTTTGCGGCGGGGTCCCGGGAGCGGCGGCCCCTGATCCCGGGGAAAAGGGCGTGGGGAGAGGGGGACACACCCGTCGCCTCCCCCCCCAGGTGTGCCCTGCCACCGGGATTTGCTTTTTTTGTTGTTGTCGCTGCCCCTGCGAGGGTGCGGTGCGTCCCCGTTCTTGCGCGCACTGGCGCGGTGTGGCTGGGTCGGTCCTGGCTGGAGGGAGGGGATAAGAGGAGGTTTCTTCCCCGAAACGACAAAAACTGTAGTAAAATCAGACAAAGCTACTCTCTGCCATGGCGGTGATTAAACCTATTCCTCTCTCACAAGGTGCGTGCGATGAAGCAGATCTTTTGGGATGGAAAACATCTCGCAAACAAAGATGATGAATAACTAATCACACCTATCTCCTTTTACCATTAATATCCATTTTAGTAACGATAATTCTTTACAATACTATAAATACTATCAACCACGGCAGTCCTGCCACAACTCTTAAATCTCATTGGACGTGGAACAGGCAGAATTTATTTTGAGCAGAAATGACACAAGGGGCTCCACTTCTGAGGCTCTTGGATGTGTCTCTGCCATGCTCACAGTCCCTTTGGGCAAGGCAGGCTACAGTCATACTCTTAGATTTTGTTACGGTGAGAAAAGGCTACAGTTTCTGTCCAGAAAGGGAGATGAAAGTATATGAAAGTTGGGAAGAAGGAATAAGGCACTGGCTGGACCAAAGAATGGTCAAAAAAAGACCAAGAGATCCCTTCCCTGCATCCCTGTTATCTCTTAGTCCAGTGCTGGAGAGGAGAGGTGTGCTGCTGATGTGGGGAGTTAGGCAAGGCCAGCCTGGCAGTGTTTCCAAATCCAAGCATAATTCTTTTGGACCAGAAAGTTGCTGAAAATCAGAATATCTGGTGATCTATGCACCGCTGAGCTGGAGAGGGATGCAGCAGATTCATAATGCAGCAGATAGAAGCAGCACAGATGTGTTGAGAGAGAGAGATACTAATTGCTTACATATTTAAAACAGCATCTTTAGGCTGAATGGGAGGCACCATTAAGCAAAACAGAGCTATTAACTAGGGCCACTTGGAAAGCTGCCATTTTCTCTTCTGTGCATGGCTTTTTATTTTTTGCATCTGTACAAAAGTACTTGTCTTGGGGCGTGCTAGGCTGTTGGTGTTGTGTGATTCCAACCGAGGATGCTGAGGTGCTTTTGCACTGAGATAAACGTGGCCACAGGTATGGGGATGCACAACACTTGTGCTGTGCATGGGGAGGTGTACTCAGCAAAAGACTTTCCTGTTTTTCTGGATTAAATGTGGGAAGGACCGTGTTCTGGGCAATGCGCTTTCCTGGGGATTCCAAAACTCTTGTAGAAAGGCAAACAAATCACCACTGCATTTATAGGTAAAAAATACAACACAGGTGAGGCTGATACAATTACACTGCAGTATATATGGCATATTTACAGTCCAGTATACAGCTTTTATAATAGAACATATTCGGGCCCCTGGGGAGAAAGTGATTTTAGGTGATATAAGTAGCTCCATAATTTACCTGCTGCATAAATCCAGAGAAAGCCTCATTTTCCTTCTGTTTTATTCCTCTCGGACTCCTTTTGCTCCCCCTCTTCTGGAGCATCACAGCACTGTGACTGGCCTGAGGATGAGGAAACAGCCTTTGAGGTGACCTTGGTGGTGCAAGGACTGACATGGGTGTTTCCCAAGATGCAGCGGGGGCAGAGCCCCTGTCCCCTGTGGTTTGGGAGCACCACCCTGCAGCTGTCTTCCCATCTTAAATAACCTTGAGAATACAGATGGAGATATCTGCTCCTGCGTATTTTTCAGCTCCATCCCAGGTGGTGTTTCATCTTCTTTTGTATGATCTTTCTGTTTCAGTTGCCAGTCACAGTGGTGATGTGCAAGAACAGAAATCTCGATGGAGGCTGAGCAATGAGTGGGGGATCCTGAGGGCTGGTTTGCCTGGATGAGGACTCTTGCAGGGGCAAGGGCATTTTATCTGTTGAGGTATTCTGTCTGCCAAGGAGTAGCTTGTCTTTAAAGACATGCTGGGATTTGACTCTGCTTCTCCCTAAGTCAATGGAAATGCTGCTGTTAACTGAAATGAAAAAAAAAACACCAAACCTCTGCCTTGCACAGTGAGCTGAGTTAAGCTTGATGCCCTTCACTGGAGAGCTCCACTGCTAGGGGCTTGCACAAAATGCTCTGTGAATCCTCTGCTTGGTATCATCTGTTGCTTTATTCCTCAGAAAATGTAGGTCAGAGAGAAAGGTCATTCTTCAGCTGATCAGGCTTCAAACACAGGGACCAGGACCTTGAGGTGTACTTCAAGGTTTTGAGTGGGGAGGCAGCAATCTACAGTGAAGAGGCAGGGACAGTGCAGCTGGCTGAGTTATTTTATAACCAATTAATAAGACTGTATAATATCACTAAGTGTAACTCTATCGTGAAAACCTAGAGATCTCGGTGTGCTGCTGAAGGCTGAATTCTGCACGATCAGGAGACTTACTGTAGTAGTAGAAAGAAATGAATGTAATAAGTACTGCCTGCAGGAGAGGACATTTTGCTCTGCATTCGCTCCAAGTCCAATCTCTTCAGTGTCCTGGCCAGATCTGGGGGAGGAGGACATAACGCACCCCAGTTTTACACATTGCTCATTATCCCGAGCTGCAAACTGCTTTGGACTAATTGCCATAGTTCCTCAAGTGTTACTCATTCTGTTAATTCAGTTTGCTATGAATTCTCACATGATTCAGCTTAAACATGTGCATAAATGTTGCAGGATTGGGTCCATAAGCGTCCAGAGCCTCAATTTTATGTCTCATTTGTAAGATGAGTTGCAGGAAGATGAGCACAAACTGTCACAAATAGACTGTTGTGGTAGAGTAATATGTTCTGGAACAGAATAAAAGGCTATTATATCTTCTAGTTTCTAATAATTTGAGGAAATAATTCTGTATCCAGAACATTTGCAGTAAATACAATAAGGCATACTTAAAAAAAAAATAATCTTAGCATAAATGGCAAAAGTAACTGCACCAGAACAATATTGCATTTTGCTGCTTTGAAAGGAGAAAAGAAATTACATTTTTACATTTTCTTTTGACCTTTGAGAAATACCAGGAATATGTAATATCCATATTCACTAACAATAGTTCAGAGGATTCAGAGAATAAGAGTTAAACACCTAGGGACATTTACAAACAACTGGCAGAGAGGCAATGAATTTAAGATGTGGGTATGAGAGGTACAGATACACAGAGACTGAAAAAATGATACATATTTAAAATGCTTTTAATCTATTTGAGAAGCATCATTAGGAAAGGAAGCAGCTCCTGAGCAAGCAGAGGAGGGACAGAGAAGATGACCCATGAGGTCTTTGCCATGGTATGACAAATAGAAGCTGGTGTGGTGAGAGGTCTCAGGGGACCTTTCTCCATGAAATTCATAATGCAGTAAAATGCTCATAACCTTTATCACATCTGTCATCCAAAATTAACAAAGTTTACAGCCCATTTTATACAGCTAAACAGTGCTCTGATGTGATGAACAGGTATGACAAATGGGAGCCTGTATTCACCAGGATCCTGATGCCAGGATTGGTGATGAAATTGCCTCTAGGTGCTTTTTTCAATGAAGCCCTCAGTTACTCCCCATAAAAGTCAGGAGACTCCTCAGAGCCATGAAGTGTCTTTTCCTCCCTAGCAAATTTATTAGCAGGAAGGAATGATGCTGGTTAAGTAGGTTTGATGGCCTCCATCTTCTGGATGTTCTTGGTGGTCTCTGTGCAGAGCAAGGGATCAGAGAGTACCACTCAAGCATCTTTGCTTATGGGTAGAATAATACTGGTAATATCCAAACAGCTTCCAAAGCTGTTGGTCTTCCTACCTGGCTTTATTTGCCCTTAGGTAAATGCTTTCCAGCTGGATCCAGGTCCATTACTGAAATACATTCACCTGTCTGCCAGGGGAGCTGTAATCTTCCCAAATACTGGGCAAATTAATGTTTGTTATAGGCAGGGTGATATGAATATGGTTTGCTTTTAGAAAGCAATGAGATATAGCCCTAAAAAAGGCATTTAGACTTATCCTAATGTTGGTGTATCTGCATTTAGCCCCATCAGAGGGGCTTGTAACTTTCTGTGGTTCATCCCATATTGCACCGAGCGCAGAAGCAACCTGGCTCCTCATCTCTTATGCTGGAAGGGAGAGCCCTTACTTCCTTGGAGAGCCTTTACTTCCATGGAGAAAAACCCAAAGCCCTCCTGATTTTCTCATTTCAGAGATATTTTGGCATTTGAAGGAGGGGTTTAAGCCTATCATCTTCTTTATACCCAGAGTGATGTAGCAGCAACAAGAAAGCTTTGGGGAATCATAAGAAAGGAAGAAGAAAATTAAACTGTATTAATTTCAAGCTCTATTAGGATTTTAAGAAAGTAAAATCAATAGCAAAGGATGGACTCAGTAGGGAATGTGACCTTATTTTCCCAGTGTCTGAAGAAGTGCACAAAATAGAGAGACAAAAATACATCTATAAACCCAGATCAGTTTCTCTGATGTCGAAGCAAAGAAGTTAAAATGCTTATGTAAACTGGCATCATTTGACTGTTGTTTAGGAGAAGTGTCCTAAAGAGAAAAAGAGCAAAAGCAAAAAAACCCCACCCAAACCCCGCTCCAAAGTCTGCAAACCCAACCACACCCATTAGCTACCTATTTCTTCCTCTCCTGTAGTAAGGTGCAAAAATGGTGTGATCCATGCAACATCTCATCAAATTGTCAGAGCAAAATGTTTGATATAAACCAAAAAAAAGATCTTTCTTTTGGGTCAGATAAGCTGGTTTTGTATTAATAAAAACTCCACAACGGCCACGATATTGATAATTTGCATGTGAAAAGCCTCCCACCTGGCGATGAAAACACTTTTTCAGTTTTGCCACCACTAGTCACAAGAGATAAGGTCTGCCGTCCTCCCCCTCGCAATTAGCCAGGCACATACAAAGAAGGGAAAAAGGTGGAACGTGTGTGTGACAGTTGCAAATTGCCTGTTAGCTGAACCTGGTGCTAAATCCCGGTGTTCCCAATTGCAGCTGTGCAGCTGGCATGCCTGGACAGCCCGAGCCAAGCCCAGCACCTCCCCTTGGGAAGGCAGAGCTGAGTACGTTGCCTCTGAATTTTTTATGCCCTATTAATGTCATTCAGGGGGCTGAAAAAACATGCCTAAAATAAGCTTGCAAACCTCCCCCCCCCCCCACGTTGCGATTTGCGAGCCACTGGGTGGCAGTGCTGTGTGAACACATGTGGATGGACACAGACACACAGAACCACAAAGAGGGAAACCCTTTTTTGGGGAGGATGTCTCAAACCTGAGCACGTTTTGCTCCTCCTTGGTACGCTGAAGGCCACTGCAGTGCCCAAGGGGGAAGGCAGGAGAAAAAAAGGCTGGAAGATGCTTCAGCTTTGAGGACTGGAGATGATTGCAGTGTTTCCGTGGACTGGTGAGAAATGCACCCAGGAGGGACTGAAGATCAAAGCCACTGTCAGCATTCCAAGATGATCCAAGCTGTCCCAGCCTTGCCTGCAAACCTTGCCTTGCTGCAGAGGAACAAAGAAGACTTTTGATGATAATCCTGAAACAGAAATGGCACAAGATGCCCACCCTGTTCCTTGCCTCTACTCAGACACACACACACACATCACCCTTGTTCTTTCCACCCTGTGGAGAAAGCATTAACCCAGGCAAGCCCTATTTTCAGTGACCCTAAAGTATACACACGTGCTTGGTTACATATAAAGCATGCACATTCCTTGCACACAGCCAGCAATTACTTGATTTTGACAACACAACCCTCCAAGATAGTTTTAATCCTCTAAGTATTTCCCACTCATAATGGTAGATTTTAAGTGTCTGATAAACAGCTATAGGTTTCAGCTAGCAGCTTGAGACATAGTCAGTTTGGAATGTCGCCTCTCATCTCAGTTCAAAGCTGCTAAGATGTGGCATTTCTTTTAGGCTTGTTTCTGCTGAGTGCTTTCATCACAGTGCTTCTGCCTGCCTTTTGTGGCCTTGAAGCACAGGTCATATTTGACTCCAGTTTTGGCCCGTTTCAAGTTGACAGGTTTGATTAATCTTGTCCGACACTTGACAGAAAGCCAATTACTCTCCATGACTGTGTCGAGGAGGCAAATCTACCTGGTTTGGATAAACAATCCTGCTTGCAGGATCAAGAAATAAGATGCATCGGGGAGCAGCTTAGTGTGGGAGGGGGTGTCTTGACAGTCAAACTTGAAATTTCAGATTGTTCCTGCCTGAGAGAAGTCAGAGTGAAAAAGTTGGAGGTGACACAAGAACAGATAAAGGAGGAGGAGGAGAAGTAGGAGGAAATCTTTATGACCCTCCTTTGGGGCCATCCAGATAAAGAAGATGGTGCTGCTAATCACTCAAAAATCTATTGCCTCAGTGATGAGCACACCTGAGGAAACATGCAAGAAGGCTCTCTTGCTTTTCCCTGGGCTTCTTATGGTCCTTTGAAAAACCTAAATCTTTGCAAAATGTGCAGATTACATCAGCAATTAAACAAAAAAAGAACCAAACCAAAGCAACAACAAAAAATCCCTCATTCAAACATGATACTTCGCATATGAGAACTTTTCTGCAAGGAAAACATGAGATTCAACAATATCTTCTGTTTAGCAAAAATGACAACATTTTAAGGGGCAACCTAAAGACTTTTTCTTCTTTCGACCTCGTGCTAACAGCTGCTTTGCAAAGGGCCTTTAATGCAAAACCTCATTTCAGGTTTAGAAAAGCCCTTGATTTCTGACTACTGTGATTGTAATTTTGCCCTCCATGAACAATGAATGCTTTTTTCTCCTCTTTTATACTAATATTTCTTATCCTTTGTGTCCTTTGGGGTGGGCAGAGCTGCTGAGTGAATTGCTTAGGCTTCAGAATAAAGGGAATTTTGAAAGAGTAAAGTAGGGCATGGAAATATCCCCCAAAGGGCTCTAGGCAGAAGCTTCAGGCAGAGCAAGGCCCCCATGTCAGCTTCTCCTGCGAAAGCAAGAACACAACTTCTTTGCCAACAATTTGCTTAAGACCTTGCCCCTGAGTGACCAACACCAAGGAAAAAATATCACTTACATTTCATCCAGAAAGCTATTAGATCATTGCAAACACCCCAGTCACAGTAGGAGCAGCCAGGACAGGGTATTTTTCAATCTCATGCTCCCCTTCTGGATCCTAAATAAAAATTTTTTTAATACATGACCCTGGTTGTGCAGCACCAGTTGCTTGAAAAAACACCTCTCTGGAAGCCTGATTTGTCAGTTCAGCCAGCACGTTCCTTGGGAAGGAAAACTTCAGTGCAGCTTGGGTCTAAATGTATTTGGTTTTGCTCTGGGATTAGATCGTGAGCATCCTCTGAGGAATCTGAGTGACTGATCAGCTGCAGATCCCACCTGGCAGGGGAACACCAGCCAAGGGAGATGGCACCTAACACTCCGGGCAGGGTTAAGTGCTCTGTACAAATGCAGAAGGATTAAGAAGGGAGAAAAAGAGACAGCATGGGGGAAGAGAGACCACAGGCACGTATCAGCCTCCTGAACCTAGTGATTTATTTATGGCATTCCTAGAGGGGAGGAAGACATGCAAAGATCACGAGCTCACACATGGCAGTAAGTGGTGTGCTGGCATATATTTAGCAAGCAACAAGACAAGGGACAAAGCCTATGGAGGATGGGGAAATGCTTCAGCTCCTGGTGAGTTTATTGAGTGGTTACAATCCAGGCATGAGAGAGATTTATTTGGAGGAACAAGAAAAGTTTGCCTTGCTTTTTTTCTGTAAACAAATCATAAGGAGGATCTTGGTTTTGCTTTCTTGAAAGCCAGGGTGTTTTCCTTTCCCAGAGCACACCCACACCATGCTTTCCTCCTGGAGCTCAGTCATGGGTATGTGCAGGAAATTATGGATACCAAAAGCCATTTGAGATCTGGAGGAGAAAAGGCTCTGGTTGCTTTGAGGTGCCTGAGAGATAGATTTCACATCGAGCTGCTGTTTCCAGGGTAGGTGAACAAAGAAAAAAGAGTGTTGCAGAGAAAAAGTCTCCAGTATGGCACAGAAGGCGGTGGAATCTGTGTCAGCTGAAGCAAGTCAGTGTCCATTGACCTGAGGAATACTGGCATGGACAAGTGGGAATGTTTATAAAGTACAGTGCTGCATAAGGGAACTGGACAGAGATTAACCCTGAACCCCCTGAAAGGCCAGATTCTGTGAGATGCTGAGTCCTTGTAGAACCTGGTGAAGAGCTCATTACCTTGGCCTCCATAAAACGATGCTCCTGAAGTTGTTCACCTGCACATCAGACTGGAGCAAACCCTGGATTTCAGCAGGATGGTGCAGTCAGAAGCCAGATCTTGGGCAGCACAGCAGGAGGTTTCACCTTGCTGTGAGGAGAGCAAGGGGAACACAGGGCATTTCATTAGCATGCCTCAGACCTTTCACATCACAAAACACTAAGGCCTAAACAAGGACACAGTTTCACTTTAAAGTCCTTGACCCTTGTTGTCTAAATTGGACCTCATCAGAAAGAAGATCTTAAACAGAAATCTGGGCCATCCTGTTTTCTTTCTGAATTTAGCTCTGGGGATCTCAAAAGGGGGAAATCTTTGCGGCCTGAAGGTTCAGGAGATCTCTGGGGACACAGGGCACCAAGTTTCCCTGTTGCCCCTGCAACTGTGTAAAGCTGAGGGTCTGGTAACTTTGAGAAGGCTCAGAAGCATAAGCATTGACTTGGTTTGATGATCTGGATTTAATTATTCCAGGAGTGGACTTAGTGCTTGGACTTGCATCTCAGTCAAACCTGTCTGTTATTCATAGATTCCTAGTGGAAAAAAAAGCAGCTTCAATTTATAGATGGGAATATAATAATCAGTTGAGTTTTATCACTCCTGTTTCCATTCTAGGAGCTTATAACCACATAATAAAAGCACATAATGAAAACATCATAAAAACACACAGTAAAAACACATTCACCATGCAAGTACTGCCATCTTAGCGTGTCCTGGATAGAAATGCTGAAGAGTTCTTGAAGTTTCTGATATGTACTAATAACCTTCAAAACACTGTATCACACCCACCCTTTCCACTCGAGCAGTGCTTACTCTCTAAACAACAATGGGGATGAAAGATGCACATAAAAGTCTGGATTAAGCAAACTAAGAACACGAAAGGTCTCCAGAAGACCTTTGCCTTCTTGGCTTTACAAAGTTAGAAAATTTTCTGAGAAAAGCCTCTTCAGCCACTTTTGTTGGCTTATAGCCCTTGTTGGAAAAGCTGCATGCAAGGGGTGCTGCATTAACACTCTTCTTCCCTGTGGTTTAAATTAAAGTTCATCTTTACAGGCACTACTTTGCTTTACTTTGAAGGATGCAAACAGTTTACTCAGCTTCTGTCCTCTACCTTAATTTTCCTTTTCCTGACAATTTTTCTGCTGGAACATGATTTGCCCTCAATGTAGATGGTCCTACAAGAAAGATGGGGAGGAATTTAACAAGGGCATGTAGTGAGAGGTAATGGCTTTAAATTGGAAAAGGGTAGATGTATGTTAGACATTAGGAAGAAATTCTTCAGTATGAGGGTGGTAAGACACTGGAACAGCCCAGGGAAGCTGTGGATGTCCCCTCCCTGGAAATGTTCAAAGCCAGGGCTTGGAGCAACCTGATCTAGTTGGGGGGTGTCCCTGTTCATGGCTGGGGGTTGGAACTAGATGGTCTTCAAAGTCCAACCCAAACCATTCTATGATTATATGATATGAATCAACACCCCAAACATACAATAGCACCTGGACTGGGGGATGACTTGCACCCTGACAAAAGATACTGATCCTTGGTAATTCTGCTTTACACCACAATCAGTTTGAATCATGTCAGATACTCTGACTCTGTTGCATTGAGGCATCAGTGGCAGAGTAGTAGCGCTCTTGGACTTCTTTTTCCCACCTTGGATAGCAGCAACTCCTTTATCAGGGGAAAGTTGCTGAAGTCAAAGCCTTGTGTAGCCATTGAACCTGCCCGCTCATCCCTTCACATATTTTCCAAGTTATCACACAGTTATTTTAGTGAGTAAATAAAACGGAAATTAATCATCAATCCCTTCAGTGACTTCATCTTTCACTTCAGTAGTGTCAGAATAGTTACCTCTCATTTTAATAAGAGCTCCTTGAATTCTTGTCACTTTCAAAGATTTTGAGTCTGAAGCAAGATTACGCTGACACTGAACTCTGTGGCTCATCTACAGGTTGATTTTATTTTTTTTTTTAGGGCACCGATGTTACCACTAACAGCCAAGATGAGAGAACCTGGTTATCTTAGACATTAAAGGCAATATTGTTCCCAATTTTTTTCATCTGCTTATTTTGTGTCTTTGGGAAGCATTTTATACTCACATGGCTTTGCTTTTTTTTGTCTATCACTTCTCCTTTGTTTGCTTGACACTTTCATGCAGAGAAAGGGGAGAAACATAAACTAGGCAAATGGGATTTGATCACAGAGCTGGTGGGGGGCAGTTAGACTCAATCACTCTGCCTTGAACTCTTGGATGTGATCAGCTGGAGTTTGTCTGGAGAGAGAGTGTCCTGAAATGATGTGGCAGAAGGATGCTGATTCAAACCTATGATCAAGGGATGCCTTTGCATCAAACTCTGGATCAAGCCAGGCATGTAAACATTCCCTCCCCTTGAATTTGCAGATGTGGGAAAAGCTGGAGGTTGGTTTACCAAAACCCAGAGATTGATTCATCTGCAGAGCAGAAATTCCTGGTCCCATTTCTTTGGTTCCTCTCATGAAACCTAAACCCACCACCACAGGCATTTCGCCCCCCGCCCAAGTTCTTGGCCTCCTCAGAGCCACGCTTCATTAACCTGGTTCTCAACTTAATCTTACAAAAATGCAAGACACCAAGCTGCTCCCCTTGTCAGCAAACACACTGCAGATGAAAGCAGCAAAGCTTCTCCCCTTGCACCAGCTCTGAATCTGGTCCCTGGGATTTTAACTGTTCCTTTATCTACTGAGAAGGAATGTTAAAAAGTTTAATTGGCATGTAATGAGATAACTGTAACAAGTTAATTAGTTCTCAATTAAACTGCATTCGCCATAAGTCCTGAAAGTGTTGTTAGCAATTAATGACACCTAATTAACTTGGAAGAGTTTACAATGATAAGGAAAATAACAATAATAATAATAATTAATAATAATAATAATAACAATAATAATAATAATAATAATAATAATAATACACATGGTTTCATAGTGTATTAGAAGCGACAAATGATTTAATAAGTATGTGGTTAAATCACCATCTCTTGTGCAGCTGCTGGAAGGGAAACATCCAGGAAATTTATTCTGGCACATCTAACAGGGTCTGGAAGGAGACAACTGGCTTTCAGGAAAGGTCTTGCTGGGAAAAATACCTTCCCTTCGAGCTGTCAGAGAATTGCAGTGGAGAAGGGAAAACAAAGCTGCAGGGTAAGGTCAGTTATTCAAACATGACAAATAAAGATCATAACAACTGGAAGAAGGTGGAAACCCTGGTGGAGGAGGGAAATGGGTTAAATTCTTTTCCAAGATTATTTAAGTGGTGAGTATATGGAGAGCAATTTGTCTTTGTGCTGTGAGTTAACCTCCCCTAAATGCTCTGCCATTAGAGTGCCAGGATGGATAGGCACTGGAACTGAAAAAAATCCTACAAACTAATTTACATTTTAATGAATTTTTAATTGAACCAAAATCTGTTGTTTCTGTTTAAAGATGCAGTGTTGACTTTGTGGTCTGTGCTGCTGAGAGCCAAGTGGGATCTTAATGTGATAAAAACAATGATAACACTAAGCTTAATTAGGTTTGAAAGCCTTGCCTGGTAAAGTGGAGTAAAACCATTACCTTCCCCCGTTGGAACCGAGCAGCCGGGCCAGGCAGATCTTGGACCTTCCAGCTGGCTGGCTCAGATGAATCAAGAAACAAAGCTGCTACTTCTTCCTCAGGCAAGAGTGGGGTGGGAGAGAAAAAAACCTGATCCCATGTGCAATAGGATCATACACAGTAAGTTCAGCTCCACCTTCTCCTGCCATTTGATCCAGCTTTAATAACAGGCAGGACCTACTGGGGTTTCTCTAATGACTTTTTGTATCAGGTTTTATCGAAACACCAATGCCTTGCCTCCAGCAAAATAAAAGGATCCTCTCCCTGTGCATCCAAGCCTACCTAGAGGTAGACCAGAGAGAAACCCTCATGTGGGGATTTCTGACCAACTGCACTTCTATTTAACCAGAAACTCTCCCAGGTTTTCAGGTGCACTTGTTTGCTTTTTCTCTGAGGTACCTATAATCCTAATGCAGACATTTTAAGGCATTTTGAGGTGGTTTTAAATGATTTGCCAAGTCAGCTGTGGCACACACATGCCTGAGGAGCTCAATGCAATGGCAGCAAAGCAGCTCTTGTAACACTGGTTTCTTGCTGATCCTCTTCTTTCATCCTTCATCTGGCTGCCTCTGCCTCTGGAAGAATTGCTAACATGCTTCGGGTTTCACAGAAGTAGTTTTATTAGTTATTATGGGCTAGGTTATTGTAGATTTGGTTGTACAATGAGTGTAAGCTGGATACACCCCTCACCTCCACTGGTAGCCTGATCAGCTGATACTAAGAAACCCAAATAAAATCACAGCTGTCAAAAAGTAGGTATGGCAGCAGGCTTCCAAACCTGTTAAAATCACTCTGTGAGCTTCATCTTCAATACTTTGCTGCTCCCCACTACGTAATGCGTTTCACAGTGATTTGCTCCAGTATTGCTCTGTTATGACCAAAATTTCTATTGCCTGGGTCATCAATCTTCAGTGCTCAACTTTGTCCTTTGCATTATAAGCAACATTATTTTTGACTTCTAAAAATTAGAGTTCCCCTGACCATGTTTTTTCCTACCTCCTCCTGGTGCCAGTGGACAATAATTTGGAAACAAGGGGTGGAAACATGTTCCTTCCTAAGGAGATCACATTTGTCACCAAAAGCAAAAGCATCCTTGCAAGCACAGAGGGTTAAGACAGAGACCTTGCACTTTATCACATGCCTAAAACTCTCCTTATTTCTAATAAGGACCAGCTTTTCACTGCTCCATCAATTTTCCATCTGAGGGTGATTTTGCCTTCAGAGGAGTTCAACTCCAAGCTCCCTTTACTCACTTTGCTGCTGTATCTCAGCTGCTGCTCTCTGCTGCTGGGTTGTCCTAACAGAGCCACAGCTTTCCACATTGCTTTGGCTTGGGAAAATATTCATGCCTGTCCCTCTTTGCCTTGCATGAGCTGCCAGGGAAAGCTGCTGTGCTTGGGTGTGATAAGCAGAGTGGTCTAAGAATAGCCCTTGGTCCTGACAAGAGCATAATCCCAGAAGAGCTGGGACATTACGAAGTTAATGAAAGGGGACAGAAATCCCTGGGAATTTTGAATTTCAAGCAGGGACACCAAGGCCCTCAAAGGCACACAGAGTAAGAGAGGTCATGTGCTGAGCACAGGACTTTTGGCTTTGCATAATACATCACCTTGGGGATCTCCCTGCCCATAGCAGGTTACCAGAACCAATCTGGGCAGGTGGGTGCTGATGAGTACCAGCTTGCCAAGAGCAGATCTGGAAGAGGTGAGTGTGTTTCCAGTGTATTATGGTCTCTGTAAACTCCTTTCTCGACTTGGCATTGTGCCTGAGCATTCCCAGAGCCTGAAGGTTGAGTGTAAATCCACTTAGCAGGGCTGGGAAGCTCTCAGGGACAGAGACCAAGCAGGGGCCTTTTTTGCATGTCTTTCAGCCACACTGGTGTAGGAGCTTGTGACTGCCTAGCCCACAGCAGTGAGCTATCTTGAAATCCAGGAAACAGCTGCTAAATGTCTTTTCATTTATATGGTGATCATTACTGGAGTGTGTGAACTCCAGCTTCTGCAGTTAAGCTCCAAATGTGGGTGCGTGTCACCTCATTTTCCTTTTTCTTCTTCCTTCAAAAAGGGTCTTTCAACAAATTGTGCCCTTCCTCCCCTGCCTTTCCCCTCTCTTGGTTTTTCTCCTCAGTCCTCCTCTGCTGCTGCTCCGAGTTAAACCTCAAGTCACTGGAACACATTTCCATTTTGCTCTGACAGCGACAGACATTTGGGATCACCTGGATCTCCCGTGGCACCAAGGGATGGACTGGGATCACTGTCTCCCTTTTTCATGAGCCTCAGCAGTGGGGCTGGCAGGGGCCACAGCAGAGGATTCTCAGCCACAGAGGTCACCCCCAAGTCAGCTTAGCGCATTTCCTTGGAGGGATTTGTATGTGAGGGTTGTGGCTCTGAATTTATCTTGATCTGGGGGATACAGGCTCTCAGACTCAGACAACGTTCACTTTCCTGCTTTTAGAAATAAAGTGATGCTCAGTAAACCACTCCAGATGCTGGACAAAATAAATGGCAAAGAAGCAAAGCACCATTACTTACTGTCAAGGCCTTTTCTCTCTGGTGGGTTCAGCTGTGCTGTCACCTCCAAGATCAGACCTCATCACAGAGCCAAGAGAGAAGTCCTAGAGGAGAAGCTGTGGATGTGATTTCCAGAGCAGGCTCAGGGATTAGGGCAACCCAAGACATCCCTTAGAAGAAAAACTGCTGCTGGCATCTGCCTAGGAACAGGGAGAGGGTAGGATGTGGAGGTGACTGTGCTTCAGCTGAGCTTTCACATGGAGCGGGCAGAGCTGACAGTTCCAGCACTATTCCCAGTGCCTATTCCCAAGTGCCACCAGCCACAATTCACTCACCAAACACCTCTTACAAGGTTGCTTTTGTGATGGGCTGAAAAAAAAAAACCCAAAACAACCCAACAGGAAAGCTGGCTAGTTGCCTTTTTGCCTATGACCCAGCACTATAGAAAAGACACTTCTGAAGTGAAGGATCCCTTAGAGGTTATGTCTTTCCATTGCTCTGTGTAAAATCTCTACTTCTCTCCCCCAGTTGAATCAGATTTATTGATCTTACACTGCAAGCTTTGCTTCTCCCTTTTCACCTGCTTCTTCCTCTGTTACACAAAGTCTGGTAATGATTTCAGGTTACGAGAGCTCAGGGCCTCCTCATAATGAGTCCACTTGTATCACAAAACCTAATTTTGGCTACCTGGATGGAAAATATTTTCAAGATCCCATTTAAAAAAATGTCTTTAGTTCTGAGAAAAGGATGATTTTGCAGTTCTCTTCAGGAAAATGAGGACAACAATAGGAATTTAGTGCAGAGGGGTCCACAAAGCATCTGCTCCACATGCTGCAGGCCACAAAACACTTCCTAGCTCTCTGTAGTTAACTTGATGTCTACAGCAAAAAATAGGCTCACAATGCATTGTGCTACAGGAGGTCTCCCAGTGCCCTGGATCAGCATCTCTGGGAGACAAATGCACCTGAAAGATGGCTTGATGTGAATGCTGCTGCAGTGGTTTAAGATGTTGCCTCCATGTCAGAAAGGAACATGGACCTGGAGTTCAGTTGCACCCAACCGGGTTCTGGCATCCCCCTTTAAAGTCACCATCTGCAAGATCCAGCCCTGTGTGCAGAAGAGGCTGAGGTGCCAAGCTGCAGGAAGAGAGGCTTTGGCAGATGGGCAGCAAAACAGCTGGAGGCTGGGATTTTTTTATGCTGTTGCATCATGAATTCATCTGCCAGTGCTCTGTAACTGGGAGGCCCTCATCAGTATCTATCTGTACATCCATTTCCAGCAAGGCTTAGGTCAGTCCTGACCATTTTATTCCCCAGCTCTGTAATGGGGACAGGTGTAGAAAAGCATTCTAAGTGGATTGATAAAAATGACTCAAGCAGAGATTAAGACTATGGCCTTTTTTAAACGTGGATACCTCCTACCACCACAGAGCCCTGACTTTGGTTTTAGCCTACCACAAATTAGTGAGTGTAATGAATCATATAATGGTTGGAAGAACTTAAAACACTTCTGCCCAAGAAGGTAGAAGTGATTTTTTCAATAGCACACTTTGCAGGTTTTCATCAGGCTTCAGCTGCTTTTTGAATAACGAAATAGATGAATGAGTGAAAATACATTCACTTAAACCACAATCCTAATTGAAATACATTGTGGTCTAACAGGGCATGTTCTGCACAGGCAGAGATCAGTGTGATAAAGCAAGGAACAAGGTGATACAGAGCTTCACAAGTGTTTAAAAGCTTTTCCCATTTGGCAGGAGTGGCTCATGTTGGCAAAACATTTATTCATGTCTTAGATGAAAATAAATCCTTGAATGTAGCTATGCTATAGAGAGGCTGCATAGTGACAGTGGCCTCTTTAATCATTGTCCCATTCAAGCCCTAATCATATGAATATGCAGGAAGGAGTGGTAGGAACCCAGAATTCACCTCCTAGGCAGGATGAGGTTGTGTCTATCTTCTTTCTAATTAGAAGCTCTATTCAGATGTTAATCAGCAACATCATGATTAAGAAGGGTTAGAAAGAACACTTGGACCTCATTTCACTGATGTGGCTAAAGAGGTTTTGCTTTTCTTGAAAGAAGGAAGGGTGTTCTGACTGCTGTGAGTCAGTTTGTTTTCCAGCTCTTCTTTGGTTTCACCCTTGCAGGCAGGATCCCTCCTCTCCTCCACGATGCTGTAGTGATGGAGAGCAGTTGTTTTATATCCAAGACCTTCTGCCTTTTGCCAGTCTTCTGAACCACAGGGCCTTGGTCAACACTGCTGGTCTGCTGGGGCAGGGATGAGCAACTCAGCCAGCAAAGCCAGGGAAGTTGAGGAATACTGAAGACAAAGATGGCTTGAGAAAAATGTCAAAAGAATAAGCTCTCTGGTACTAGTTTTGAGCTCTCTCCTTAGTTATTCCAGTGCTTTAATACCCTTCTTATCCCATCTCTTCCCTGCCAATATAGCTTATACACACACACATATATATTTATGTACAAAACTGCCTTGCCTGCATTTTTCTTTAGGGAAAGAAAGAAAATCACCAGTTGGATGAGATCAAATCAAGTGAATATGAGCTCAAAAGGAGAAGTCAATAAAGGAATATTCTTATAACTGATGGAAACAGACACAACCCTACAACTTGAAGGGACAAACCCACTGGAGATTATGTCAGGATGACTCCAGACCAGACGGAATAAAGATGGATCACAGAACCAATGGACATTTTTCCATCCAGAATTTCTCTGCTCTTCCCTATTCAAAGGTACCACTTAACTAGAAACTACGCCCTGCTCTAACACCCCAGCTGCCTGCATCACATGCCACGCTCAGTGATGCCACCTCATTCCCAGTGCCTTCCTGTGCTCCTTAATTAGAGGAAACAACAAGCTCTTGTGTTTCTTCTGGGAGATGAGCTCAGCTGGCATAAAATGAAACCATTTGTCTAATGCTCTGATATTTGGAAAAAATCCCTTCAAAGAGGCTGTGCTGGAACTGGCTAGTCCTTCAAAAACATGAAATGATTTAATTAAAGGCGACAATTTCAACAGAAATTTTAGTGGATAGTGACCTAATTGTAAGCCTGTATTTCGCTATCACAAAAAGTTAGCAGCAGGTGAAATTGCCCTCCCAAACCAAACATTGTAACATACCCTGAACCCTGACAAAAAAGCATTTCTCTGAACTCTGAGGCCAGAAAGAAATCCTTCATTTGCATCTTAAAAAAAAAAAAAAAAAAAAAAAAGAGAGAGAAAGAAAGAAAAAAATCAAAGCAATCAGTTCATTTCTGGTGGAGAATTAGGATGCTGCCTCCTGCACCCATGCATAATCCTCAGCAAAGTGTTCATTAAGTTGTGATGATTCATGATGGGCTTCTCCAGCTGAGACACAGGATGGATTCAGCCTGATTCGCCCTCACTGTCTGGAGGCATTTAACTCTGAGGGAGACAGCATACAGGTTGCTGTGGTTATTCTGAGCCTGACTTTGCTCTGCAAAGCTCAGTGTTGACTTCAGTGGAGTTTCTGACAATACAGAAGCAGGCAAGCAGGAATTCAGCCCTGCACTATGTATTATATATGATTGCTTGGGGCAAAAAACTATCAGTGTATCATTGCCTTTAATTCTTTCTTGGTATCGTACAGGGAAAAAAAGTGGTGCCAATAACAGCCTGTGCGTTTGCAGAGTACTTCCAGGCTGTACTTATTCTTTTTAAAGTCAGCTACAGGTTAGCACAGAGTCATCAGGGAATTCTGAAAATAAAGGGTTTCCAGAGCATACAATTCTCATGTTGAGATGCTGCTAGCAGTCAATATCCAATCAATATCTGAATCTTCAAATACCAGCTGGACCTTCAGCATTTCTTTATGCCACAGTAACAGGAATTCACATTTCAGCCACCACCACAAAGAGAGTGACCCTTTGAACAGGAGTCTTGTCCTATCTAATGGAGATGGACTATAAACTTGTATCTAGGCCAGGTTTGAGGTATCCATCTGGAACAGGAATGATATTGGAGATCTGATGGCATAGATGTAATGTATAAAACTCATGTTTTCCTGACCCATGGCAACACCCACATCCCTTCAGTGTCACTGCTTGCTGGTTCCTGCAAGGTTAAGGGTGGCCAGATCAGCCTGCTCCTGGGACTTTAACTACACAGAAAAATGAGGGGAGAACTGGCACCATATCAAAGTGTGCCAGAGGGAAGGTAAGAAACAACTATTCACTGTTCTTGCAGTGGAAGAGCAAGGGATCATCAAACACAAGTCTCAAATTGCAGAGTTAAGCAAAGAAAAAATAAATAATTTTTCTCACATATTTAAACTCTGGAATATACTGCCACACAAGAAAAAATATTCATGGCCAGAAAAAATTGTGAAGAGCTGTAAAAAAGAAAGACTTAAACATTGCCCAAAGAACTGCATACACTAATGTTGACAGAGATGTTTCCTTGCTCCTATACAAAAAGATTCTGCTGATGATCACTGTTAAGGACAGAAACAAGAGCAAATCTGATGTTTGGTTCAGCAGAGTACAACCATTCTTACATCCTTTAAAAAAAATGTTCTGCACATGGACTTGTCGTTTCCATGGAAGTTCAGGATCTCCAGATACCATTTTTACAAATTTTGGAAACTAATCAGGTAATCAAATGTGTCTTTGATGCTAGACAAGGACCATCCTGTTGGCTGGTTACAGTCACTCCCTAGTCCCTCCATAGCCTCATGGATTACTGTGACTCCTAAAGGTTACTGCCACCAAAGCACTTCAGGACAGATGAGCCCCATTCTAGCAATGCCACCGATGCCCTCACCCAGTCAGGATGGTGTCATTTGCTTCTCCTCTCACTCAGGGTCTCTGTTTCTCCCTCTCTCAGTGTGAGCCAGCAGACCGAGAGGAGCCTGGATCAGATTTGCAGCTGCCCAAGTCTCTGACATTTTATTGCTGTCACCATGGCCGTGGCCATGCAGCATAATTCAGCTCTCTGTAGAGCTGGATCAGCCAGCTCTGGGTCAGGCAGCATCTGCACTGTTGGTATCTGAGCTGCAGGCACATGGAGCTCCCTGTGAGTTAAGATGGATTATTTCTCACCCCCAGGGCTACTTTGGTGCCTCTTGCACCTTTGCACCATGGAGATGTGAAGAGGTCTAACGTCCACTTTGCTCACAAAAGGCTGCAAAGAGTAGCTGTGTCAGGCTGTACCATCCCAACACACCCTGATGTACAACCCACCAGCCACGGGGAGCACCAAAACAGAAAAAGAGCAGACTCAGAGCTTCTGTTGTTAGCACAGCAGCATGAAATGCAGGGGGAAGCTCAGTGGGGCAAGCAGCATGTCCCTTGTGGTTTCCGTAGGCACAGCCACCTCCTCTGCCAGCCTGCCTGGTGCCACACGGGTCCCAGCTGGTCCAGCAGGAACTTCCTGGCCACATCAGAAGCCCACACTTGGTGACATGTTGTCTGCAGCATCGTGCCTTGGAGCTGCTTCAGGTCTCTCCTTCCGTTCACTCTGGCATTGCCATTTCAAGTGCTTGACCTCCTGTGGGCAGGAGTGAGATATTCTCACTAATGAGCTGGCTCTCAGCTAGACTGAGATCAGCTGATGCCACTTATCTAGGGACATCCAGTAGGTATGGAGAGCTTAGGAGAAAGTCTGGGAAGGGATGAATGTTTCCTTACCCTTCACTTAATGAAAACGTGGCTTTGCATCAGACCCCTTCTGTATGCCAAAGTAATGAGCACTTTTGTCTGGCAATAGAGTTCTCTTAAAACATTTAAAATATGAAAAAAAAAAAAAAAGAGCTACAAAATGCTGAGGGTTTTATTAGAAATATTACACTTCCCACATACCTAGAAATATATTCATGCCCTTCTTGCTTGCTTCTTTCAGTATCTCCAAAGGAGTTCTTGCAACCTCACCGATTTCATGGTTTGCAAAGAAGTAAAGATCTTGATGGATGACTTCAGGCAGGTGGGATGAAAGCATCCCAGTCAGAGGCTGTTGCCTGAATAATGGTTTTCCCACCTTGGCAGGAGGCAGCAGGTATCAAACACTGAGCTTGCTGTTCCAGTAGACAAAATTCTGCATCGTAAGATCTACGTAAACAGCCACAAGTTCACTTCACGGGGCAAGGGGAAAGCAAATAGATAAACTCAGAAGACCTCTCTGCCCTTGTCTTTATTCCTGTTAACATCCAGGCATGACCATTATTCTGTTGCAGGAGGTAATTTGTTTTAAGACTGTATTTGGCACATCAGGGAGACTGGACAGGAAGCACTCGGTTAATCTGACAAATTCCCATTGCTCTTCTGGCCATCGAGTGAATCTTGGCTGAGCCAGGCACAGCTCAGTCCTGCAAAGAGGCTGAGGCAGGGGCTTTACTGCAGAGCAGCTTGGATGAAAGGTCGTGGCTGCCCATGCCAGATCTCCTCTGGAAGCACTGAAAGGTGCTCATCTTTCTTTGGAGCAGAGATGAGACCTTGCAGGGTGCTGTGGCCACAAAGTCTTTTTCCAAATCGTGAGTTAAAGGAGTGGTGGGTAAGGTGCTAAAAGAGCAGTGTGAATGAAGAACTAGGTTGTCTTTCAGGGCAGCAGGATGCTGCTTTACAGACAGTTTGAAAGATATTGCCATGTAAGGCACTGGGTCCCACTTCAGCCTGAGCCTGGACTGTGGTGGGACTCTTATCTGCCTTACTGCCTCTTTTATCTTCTTTGGAACGTATAGGTAACCTCTGCTACAAAGAGGTCAGCATGTGGCTGCTTGTTTGTAATACCTCCATCACCACAGTCCCAGCCAGGCTCTGAGCAGAGACCAGCCAGCCCAAATCCTTTTGAGGGTCACCAGGGATTCTGGACCCCCACTGTATGCACAGTTGAGAAAGAGGCAGTAGGTAGAGTTGTCCCACTTCAATTCCGGGCTCCACATCCTGATTCAGTAGTTCTTACAGCAGCAGCAATCAGTCACAGAGCCACAGAAAGATGGGCAGGTCAGGGTCGGTTTAGAAAAGGTAACAGTGAAAAAATGACAGCGTGACAGACAGCTGCATGAGGGAAAACTCTTCACAGTTAAGACTCTACTGACAAAATGATGCAGCTTCCCAGGAAGAACTGATCAGTCAGCTCCAGAGCTTCACCTTTTGGTGTTTCCCAGATGACATATCCAGGTGGGATTCCTCAATGAAGAGAAGAAGGGAGTGAAATGGGCTGTGGCTATTAAGGGATAGAGAGCTTTGGAAGTCCTGATAGGATGAACACACCCATGGCACTGCACAGTCTGATTTGGGTTTGTATTTTGCTTTGTTGCAAGACGCTGAGTGCTCTCTCAGTGAAGCCAGGACCCTGGTACTCATCTACAAGCAGCCATGTCCTCTTTTCCAAACTCGGTTCTCCCTACTATGCACAAAATTGTCATCAAATTGACAAAACCTTCTTCTGAGAGCCAATATCTAGTCCAAACTCCCAGGCACAGCACAAGGGCCAGGGTGCACCAGGTTTCTGCAGCTGCTGCAACCCCAGTGCACCCAGTTGGGCAGAACACTGGGTGAGAAACCCTCATCTGCTCGCAGAGATTCTTCTGGCTTGCTTTAGCCCTGGTCATCCCTTCACTGCATGGTGTCCGGAACTGATAGATGCTGCCGCACAAGTCCACCTTGGAGGGTACTCAAGGAAAAGGGACAAGGGAGGTGGCTCCAGATGAAGATTTTTTTGGCCACAGCTCTAAACCATCCTCTGCTGATGAAACATTTATGATGGCATGTTGCCTAGCAATGACCAGATTGCCCTGAACAAGCAGGAGATAAAATATGCTATGAGATGCAGGAACCAAGGAGAGACTGTGAAGGGAGGTGGGGGGTGGGAATAAAGGAAAAACCAACTCCAAATGACCACTGATTTTGCTGAGCTTTTCACTAGTAGGAGAGGAAAAAGAGATGATATTCAGTAAAGTGTTGCACTGGTGAGACTAATTTCCCCAGCTAGGTAGAAAGCTTACAGGGATAAAAGCAGGCAGTCAGGAAGCACTTAGCTGTTATGTAGCAAAATGCTTTATTTTTGTCAGTGCTTGGCTATGTGTGTCTGGACAGCACTGTCCTGTGGTGTTTTCTTCCCCCTCATTGTCAATGTGCCAAAGCTAACTAAAGTGAGCTGGGTCTGTCTGTGAAGTGGGATTAACTGAAACAAATTAATCAGGAAGGCAAAAAAATAGCATGGAGTTTTGTCACTTGGAGGGAACTGATTGGCTCAGGAAGAGGATGGAGGGGAGATCCTGCATGGGATGTCTGTCTGTTTTGCAGGCTGATGATCCTCATTCATTCTGGTGTATATTGGGAGTACTTTCAGGTTGTTTTGGTTTTCAGATCCTAGATTTAACCCCATTTCCAATGAGCTGAAGAGCCAACAGGTGATTGAGGCAGCATTTCTGAGAAACAACTGCTCTAAAAAAGCTGGTGCTTTTTTTGATCAACCTAGGCATGAAAGTAGGAGAAAAGGGAATGAAAGAAGTTGTTTTGCTGTGGAAAGACACCATCTCGTAACTTCATTTGCAGCATTTGTTTGCCAGGGCCTTTTCAGAATCCAGCTGCTAATAGATGGGCTGCATGAGCCTTCTTGTTCAATCTATCACCAGGCTTGCACAAAATGATTCTGCTGCTTTCACGGGGGCACAGTCTATCTCACAGATCCAGAGAAACCCTGATTACTTTACCATCCACTGCCTGGCAATCTTCGTTCTTTGAACAGCCCTGCAGGGAAGGAATTGCTGCTAGCTTTGTTTTACAGATTGGCAGAGAAGTAGTGCAGAAGGCCAGAAGCTTTGCATAGTCCAGTTTAACGCAGACTGGAGCATCTCGTCACTGACCTCAGTTCTTTGTGTGTGGTTCATGTCCTCCTTCCTCTGTGGGACCTCATCCTGCCTCCAAGAGATGGAGGCTCCCTGGAGGGCTTGTAGTGTTGATTGACCTTGTGGGAAACAGTTTAATCTCAAATCAATGCTCATCTTGCTTCAGCTCCAAACTGGGTGGCTGAGGCACAAAGAGCTAAAAAATAAACCTCAAAAGTAACCAGGCTCCTCCTTTTACTTTAGGATTCAGTGGGCTTTAAGAACGTAAAATTTTTGAGGTGCTGAATCTGTGTGTCGCTCAGGGTTTCTAAAGAATCAAACCAGGGCTTCTGGGTCAGAAATATCACCCTGAGGTTTAGACTCAGAAGTTTTCACAATCCTAAGAGAATCAGTCAAGCTATGGGCTGCTTGCAACAGCAACAAGTTTGATTCATTTGTGGGTTTGGTTTTTTGTGGGGTTTTTTTTGTGGTTTGTTTGTTTTTTTGGTTTTTTTTTTTTTGGTTTTTTTTTTTGGTTTGGTTTTTGGTTTTTGGTTTTTTTTTTGTCCCAGACCATTTTAAAGTAATCCCCAGAGGCTGTAGTGGAGATTAGAACGTGGTAGGATGTTGCGGCGAGCCCTTCTCTCGGGGACACGGCTCTTCTCCGGAGCTCTCTTGCCGTCTCTCTCTCCAGGCATCTCTCTGCATCCCCCTCTCTGCTTCTGGGAGCATGCCTTTTATTTTGCCCTTCAGCCCCGCCCATTTCCGGCTGGGGCAGGCCCTAATTATTGGGCACAGCTGGGCCTAAGCTCCGAGTTCATTATCACCGACACCTGGTGACTTGTGGTTCTCACTACAGTAGGATGTGGTTCAAGTTAAACTACTGAAGATATTTGTAAACCAGGGAGAGCTCACAGAAGGTGAGTGAAAAATATGCTGGTCTGGAGGAGTGATTTATCGTGAGAGCTGAGGCAGAGCTACCTGTGTGGGGTAATTGCTGACTAAGCAAGAGGGTACTAATGGCAAAGTACAAATATCAAGAGTGACTTTTTCAGGTGGGTGCCTGGCAGAGTGCTGGGGAAAAGTAGGGCCCTGATGGCACAAAACCTTCTCAGCAGGGAGGTGAAGCAAATCTGAGGAATGGTCTCCACGAGGGTCAGAGGAACTGATGCATGACTTTAACTTGGGAATTCAATAATCAGTGTGGAAACAAACCAACAAACTCCCAAATGTATGGTAGGGATTTTCCTGGCCAGACCCGAAATGCTGTTGGATGGAAGCAATGTTTCCCTCCCCAGATCTCAATTGCACTCATGGGCTTGGGTCCCAGCAGGCTCCTTGAAACATTTTGTTGACAGCTTGAATTTATGCACCACTCTGGCTCCATGGAAGCTTTTTCAGCTTCGTCATTTTGGCAGGCCAATTCTGTGACATTTTCTCCTCTGCTGGCTTTTCCAGGCAGAGGTGACAGGCATTGATTGAGCTCCCAGAATTGTCCTTCCACAACACAAGCCCCAGGCACCCACCTGGGCTGCACCAATTCTTGCCAACCTTGCAGCTTTTTCCCCTCAACTTTTCTTCAGAGCAGATGTGTAGCTGGGCTTCCTGGGGATGGTGACTCAAATGCTCACATGGTGGAAAGAAAATCCTTTTCCCCAAGATGGGATGGTCATTGTGGAGCTGCATGAAGGCACTGGGGTGTTTGTGCCAGCCTCTTGCAGCAGTTTTGGGGACAAGGTTACCTTGTCCCTTCCTGACTCTCACTTAAGAGTCATCCTGGGAGAACTAATTGCTGCCTTCTTTAATAGATAAGCCAAGGGCTGTTTAACTTCTGATGACTGAGTGGGTCTGGGAAATAAATCGAACAACCTTAAACACAATGTATTGTACGATCAAAAAGAAGCAGGAGGAGATGGTAGTTCTGCTCAGCTGCTGATATTGAGGTGGGGGGGGCCAGAACATGACCCTCTCTCCTCCATCTGAACAAAAAACAGTCAGTGAGAGCAGGAGTTCAGGGGTGGGGTGATCAGATACTGTCTGTGTCAAGAAATAGGCCCATCGTTTACCATTGATGGGCTGTCACCCAGGAGATCAGATAATGCTGACTCAAAACCATGCCCTTCAGGAGATTTCCAAGACCCTCACTCCTTACCTGACACTATTGCTTTTATCAGCATCTGGATGTGTGAGGAGCAGTGAGAGCAGGGGGGAAGCCCCAGCTTCCCTGGGGTCAGACCCTGGCTGTCCCAGTGATTTGCTGGATGCCTTTGGAAAAGCCAATGAAGTTTTTGTTTGTTTTGGTTTTTTTTTAATCTCAGGTTTCTCCCTTGTACAACCCAGAGTTGTTTGCAAGCACAATTAACTCAGGTCACACTTTCAGGCCTGTGGTTTTTAAGGGGAAGGCATGATTTTTGCAAGGAAAAAAACCAGGTATTGAAAGTATTAATAGATTTTTAAAGCCTGAAGCAATGACTCTGCTAATTTATTTATACAGCATTTGTTAACGAGCCTGCAGAACCCCCTCCAGCAGTATCTGTGCTGCAAGTTCTCTCTGTGCTACAGAACACCCTCTGAAGAGATGTTAAATTCTTGATTTAAAGATCTCAAGTGACAGAAACTTCATCACATCAGGAGGTCATCTGGTGAGAGGGTTATTTACCTGCACTGCTGAAGCACACCATATTGCCAGGCTGAGTGTATCCAGGAGCTGTTCCCACTGAGAGAAGATTAAAGAGCTGTAAATGTGAGCAATCTCCAACCTGAGTGGGAAGATGCAGAGGGTGACTGCGTGAGCTCTCTGTATTCTGGTGGACAAACTGAATAGATGAGGGCTTAAGTTACTTAGAATGAAGCAAGTTTTCGAGATCTTAAGTAATTTCTGGAGCTCTCTCCAATTTTTCCAGCCTCTTTCTGTAAGTTTTAGATGCTCAAACTGAAGAAAGTACCAAAACTGATCTCACTGACATTGCATTTAGATGTAATATCTCTTGCCACCTCTTTCCTTATTCATTCATTGCTCACATTTGTGCTCTTAGCTACAGCTTTGTGCTGGTAGTTTGTGTTTGTTTTTCTACTGCAATGCCCTATTTCTGTTCCAATACAGTTCCTGAAGAATCTCAGAACACCTGTTTAGAATCTGATCAATGTCTAGACATAAGATGAGTAATTTGATATTTTGTTCTAAAGTAAGAAGTCCCCAGAAGTCCATCAGATGGTGTCACTGAAGCCACACCAAAGGGAGAGAGGTGACACAGCGGTGCCTCCAGCCTGAAGAGCTTGGGACAGGATGGAACAGAGGACTGGCTGTTCAGCTTAGGGCTTTTGAAATCTTTTTTTTTGTTAAAACAAAGAAAACAAAATTGGCTTTTGCTATTCCCACACTTCAAACTATGCTCAGGATATCAAGTGGTCCCACAACAAGGCTACTGAAGCTTATAGCATGAGACAGAAAGAGGACCCGGTTTTCTATCTGCCTGGGATCCTCAGTCACGGCTTCTTGCTTTGTTTTGGGGATTCCTCTACATACCCTGCTCATCCAGATGCCTCTCCCAGACGTGAATCTATGTACTAGCAATTAGAGGTAGCACAGGCAATTAAGCTTCTGGGGTTTCTCTCTGGTCTCACCTCATCTGAGCAAGTCAATTAATCTCCCTGCATCTCTGTTTCTCTGACTGTAAAACAGATAATAATGTGGGCACCACCCAGTGTGGCTTAATCGAAGTGCTGGCATCTCCCTGGCTGAGAGGGCTGCAGAGGTGTGATGTGTTTAGGTTTTTTTAATATCTGAGGCAAAGTAAAACACTGTTTTGAGTGGCAGTCATTATATCTGCCAAAGTGCCAGCAGCCTGCATCCCCCCCTGGGATCCAATGGTCACTCCCCACGTGCTGTGGCTTGGAGCCATGGGAGACCCTGCTTAAAATAACTGCACTGGTACTTCTGCTCAGGATGCTTTAGCTCATTTGATTTTCTTTTTAAAGGTGTTGTTGTCACCAATTCGTCTTTAAAAAGGAAAAAAAAATAATGAGGAAAGAAGAGAGAGGAATCATTCAATTAGAGATTAAAAATATGGCTCCATTAGGCAGCTGCTGCTGAATCAGTCAGCAGGAAGGCGAACTGCAGAGGTCCCATGTTGGGAGCAGGGTGCAGGGCATAAAGGTCTCCATCACAAATAGCTATCAGTCTGAAGTGAGGACAGCATTCCCAGATTGATGATGGAGCTTGCCAAGGGTTGTTAAACAGAAGAAGGAGCAGTCTCCAGCTTGCCTGGAAGGATGGGCCACCTAACAAAACCTCATCCACATCTCCCTCATCCACTCCGCCTCATTTCTCACAGTGCTACAGAGCGTTACTCTCAACTTTCTTGCTGTGAAAAGTGACACAATTTAAATTCCTGGATGAAAATTTACCAGTTAAGTAACTTTGCTACAGAGAAAATTGCTGCCCACATGCTATATTGCTCCAGGAGGAGATGTTCATTAGTGTTAATTGTACTGGTGGCTTTGGAAATGGAGACAGTGGGCTGTCTGGGGTTGGCTGGACAAGCTTAATCTTACTTCAGTTACACCACTGAGCAGATAGAGACTGTTAATTACTTTATTCACTAATGCCCTGGATCATGGCATTACACATGATTCAGAAGGGAAAAGTTTTGTCTCCCATTATCATATCCCTCGTATCAACTAGTGACTCTGAAAATAAGAAACACTTTTAAATTGATAGTAATTTCTATGTGCTTTGTGAGAACTCTATTTTCACCATCTACTCTTTGAACACTCTGTATTTTATTTAAGAAAATGTATTGTGTTAAAGCTGGGAAAGCTATTTATTTGGTATATTTGGACTACAATGAGTGCTTTTTTGGCACTGGTCCATCTTATGTCCACTTGGATTTTAAGGAGAGACTAAGTGGCTCTGACATGAATAGAGGAGGGTGAGCAGATTGGAGAAAACATAATTGGAGTAAGTGAACTTTCCAAGATTCCCAGTGCCCTGTAAGAAGAATCACTCTGAAGCATGGAGGATCTCCACATTCCCTAATAACAACTTATTCCAACAAAAAGCCTGGAGCTCTTCAGCTCGTGATGTGTACACAAGTAAGACCATGGGGGCTGGGGTGGGCTGAAGAAGGGCTCCAGCTTTTTCAGCAAAGCGTATCATTCCCAAAATGTCAATGTTTCATTTGTCCACAGAACCAGTTTCTTCTAATTTGTGGATTAGGGACTGAAAATTGTGTTTTACTATCAAGAAATAATAACTTTAAAAATCTCAAATTTCCACCTCTTCTTTTCTCATCCAGTTCTCACTATTCTATGCTCATCTATCATAAAGCATAATAAGAAGATGGGTTGTTTTGTTGTTTTTTTTCTGGTGGATTGGTTTTCTTGGTTTCTGTTTTTGTATCTGTGTTAGTTTTAATACTGTAACACTAAAACAACATTTGTAATTCAGGTGCTGACAATGTCTGGCTGGGTGCAGTAGGCCTTCAGGGTAATTTTTTATGACAGCCAGACAAGTGAAAGGGAGAAATCAGAGGAGGATTCAAGTGTCTTATAAAATGCAAGAACCAACCTGGGAGTTCACAGGATGCTGAAACAGATGGCTCTCTGAGAGGTTATCTATTTTCTCAATTTGGTGTTGTGGAAGGTGCATAAACATTTCCTAAGGAGAAGATGACTCCTTGTCTTTTGAGCGAAGGCACCTGCCCTCCATGCAGCCAGTGCCTGATCGAGGAAGAAGAGGTAAAAGTGTGAAAAAAAAATATGTCTAAAAGCCAGGCTACATTTTTCAAGTCTTTGTTGGAGAAAGGATGTGGAGAGGGTGAATGCTCCTAATTATCTGAGAAGCATTCACAGACGTTAGCTTTTGGGAAGCCTGTGGCGGGTTAAGAGAGCACATCAGCAAGCACACACAAATGAGGAGGTACCTGCTCAAAGACAAACAATGCATAAAACATCCTGCTTATGTAAATGTACAATGATGGCATTACCAGGCACTGATTAAGAAAAAAATAACTGATTTGCCTAGGGCCCTTTTTACCTACAGTATACTGGTTTTTAAGGTATCAGGCAACTGTAACCTTGGTTCATTCCTCCTTATTTGTGTGTCCCCTGAGGTTAGGTCCAGTAGTTGGGAGAGTAGCAGGGGAGGGAAAGCTCCTGCTCCAAGGGTGTCCTCCAAGTGACACTGCAGACATGGCAAATGAACAGGTCAGGGTTGCTTTTGTGCTCACCTCAGGTGGAAACAGCTCTTTATCCATCTTGTAAACTGCATAGTTCCTGCTTCTAAGGATGCTCAGGTACACATCAATTCCTCTCCAGACTCACCCCATGAAGCAGAAGCCATTCATGCAACAGAAGGAAAAATACAGAAATACCTTATAGGGTAGGTTTCTTAGAAGTTCACTTCTTGCTGTGTTTAAAAAGGATTATAACTTCCTGAATTTTAACTGCAAGGACAGAGACATCAAGAAATGGCAGGAAGGCTCCACCAGTATCAGCTGATTTTGTCCCAGATACCAAATAGCAGCATAGTCCTCCTTTGGTGGCGTTCATTGCTGAGATTTTTCTGATAAACAGTGGCTATTAGCACATTCTGTAAGTGTCTTTTCTAAGCCCAGCTCATCTTGGCAGTCATGACCTGCAGAGACTGTATCCTAGCTCTACACATTGGCAACAGATCGTATTAACAGATGGCCTTGAGTACATGCATGCCAGGACTCATTATGCACCTCTTTTTCTTTTCCTTTTCCTTTTCCTTTTCCTTTTCCTTTTCCTTTTTCTTTTTCTTTTTCTTTTTCTTTTTCTTTTTCTTTTTCTTTTTCTTTTTCTTTTTCTTTTTCTTTTTCTTTTTCTTTTCTTTTTCTTTTTCTTTTTCTTTTTCTTTTTCTTTTTCTTTTTCTTTTTCTTTTTCTTTTTCTTTTTCTTTTTCTTTTTCTTTTTCTTTTTCTTTTTCTTTTTTTTCTTTTCCTTTTCTTTTTCCTTTTCCTTTTCCTTTTCCTTTTCCTTTTCCTTTTCCTTTTCCTTTTCCTTTTCCTTTTCCTTTTCCTTTTCCTTTTCCTTTTCCTTTTCCTTTTCCTTTTCCTTTTCCTTTTCCTTTTCCTTTTCCTTTTCCTTTTCCTTTTCCTTTTCCTTTTCCTTTTCCTTTTCCTTTTCCTTTTTCTTTTTCTTTTTCTTTTTCTTTTTCTTTTTCTTTTTCTTTTTCTTTTTCTTTTTCTTTTTTTTCTTTTTCTTTTTCTTTTTCTTTTTCTTTTTCTTTTTCTTTTTCTTTTTCTTTTTCTTTTTCTTTTTCTTTTTCTTTTTCTTTTTCTTTTTCTTTTTCTTTTTCTTTTTCTTCTTCTTCTTCTTTTTCTTTTTCTTTTTCCTCTTCTTTTTCTTTTTCTTTTTCTCTTTCTTTTTCTTTTTCTTTTTCTTTTTCTCTTTCTTTTTCTTTTTCTTTTTCTTTTTCTTTTTCTCTTTCTTTTTCTTTTTCTTTTTCTTTTTCTTTTTCTTTTTCTTTTTCTTTTTCTTTTTCTTTTTCTTTTTCTTTTTCTTTTTCTTTTTCTTTTTCTTTTTCTTTTTCTTTTTCTTTTTCTTTTTCTTTTTCTTTTTCTTTTTCTTTTTCTTTTTCTTTTTCTTTTTCTCTCTTTTTTTTTTTTTTTTTTCTAAGAGCTGTGTATGGATTATATCCAAGTATGTGGCAACAACTCACCTGTCTGGTATCACCATGGCACATCTTTGTTAGACAAGGCAGGAGCTGTCTCCATTCGTGATGCACTCTGGAGTTCTCACTCACACTCAGTAGGAGCAGAGCATCTGTCTGGTTGGAGTGAACATCCCTGTTTTCATGTCAGAGGGCTTGGAGTGGGCTGCTGGCAGCCTACACAAAATGAGGCTGCTGGGGTCCATGCAGCCTCCCATAGGCTTCCCAGTGTCAGTAGATTTTCCCAGCCAAAGAAAACTTCAAACACTCCTGCAGCTGAGTTTCCCATGGCAGCCACAGCACAGGGAAAATGGGACAAGGAGCAGGAATTCTCCAGGAAATGGCAGGATGCTGCAAGCAAAGCCCATGGAAAGAATGAGCAGAATTTGGAATCCATATGGAAAGGATGAGCAGAACCTGGGATGTTTCACTGCAGAGCTGGGCAGGGAACCTCTTCAGGTGGCAGCTAAAGGACATGGGCACCATAACTACCTCCTGATCTAACAGACACAGTTTAATTTGCACAACTGCATATCTGGGTTATCTACCTGATGGAGAAAGATTGGCCCCTTTGTCTCCCTAAAGATCACCATGGCTTTGCTGCCTCCCTAGTTGTGTCCACCTTAGATTTTTTTTCTTCTCTAGGAGAAATATGCCACACACCGATCCGTCTGTCACTTCTTCAGGGATACTGAATCTACTAAAAAGGAAAACCAGGTTTTAAATGACATGTCACACTAAACTGTCTCATTACCTCCAAAGTGAGATGAAATACATTCTCTCAATGTATTATTTTCCCCCCACCATGTCTCAGTATTCTTCATTTATAGGAATGGTGTTTAGTCTGGAAGATTATAGACTGGTCATAACCAAAGAAAAGAAGAAAAAAATTTACTCCAATCATGTCAAAGGGACTTCAGTGAATATTAACAGATAAAGTATACACAGATCTCAGCACACCCCCCTTGCCTGCCTGTGAAATTATCCAGCTTGATAAATGGGAGCAGTTTATAGAGCTGGCAGAAATTGATACAGAACAGGTTTCTATCTAGAATGCTCTGTATAAATTACTGGATGCTTATCTGCAAGTGGTTCCCTTGCATATGCTAACTGTCCAGATGCTTACAGCCTATGGCAAAGCCATTGGATAATCTTTGACTCAAAATTGCTGGGAACAATCTTTGTGCTAAATAAGTAGTTCATCTCTTTTGGACTCAGATGATATTTTCAAGCATCACAAGTGCTGGTTTAGAAATGAATACTTAGCTATATATTTTTTTAAGCTGTCCTTCCTTTCTTTTTTCGTGGCTGCAATTTGTGGCTGCACTTTATGTAATTTAGCATCCTGCTGCTTCTGCCTCAACTATTTTAACCATCAAGTTTCTAATGTGCCCATCTAGGTGGCTGTCAGGTAGATGGACAGATAAAGAGATGATTTTTTTAGCTTACTTTTCCTTGCTATACTCACTTTATTGAGGGCACAAACTACCACAAGCATCTTTGTGTACTTGCTAGTTAGGCAGCTTTGCCCACAGTTCTTTCTTGCTACAGTCTTATGCACTGAGCTGAAAAGGAAATTTTTTTTGTACTGAGTGCTGCAGGCTTGAGATGAGAACTCATCTGAGCAAAAAGTGAGGCCAGGATGCAGGCAGCATGAAAACCAAGCACTTGCTGCTCAAAGACAAGAGTGTTTCCCAGCCCTCAGACAGGTGAATGGTAAATATGATCCTCTTTTGACAGAACTGCCCCTCACTCCAGCTTCATACAGACATTGCATAATATTTTTTTTGCATAAGTTGTGTTTATAGCTCTGTTTTCTAGCTCTAAAGTCACTTTCTCTGCCTGGAAGTCAAGCAGAGTTGGTTTTTGTTTGTTTGTTTGTTTGTTTTTCCCCTAAAGGAACTGCATTGATTCTTGTAGCCTGTCTCAGAGGCTAGGGCTAACCAAGTGTATGTGAACCAGGAGGAAAGTTCATCACACAATCAGATCAGCCTGGATCTTTTGGGGAAGGAGCAGTGCTTCCCACCAGGATCTGGGATCTTGGAGAGATGCAGACAGAGTTTGTCCTTTGAGAAGCTTTTTCCACCTTCTGGGCTTTAGCAGCCCATTTCTTCTGGTCAGAGCTTCTGAGAATGCCACAAACTATGGGATCATCTCCAGGCCTGCCTGCCCTCCCTCTCAAAGCCAGGATTAAAACATTCTCTCCCCAGTTTGTGAAAGCAGCACTTGCCCACAGCTGCAAGACAAAGCTGAATACTTGGAGTCCATTGACCCCAACCAGGGTTATCCTACCCCAAGCATGGGAACATGCCAAGGTCTCATATGGAACCCAAATAACCCTCTCACCTTCTAAAAGGCCTTCCTGATGATGTCCAATGTTTTGCAAGCTTTTTTGGGCTGCCACTGCACATTGAACTGGTGATACTGGAGAACTATCAAAAGTGAATCCAACCACGCAAAGTAAATCCAGCTCAGTGCATGTGGAGATGGCTCTGATTATTTCCCCTGAAAAATAATCTGACACTGAAGGTCAGGTTTGCCTGTTCACATGGATTGCTGAGATCCTCTGAGGTTTCCCACCCTTGTGATGGTATTTGCCAACCCAGGAGAGCTGAGCTCTTCCCCACCACTCAGCAGGCATCAGTGAAGGTTTCCCTGGGCTGGGTGGGTACCAGGGGAGCAGAGACCACACAATGAGCTCAGCTCCCTTGGCGCTTCTTGCCTGCCCACTCCTGCTCATGAGAATTTGAAGGAAGATTTTACACCACATACTTTCATAAGGAGCTGGCATCACTAACTATAAAGGTTAATGGGAGGAAGAAACCACTGCATCACTCTTTTCAGATGAAATCCAGGAGTTACCACTCACCTGCCAGGGTAATGCTAGCAATAAGCCCAATGGCCAAAACAAAACAGAAAGCAGCTTCTCCACTAGACGTTGCCAGTACAAAGAGCAGCTCTTGCCACTGCTTCACGCCTCTGATTTTGGGTCCAAGAAATCCCTTTCTGCATGCTTGCAACAATGACTTGCACAGATTTCTTCAGACCCAGGGTCTAATGAGTGTCCTGGGCAGAAGGAAACTGGGCACAAATTTCCTCCTCTGTCTCAGCAGAGCCAGGCACATTTCCATCTCAAAGAAGAGAAAAATCCAGTTGCTCTTTCTGCCTCCTTCTGTCTACTTACAACAAGGTCTCCCCCTGTTACCTCTCCCAGAGGGGAGAAGAGTTACCTTCTATTCTAAATTTAGCTTTAATAAGTGCAAAACAAATAAAGTAGGAGGGAAATCTAATCTGGTTAGCAGAGCAGCAGCAGAAAGCACAAGATGTTTGTGTGCAGTGTTGGATTTTGCTATCCTGGGCTGAATACACAGGAGCATTGAAAGGACTCGAGTCTCCTGCAACTTCTAGTGGTTTTGTGGCTACCCAGTTGGGTAGGAATTCATCAGGTAGTTCTTGCTGCCAGTGATGACAGCAGAGCTGTATTTGGCCTTGGGCAAACACACACACCTGCTGGCTTTGCTGCTTGGAGGCTGTTTACAAAGGGAGAAATAGCACAGGTTGGCGTATAGAAAATTCTGTGCAAAATGACCCTCTTGCCATAGCTTGTAGATGTGCTTCACCACTAATAGGTACCCTCTGACTGCTCCTGCTATCACCCATGCTCTCTGCTCTGCCCAGGTTGCCTTTTTCCTCCTGTCCCAGAGCACCACAGGGTCTGAAGCAGAATTCTTTGCTGCATATAATCAAATCCAGGATCCCAGAACAACATGGTTCATGCACCTCAGCCTTTTCCAGACCTGATTCTCTGCATCTCAGCTGACGCCCTTTGGTTCTGTCTTTCATTCCCACCTTTCACAGCTCCAAAGGATTGCTGCTTAACTCAGCTAGGCTACACAGCCCTATGGAGATGCAAAATATTCAAATTATGAGGATTCCCTATCTGACTTCTGCTGCTGGGATTTGGGATTTACATAAAATGCTTTGTCCAAGGATCCAAAATACTAAAACCTTTCAAATTCAACTCCTTGGCTCATTGCTAGGAAGCAGCTCCACAGGCAAAAAAAAAAAACCAAAAACAAAAAACCCAAACAAAACAAACTGGCACCACTGTAACCAAAGTGGCTTCACTGCCCAAAAGGACAAAGAAACACACATACAGAGAGATAAATTATTCAGATGCCACTGCAGGACATTCTATGCCAGGATTCCAGAATTAGTCTATGCCAGGATTCCAGAATTAGCACCTGGCACTTGTCAGAAGTGGCAGAGGATAGGTCATGACCATAAGTGATCAAGGCATTTCTTTTAGTCTCATATGAAAGCTGAAACTATCTTCAAAACAATCAACCCCTCTAGTTCTGTGCTGATGCCACCAGCTTCTGCAGAGTCCTGGGGCTTCCTAGGAGGTCTCTGGGCCAGAGGCACAAAAAGGATGTGCAGATTGAATTTCAAAAGCATCTCTGCACTCACAACTTCTAGTAAAATCATCTGAGAAGGCTGCAGTGCTCTGAATCCTTTCCTAATTACATCAGCAGTCTCATCACCTCCTGAGAGGGCTTGGTGTATCCTCTGGTTTTTAAAGGAATTCTGTATTAAACCAGAGATCTGATAAATTGGAGCCTCTCTGAATACAGAAACAAATGCAAGGACAATAAAATCTTTCCCACCCCCTTCACCCCCCACCCCCCCCCCCCCCTTGCAGTTTTGAGTAATGATAGCTGGAGAAATAACACTTGTTCCTAAATAACTCACGACCCTTTTCATCTAAAGGGATCTCAGTAGAAAATTAACCCATTTGTTTTTTTAAAGGGCATTAACAACACACTCAGTCAGTTTTCCCATTTGGCTTTCAACTTTTTACAAGGCTGCAACCACACATTTGCAGAAGAAATAGATTATATTATCTTTAATTTCTCACTAATTTATATGGGCTTTTTTTTTAGGGGGATGAAGCAGATATAAGTTATTTTTATAAATATTTATATTTAAGGGGATGTATGAAAACAGTAAGCACCATTCGATCAAGCACAGAGACAGCAAATTGCTGTTTAGGAGTAAATGGCTCACATGAGCACTGGGGTCAATTATCTCCCTACAAAAGATCTTTCAGCAGTATATAAATTAATACAAAAGGACGGAGCCACATTTCCATACTCTCACTGTTGCCTGGTGCCACATAGGTACCGTGTGTTTATTTATCAGTGTTGGAATGAGGTTTTATTCATACAAAGGCACAACAAAGCACTGGATGCGTGGCTCGTAGCATCTGCTGGGGGGAGCTGATAGGACAAGGAAATGGTACTGGGAAAAAAGGCAGTGTTTTCCTTATTCCTGTTTTCCTGGTGAAGAGTGAAGGCCTAACAAGGATATGTGGAAGTGTAGAAAGGACTGAGAAATGAATCCTGTTTGCTCAGTGTGCAGTGGTTGTGTCCCAAGGCTGATGTCTGCTCAAGGATCTCCATCCACACCTCGGAAGTTTGGCAAGCAGCTGGGGAAGTGCAGCTTTGCCCTTGCCACCTCCAGCAAAAGAAATGGGGTTTTGAGATGCTCAGCAATCACAGAGGGCCCAGAGGTCACCAGGGAGCTGAACCCTCACAGCCATAAAGCCCATGGGTGAAAGAAACCCCTGCAAACCCAAATGAGCAATCAGTTGTGAAGTGTTTGTGAAGATTTATATCAATGATGCTTGAGTGTTTTCCTTGGAGATATTTCTGACCTTTGCCATGAATGTTCATACAAATGATAACGTTTGCAAGAACAATTGCTCAACAGCAAATGCTTGGGAACACATTTGAGAGGAGCTTCACCACAAAGGGGCTCACGCAGCCATGCAGATGCAGAATTTTCTTTGCTGCTTGTAAGTTTTAGTCCCTCAGGAAGTGAATTGAAGTTATACCATCTAGGTAATACATTTTCCAAAACAGAAAAATCTCAAGGAAAGGCTGGCAAACAGCCAGATGCAATTGAAATGAACTCGAGGACTGAGATGCATCACAGATCATGTTTGAATAAGGAACATTGTAATGAAAAACAAGCCCATTCTTTCATGAATAATACAGGACCAAGAGACAGGTCTGAATTTGTCATGTAAATTATTTACTGTAACTATGGAACAGCCACATGTCTACGCATGCAGCACTGTTTAAAGGAAAAAAGAAAAAAAAAAAGGAAAAGACAAAGTTGCTTAAGCCATAGCAGAGCTTAGGAGCTCCAGCTTTCATGGATAGAGATATGAGTAGGAGATGTGGCCTCCACTGAACTGAGCCCTCCACATTATGGTGCTGCAGAGCATCTTAAGGTGGGCTTCTCAACTTGCTCTGCTGGTGAGACCGGTGATGACTGTGCCCACGGGGCCCAAAGGTGTCCTAGATACCTGCAGGATGGCCAAAATGCCAGAAGTCAGTGGCATAACTCATCTTCAGATAGGATGGTGTAGTGGGTGTAGCTACAGCATCTCTCTGTTTCTCCATGCCAGTTTGGACACTGGGAAGAGCATCTTTCAGCAGAGGTGGTGCATAGAGAGGGTTAATGCTGCACTGCCTGGGACAAGGGGACTCATCTGTCATGTTCACTGCATCCTGAGAAAGCAGACACCTCCTAGCAGGGAAGTCAATAGCTTGTTTAGTTATCCTCAGCTTCTAGAAAGCAAAAACACATTTTCACCTCTCTGAAGAAAGGAAAGGTCTCAGATATTAGAGCATTAGATCTTAAGAATGTCCCATCAAACACAGGCTGGTGTAAAGGTCGCTGCTTTTTAAGAGCAGTGAAACCAGCAAGGTCTTGGCTCTCTCCCTCATATGAGAAAGGTGATGAAGGAAAGAAGGTGGAGGTTCTCAGGCTGTTTCCCCCACAAAGAACCCAAAGCTTTTCTTCCTGGTGCATTCCAGCCCCGATTGCACTTAACTAGGAAAGCAGCAAAGAAGAGATAAAAGGTGAATGATGCCAGGGCAGCTGTCTCTGAGTTTTAGCTATCAAAACACTACCTTCAGCAGAAGCAGCATTATGGGAGTCCAACTCAGCACACAAAATGTGGATCAAGAACTACCTACAAACCCCAGCCCTTCCAGAAGGTTCAAACACTATTAAAGACTTTCCTCTGGGTATATTTTCCTGTCCTTGCTGAAGCTTACAGCTTTATCCCCGACCCACACAACACATCCATCCTTTTCATACACCTCTAACAATTCCCCAATTCACACTGGAAGGCAACACTGCCAGTAGAATGGCTTTGATTGTAGCAGTTTATTAACTAAACATACCGATTAACTGATGCATCCTTTTGTTGTCTCACATTTCCACTATCATAAGCCTGCTGTGCTCTAACAATACTTGAAAATTGCAACTTGTTTTGCTTCCCCGGGCTTTTAAACACCCCCGCATCTCCATTTGCAGCTTTGTATAGGGATACACATGTTAAAACAAATAAATATGCACTTTGTAGACATTTTCACCTTCTTCTGAATGCAACCCCCAAAAGGGCTGCTGCTGCATTTGTTTCTAAAGCCTTAACCCAAGTGATGACAACATTTAAGTACAGCTACAATAATACCAGGTAGCTAATTCCAGTGATGGCAACAACAAAGCAGGGAAAGGAGGGAGGTAAAGAGGGACCAGCTCAAATAATATTGGATGAAAAGATGATCCTAAATGTTATTACTGATTCTCCTCTGCCATCAAAATGATGCTGTGTTATCTCTGGTTCAATGAGAATCAGACCCTGAAAGGTAACAAGGTCCTTCCTGTGAACAACCCATGAACTAATGGCACTTGAAAAACTCAGCACAGCAGGCTTTATGACCCACAGAGAAAACAGATTAGACCTGATGCAAGGGCAAAGAGAGGTCCCTCAAACCACATCTTCAGCTCCAAAGTACCTTCTTGTGGCAAGCAGGCTTTGGTTTGCAACTCTGCACCCTCTTCTGCATCTCCATGTGCATTTATAGTTCATCAGTACGTTTACAATACTGGAAAAAAAACAACAAAACAATAAAACACCTTTTTCTTCCAATGTAATTTCAACAAAGGCTGGGTTGTGTTCTGACTTCTGACTTCATCCAGCAATCTTGCTGTCTTTTAAGTTACTCTGCTCCTTTCCAGAGGCATCTGGAAGTTGTGTGGGTGTTAGTGCTGATCTTGGTGGGGAATTAGTACATGTTCTGAATGAAGATTTGCTTTGTATACACCCAAGGCTTGCAGGAAAGAAGTCTCCAGGATCTGAGGTAAATGAATCCCTAATTAATCTAAAGGGAATTGTAACATTTAGTGTCCTCCAAGGGCTGCCACAACAGCATTATCAAATCAATCATTCATGTCTTCCTTTCTTCTTGCATGTGAAAAGAGGGCTGGAGAGAGACAAAGTTTAATCCCAGAAACCATCTTTAAGAGAGAACAGCATGATGATGCTCCCTCCACTGCAGCCTGTGCATTTCCAACCCTTCTGGATTTCTGGTTGCTGGATTTGCCAAACTTCTGCACTTGCCTGCTAGAAGCAGCCAAGGAACCCTGAGCTTTTGCATCAGTCACCTTGAAGCCTTGGGGGCATGTTCACTCCTCACTGCTAGCTCAAGAAAGACTGAAATTTTTGTCTCCTTTTCTCTCTCACCTCTCAGTAGAAATTTTCCCAACTTGCTGTATAATGAGACTTTTTATTCTTTTTGGTCACCTCCTAAAGGTAAAAATGGGACCTTTGTTGAGCATCATCATCCTAGGCTCAAGGCTTTTAGTGGAAACCTGATATTCCTTCTATTTAAGGCCAGGGAGGTGACTAATAAACTAAACAGAAGTGGAGGAAGGGCTCTGCTGGGCTCTGAAGGGCTCTGTGGCAGCCAGGACAGGGACACCTCAGACAGGGAACAAGCTCTCCTTATCTGTACTTAGTCTTCCTCAAGCAGTTTTTCCCTCCCTACAAGTGAAACCACCAGATTTCTCCAGCTGCCTTTCACCTTCATGGATTTTCACCTCTAAAATAAGGATCCTCCCTTTAAGACCTCCGTACTGTGAAAAAACACAGGCTATAGCTGTGTGCAGGCCATACACAAAGGCAGCAGAACATGAGCAAGCTCTGACCCTTAGTATGGTCCTCCCAGCTGGAGAGTTTGTTCAGCTCCAGCATCACTGGCAGCATTTTCCCATCCCCTGCTGAGTGCACTGGGAGGAAGGGAGGGGCAAATGTGCAAATGAGCAGCCCCAAAGCCAATTTTCAAGTGAATGTTGACCTCAGACTAACAGGGAAAATGCACCATTGGCTTTGATTTTTAACTACATTAGTTCTTCTCTCCAATGCTGGATCAATGGAAAAAGGAAACTGACTGGTGGACAGCCCTCTTCTTGCTTAGGAGTCCTCACACTGTATGGCAAGAGCAATGTCTGCTGGTGGTTGACTGTGCATTTCCTTCACAAATCCCATCCTTGGTAAGCATCAGACTGGCTAAGTACTAGAAGTATTCACCAGTGAGAAAAAGTGGGAAAAAGCAACTATGAAAAACTCCAGAAGGGCTATATGCACTTGTATTTCAAAATAGAGCAAAATATTGAATTTCAAAATTTCTGCAGGAGTGTAACGTTAAGCAGAAAAGATTGCTTGAAGGCAATGAAAACACTGCATTTCGATAAAAGTCCAAATAGTTTATTTTATTTTATGTGCATGTAGAACTCAGGCTACAGTTTGCCAAGGAAAACTCAGAGCAATCCAATCCAACAAGGCACTGCGAGTCATCAGATTTTACTTGTAGGAAATGCCACTGGAGATATTCCCACAAAAAGTCACAATTCTGAGGAAATGACTTTTTTTCCTTGTGGGGAATATCCTGATTGGCTGCATTTAGCAGTTTGTCCTCAAATTTTGCCTGCACAACTCAAAAGGCATTTGTGTGGAAGGAAGCCATGAAGGTGCTAAAATCTGCCACATGACAGAGGAGATACCTGCCAGGGACTGAGGTTCCTCCTTGTGCTGCTGAAGGTTGAATCATGAAACTAAAATAGGTCTTGGTGTCCAATACCTCTGCCAAGCAGGCTGAAAAGATGAGTAGGTTTTTTTTTTCCTTTCTTATTTATCAGCATCCATCTGGTCATCTTTGGTGTAGATCACAGGCACTTCTGAGGGCAGAGTTTGCCAAACACTCATGTCATTTATGCCTCCTCTGTGGTGCCAGGGACTGGAGGTGTTGCTGCAGCACAGCTCACGGGTAACAGCATCACTTGGGATCAGGCTGGGCACTTTCCTTCCGCTCTCTGAGCAAGCAGCCTTCCCCCAGGTGCCTGCATCTGCTGAGCTCCACATCCCCCTGCTACTTGCATGACATGAAGCGTCCTTTGCCATGCAGAAAGCTGTAAGCTGGAGAAGTTATGGGGAGGAATTTAGCTCATTTAGGGAAGCAGTGATGGCCAAGATCACCAAAATGAACTCTAGGTATCCTGGTATTATTTTGAAGACCTGTAGGTCCCTGCAAAACGCTCATGTGCCCAAGCCCTTTGTCTCAGTATCCGAGGCACAGGAACAAAACTCAGTACACAGCTGTCAGGAACACACCCGATGCTTAAAAGCAAGATTTTAAAGCAAAACTTTCAGGCTCCTCACCTGCTGAAATAACCTGTCTGATCTCCTTACCTTAAACAATCTGTGTGAGCCAGGATCCATTCCTACAGAGCTGGAGGCACCATCAGAAGAGCCATGGAGCAGCTGGCAGCTGCCTCTTGGAAAGCAACCAACCTCTTTCTGCTGGTAAGGACATCTCTGTGGTTTGCAGAGGACACAGTATAACTCCAGGGGGACACAAGCTGCAAACAGCTCTCTGGAGACAGGCAGCTCCTGGTCTGGCAAGCCACAAACCCAAACTTCCACCCACACCCAACCTTGTCACAGGAGTGATGGGAAACCAGAGACAAGGGATGAGTACTTACTTTTGCCTTGCCATGAACATGAGACAACTATTTGCCTGTCTTCTTCTGACTGGCTGAGCAGGGAGCTTCCAGCAAGGTTTGGGGTACAAACATTCACAGTGTTAAGGACAGTGTTTTAGCCTCCCAATAATCACCTCTCCCAGCCACCGAATTGCTCTTTGCATAATTCTTACTCCAGGAAACACACAACCTGGGGCACACTCTGGTTGTAAGCACAGGAACACCAGAATACAAAACCAGAATGAATTCTTTCAAGCTTTGACAACTACTCCATGCAATTTAGCCAGTCCAGAGCCACCATGACCACCACCCGAGGCTTCAGGAGCTGACGAAATTTGGTGCAGAGTTAAGACCTTCTGCTAAGCACATTTTTGGATACACAACAACCTTTGCAGCTTGGAGCTGATGAGACTTCATCACCAATCACTCCCTCAGACCAAGCCCAGCCTCAGAAGATGCCAAGCAGGATCACCATCTCCCTGGGATTAGTCCCATAACACCAAAACCTACCCAAGGTCCAGGGACAGCAAGGATGAGATGGACCAGAGACGGCTGGAGGAGGCAGAAAAATGTATTATGCTCTTGATGTGAACCCCTGTGTGAGTCCTTCCTAATGAAAGCAGGGCTCAGAGTGCAGCTACACACACAGCCCTGCTGCTCATTAGGGACTGCTGAGCACTGACACATTAACCTCTTGGTCTCAAAACATTAACTTTACCAGGTGTAATATCTTCTAGGTGACATAAAGGTTAATAATCTGCATCCAAAACAGAATCCAACTTGGTAAATACCCAATTAACCAGGCTCTGTCAGAGGCAGCAGCAAAATGCAAGGTCTAGGATGGCTGAAGGGGGGCCCTGAAAAGCTGGGTGTCATGTGTGCTGCTGTGCACACCTGCCAGGGGCAACCTGTGAGGAATGGCCAGTGGAGCATGCAGAAGTGATGCCTTCAGAGGGAGTCTGAAAAGGCTCCACCACCAGCAGTAGTTAGGCTGAGGGAAAGCGATGAAGTGAGAAGAATAAGATTCTTCACTGCTTACATTTAGCAAAACATTTTTTCCACTCTTCCTCCTCACTTCCTCCTCCTTCTGAAGTGTTCCCCAGAGTTGCTGTTTGTCTGAAAGGGAACTCAAAGCAACAGGGGTTGGATTCAAGTTGTATGTAGCAAAATGACAGTTTTTTTGGTTTTTTTTAAAACTGTTAATCTTTATTTTACCCTCTGCCTTCTTGAAGAAGGAACAGGAACAGGAAAGCATAAAGAATGGAACAAACAAGGAACAACTGAATATTCAACTCAGTTTAAATGTAATTGCTTCATTTAGCATAATTTTGTAGAAGCTCAGGAGAAAATTATTTTCTTTTTATACAACAGATTTATACATTCAAAAGCCATGGGTCAAATAAGTGCTTACTTTTCTTCTGACCAATGCAGCAGCTAGAACAAGTGGAAATGGCCATTGTCCCATTCTCACAAATATTCCCCTCTGCTGGCCTGACCCCATGGCTTTGGGTGTTTTGATGGAGATGAAGGGAGAAGCCTCTGCAGCTCTCAGAGCAAAAACAGCTGAAGGGGCTGAGGGTGCTTTGCAAGGCTCAGCCACTTCACCGAGCTGTTGCTATTTCAGCTAAAAGCTCTTTATTTTTTTCCTCCACAGCTGAACTAAGACAAAAAGCCTGAGACACATTTGTCATCAATCAGACATCCAACATTTTTCCTCATGTTCCCTCTTAGCTCATCTTACTGCATTCCAGGTGTTCCAGTTCTCCCACTCTGCAACTAGCTAAGATGTCCTCATTCTACCCCTCAATTAAACCACCAATTAAACTTCATCTTTCCCCTTCCAAGAATCTACTTTACCTACTCTGTCACAACCACTCTGTCCTGGGGACCTCTCCTCTGAAGTCCCTGTGTATGCACAGGAAGATGTTCAGCCCCACTGTCATTTCAGCCTCAACATTTCAACCTCCAGCCTTCAACTCTGCTTTTACTGAAATGGAAAATTTCCTGGGAGAACCAAAGAGATCATCCAGTGAGACAGGGGAAGAATGAAAATAGTGTTTTTAATATCATTTACAGCAAACTTACAGTATGCTTTCACATCACATATTTCTAAACTGCTCATCTAGAAAATATAAGCTGCAAAAATACAGAACACAGTACTCAAAATATATCGAGCATGTGGCTTCTCTTTCTTTTTCTTTTTTTTTTTTTTTTTTTTTTTTAATTATTTTTTTAATCAAGTATACAGTGAAACATTTCCTTTTCCAAACCAGGTTTTGGTTTACTTTGGAAGTGCTGCTCAACATTTGCAAAATTACCAGCAGTCAAACCAGCACATTTCAAAGACCTTTCTTTTGGGCACTGTAGGAAAAGACTAATCAAGGCAGCGGCAGAAGCACCTGGGTTCATCCTGTTCCCACATACACTGCTAGAAAACATCTCTGGAGATGTCCTATGCAGGAAGAAACTTCCTCACATACAACCACCCATCAGCTTCAGAGCACCCAGAGGACCCTTTAAAGCTTGGAGAAACTCACCAAGCCAGTAAAGAGATGCATCAGGATTTAGAGGGCATGTGTTGCACCTGCCTCACTGAAATGCATTTAATTCTGTTATTGCACCATGGAGAAACATGAAACATGAAAGGGAGTGAGTTAAGAACCAAAGTATGTCCCATATATTCATATTAGCCCCCCCAAAAAGCCCCTCAGTGCCACTGAGGGGCCAAGTGGTTAAGGGCAGGAGAATGTTTTTCCCAATCTGCTTTGAATTTTAACCTCTCAAGTTTGCTTAGCTGTAGCTGCTGCTGAGGGCTCTCAAGGGTGGACAATAACCAGGTTACACAGCAAGGCTCCTGACCAACCTCTCTGTCAGGAAGATAAGCCAAGAGAAATCAGCCAAACTAAAACTTTGCTTGTCTTCCACCACCAAGAATGAAACATGGCTGGGCAGCTCTGTTGATTCTGCTCACAAACTACATGAAGTCCAGATCTGTTCTCCTCCTGGCCCTGCTCCCTCAGCTCTGGCTGGTTTTCTCATGGTGCTTGTACTTAAGCTATACAGGGCAAAAGGAGATTTCAAATAGTCTTGCAAACATTTCACATCTAATGCCACTTATGCATTTCTAGCTCAAACAACCCCAAACTTCCCCATGCCTGGAATATGATATAAGTACACACAGCAGAGAAAAAAAAAAACCCCAAAACATTTCTGCAGACTGCGTTTGACTTGTATCAAAATCCTAATGAACACCACATTTATTGTACTTTATTTACATGGTAGTCACGTATAATATAATACAGAGTTCCATTGGCAGTGGTAGGCACTATGGGTTTGAAAAGGTCACAGCTCTTTCCCTACTCCCATTCCCTCCCCTATTCCCTATGGATGTGGCACGAGAGTGAGCCAAGAGCTCCCTTCTGCACCATCCCAGCCCTGCTGCACTTCTCCACTGAACCCTACTCTGAGATAGCTCCAAACACAGATGATGGGAGATGGTCTCAGGTGCTAACATGGTTAATCCCAGACTTGGGTGGTCACAGACCATTGGCAACCCTTAATATTCATCAGGGACGGTTCTGCGCAGCCTCATCACCATGCTTTGCACTGAAAACATTGTGAAGGAAACAAGAGGCTGTAGGCAAGCTACAGACCTCTAAGGACAGCTTATGGGCTGTCTGTGATCAACAAAGCACAGTTTTGGTCCCGTTGCATGTAAGACTTTAGGAAAATGGCTGTGAGTCTTCAAGAAGGATCATCATCCTCCCATCAGAAAAAAAGCGTCGCAAGTGAAGAATGGGGTAATTTCTTCCTTTCAAGGTCACACAGTTTGAGTGGTGAGGCACTGAAAACACAGCACTGAGATGCAGTTTACACGGAGGTGAAAATGCACTGGTGTTTGTGCAATGCCACACGGCAAAAGAAAAAGAGCTTGAAGATACACAGCAGGGGAAAATGCCTTTTGCTGTCCTACCAATCAGCAATTCAGTTGCAAAGAACTAAAATACGTTCAGACGTATGTGACTGATTCCCAGGAGATTTTTACTGCTGCTCTAACAACTCTGCAAACATAGCAAATAAAATTTGCACCACCTGCTTCACCTTAATACCGATTCGGTTTTGTCTCAGTTCATACCCTTCTTGTGTTTGCTTTCAGTAATTACTCAAATGGATGCATTAAGCGGTAGGAACGCTGGGAGAAGCAGAGAATTTCAAGCATCTGTGAGAGAATATTCCTGGAAAGTGGACTGGGAGTGGGAAGCCAGCCCTTTGGCTGTCTTGGAGCAGGGTATGTCCAGTGGCGTGCTGCCCATTGGCAACGAGCAAGGATCCTCTCACTCAATTCCTAATCATATACTTCTGAACTAAGTATTTACACCGATGAGAAAATTCCAGCCTAGGGAGCTCAGGGAGCAGAAAAAAATATCCCTTGTGATTTCTATGGTCAGTCAGAACAAACCAACACATATGATTTATAAGAAAGCTTTTCCAAACCCTCCAGACCACAGATATGCTGAAAGGACCTTGCAAATACACTGGAGACATTTTCTTGGTTTTCTCGGCAAATCGCAAGGAAGACACAAAAGTGAAAAATCATTTATAAAGTTGCTATATATTATTTGCTGAGTTGGACTAGACAAGTTTTTTATTGCTTTCTGCCATTTGCAGACACCCAGTCTGTATAGAACAAGCCCAGCACTACAAACTGCCAGGGTATTGCAAATCTTTTCCTTCCTGGGGTGTGACCCTCTGCTCTGCTGCACTTCATCTGAACAAAGTGGGGGGAGGGAACTCGTAGTATCCCAAAGACCCCATCCTGCAGTCACCACGTTCAGCAAAGAGACCCTGAAGCGAGGTTTTGACAAGTGAAACAGCACAGAGGTTATGTACATCCTACAGCCCCAACTCTTGCAGCCATTGAAATGGATTCTTATGTCCAGAAGGTTTCTCCTGTATCCCCCATGTCCTCTCAGGATTGAGGGATGCTCACTGCCGAGCAGCTGTGGCAAGACTGAAGCTGCAAGAAAAGCAGTCCATGTTTATACTCTGTCAGAGAAAACCCATGTAGTGCTCCTAAGGAGACAAAGCCTCCTTCTGCTCCACCGGATTCAGGGAACAGACAATGCCCAAAGATTTTACTTGGTATCACCAGTTAATAACAAAATACCTAACGTCGGAGAACTGCTGAAAGGCCATTTTTCAGTGAAGCAATTGTATTAAGACTCAGACTGGCTAGAAACTCATAGGAATAATAGAAAACATCACTTGCAGGCTAAAAGCAATAGATTTAGTGCATAAAACCAGAACAATAACATTTTGAGCACATGTAATACAAAGTGAGACCTGCTGGCATCCCAGGCGAATTCAAATGCCTGTCAATAACTCCAAATACCTCATATTGACTTGGTAGAGCCATGTTGTGCTTTGCCATTGGGAGGAAGGAAGAACTGTAGCTGGAGGATGGCAGCTGTTGGTTGGTTTGGAAGAAATGCCTACAAACCATGGGGCTGAAGGAGGCAGGGCAGGTAGGTCTATCCAGCAGCACTGAAGGGTGGATAATACTTTCAGAGTCTCCAGGAGGCTCAGTCCCAGTGCCCTGGTTGTTCCTTCCCTCCTTGGATCAATCTCCACAATCAGATAACTGAAGCTGAACCTGGCTCATGCCAAAGGCTCCCATCAAACCACTAACAGTCTTAATAAATTGCTGCCCACATTCACATCAGTTGTATTTTGACTGCTTTGTGGGGAGGGGAGGGGGTCATGTTGGAAGGAAAGGAGAATATTCAATGTCCTGGAGCTGCTGCCAGAAAAAAAAAAAAAAAAAAAAAAAGGCAAGTCAGAGAAGCAGCACAGGATGCTGAGAGGTGAACTCAGATTTTAGGTAAGAAAGGAAAAACTAATGCAAATGGGAACTGATCTGTATTATTGCTTATGTCCAGGGGTGCTCTGCCCTACACACAGAAAGCCTGTGAACTTTGCAGGCATTAAGCAGATCTAGAGAGAGATCAACAGCAAACCTTCAAAGACAGTTCATGTGGAATTTGGTGGCTAGATGAGCATGGCTGTGTCTAAAGGCAGAGTGAGAGGAAGTCTGGAATCCCTGGTGAGTAAAGGAACCAAGCTGTTATCACATCAGTCCAGTGAAGCATTTGCATATGTGTAGGCAACAGGTGCCAGGACCTGCCGAGTAATGAGCTCAGTCGGTGCTCAGCCTCACCTGTGCCCAGTTAAGGCTGGCCCAAGTGTGCATGCTCAAAGATCAAGGGCCAATAAAAGGTGGGGCCTGAGACCGGCAAAGGGCTCATTCTGAAGCAGGTCAGCAGCCGTGCTGGTCGAGGCCAGTTCTCTACTGATCCTGTCCTCATTCAGAGCCTATCATCGCTACGAAGTTCACCTCCTGTAACATCTGGTGGAGAATGCGGGCATAGACTCCCATCTAAACCATCTTCTCCGAGTGAACTTCTCGACTTTCAACCAGAACTCGAGAAATTAGGGTAAGAGAAACCCCTTTTTCTCTTGTTACTTATATTGCTAAGCCTTTTTTTTGTCGAAATAAAAAGATGGGTCTTACTGCCAGCAAACCCACTGAAGCTGCCGCCACCGAAAAAATTGTGGCACAGGCAGAGAGCCAGGAACTCCTTGGCTCTCCGGGTCCTGCTAGAGCCCGGGACTTATGGGAAGAGGTTTATGATCTACTGGTGGACCTCAATACAAAAGAAATTAACGGCGACATCGTCGGCGCCGATAACACCTGGAGGGTTGTATGCAGGTTACTGGCGGTGATGAAAATCGAGGTGGAGGCGGCACTCGCCACTGCCACAACTCCATTACAAAAAACTGAGGCGTTCCCCCCCAGGGAAGTGCCCGCGGTGATCCCCTCGGCACCACCTCTTGAGGAACTAACACCCGAAAATGTACCCGCCGTGACTCCCTCGGCACCACCCGCCGAGGAAGACATAATAAAACGTGTGTCTGGGGTTGAACACTGGCAAGCCCGCCATAAAGGGCATGACGGGGAAGCCCCACAAAAGCGTGGCTGAATTCCTGTCGGATATCGGCCCAGAAGAGACACCAAAAAATAACGAGGCGGAAACCGCGGCGTGCAGCACATCCGGCTGCTGCAGAGAGACATCCCCGGCGCCGCCTCCAGCCCCACGAAAGGCCGCAGAGAAAGAGGCAACCCTTCAACCGGCAGTAATATCGGCACTGGAAGACAAAATATCGGCCCTGCAAAACCAGGTTGCTCGTGCCGTACAACTGATTGAAAAAAAAAAAGACTTCGATCAAAACCCAGCCTTTCAGCAGTACAGGGACCCACCCACCCTGACGGATGACGAGGATGATGCCCCGACCCCGCTGCGGCGACTGCAAAACGCCCAGGGCGCTACTACCGGCCGCCCAGGGCGATGGTCTGGTATCATCCGGGATGCCATTCTGGAAGGCGAGTGGGAGCCCACCACTGTTGCGTGCCCCGTGCTGCAGGACGCGAACGGCCAACCGATTTTTGAGCAGCATTCGTGGAAGACCTTGCAGCAGGCGTGGAAGGTGATCAAAGAGCAGGGGCTAAGATCGGAGAGCGGCCGGGCCGTCCTGGACTGGCTGTTTACATCCGACACAAACAGCCCCTACGACTGCCGCAGCCTAGCCAGATACCTATTAACCCCCTCCCAGCAGTTCATCTGGTTAAGGGAGTGGGAACGCCTCGCTGCGGCGGAGGTAAACCGCGCTAGGGCACCCGGAGATCCGCTAGCGGGTATCACGGCAGAAATGCTCACCGGCTCTGGACGCTCTGCAGAAATCGACATGCAGCTGCAATATCCGCGCGAGCTCCACCATGCCGCGGCAAGCCTGGCACGCCAGGCACTCTATGCAGTACCAGAACCGCACCCCGGACCATCATTTACTAACGTGAAGCAAGGGCCGAATGAACCCTTTCAGAATTTTGTTGACCGGCTGTGGCAATCAGTCACGGCTCAGTCGGATTTGACGACCGATCAGCGCGAGTCCATGTTTAAATTATTGGCGTTCGAGAATGCGAATCCCAAACTGAAAGCACTACTCTTGACACTGCCAAGAACAGCGTCGGTATCCGACATGCTGGATGTCGCCGCCAGGGCGTCTCAGCACCAGCAACACCAAGGGATGGCTGGTGCTTTCGCAGCCGCGCTGGAACCAACCCATCAGCTCCTCGCGGCGGTAGCCCAGAAACTGACCAACAATGGAAGACGTGATCGTCGAATTCAGCGCAACCGCGCGAACGGTCAACGACAATCCAACCCGGTCTGTCCACGATGCCATGCATGAGGACACAACCGACGAAATTGCTCCGCGATCGTCTGGTGCAACCGCTGCCAGTCAGCATCCCACAACGACGCGGCCTGCTGGTTTCAAAAAAACGGCAGGAACAGCCGAGGGGCCCCCGCGCAGGGACACAAATGGCGGGGCCGGCGCTATATGCCACCTCCCTGTCCCGGCAACCCGGGGAAGCATCAGGTACGATTTACAATCTGCAATAGACGTCACGTTATCAACTACGGCCGTCCATGCGATCCCAACGAATACATACGGACCAATACTTCACGAAGATTCTAAGGTTGGTGCTCTGTTACTAGGTCGCTCTTCCTCAGGTCTGGCGGGACTAGTAGTGCTTCCAGGGGTCATAGATGCCGACTCCACGGGGGAAATAAGAATAATGTGCTTTACGTTAAATCCCCCCCTGGTAATTAAGGCAGGGACCCGACTAGCACAGCTAGTCCCGCTTCCAAAACTGGACCTCGGGAAGAACGCTAAAACGGCGAGAGGCAATCGGGCCTTTGGCTCATCTGGAGACACCGTAGTAACCCTGGTACAACAGATGAGATCAAGGCCGATTATAAATGTACAGATGACGATCGGCAAAGAGGTAAAAACCCTCCCTGTAATGCTAGATACAGGAGCCGACGTCACTATCATTAGCAAAAATATCTGGCCTCGAAAATGGAAGCTCATTGCAGCTTCTAACGCCGTTCAGGGGATAGGTGGCGGCTCCACCCCCCTACAAGCGCACCAACCTGTCCAAATTAAATTCCCAGAAGGGCAAGTGGTAACTGTGAGACCATATGTGTTACCCTTGCCCGGCCAGCTTGGAGGGTTGGTTGGTCGGGATGTGATGAGCCAGATAGGAGCCATCCTGACTATCCCTGAACCCACCCAACCCTCCCAAAATTTTCACTAAGGGCCACTGCTGACATGCCGCTGACCCCCAGACTCCGTTGGAAGTCGGATACCCCTGTCTGGGTAGAGCAGTGGCCCCTTTCCAAGGAGTGGCTAATCGTAGCAAATCGCCTGATAAAAGAACAGCTAGATGCTGGACACATCCAGCCGTCCATGAGCCTGTGGAACACGCCCATCTTCGTAGTTCCAAAAAAGTCGGGCAAGTGGCGATTAATACAGGATTTACGGAAAATCAATGACCAGATGTGGCCAGTGGGCGCCCTCCAACCTGGGCTGCCCCTGCTTACCATGCTACCTAGAGGCTGGCATCTTCTGGTCATGGATTTAAAAGACTGCTTCTTTACTATTCCCCTAAATCGTGAGGACACTGCTCGCTTTGCGTTCACGATTCCATCGGTTAACAAAAGTGAACCAGCGAAGCGATACGAGTGGGTGGTTCTGCCACAGGGAATGAAGAATTCCCCGACCATATGTCAATCATATGTGGCATGGGCGCTCGCGCCGATTAGAAATACGATGCCGGATACAATAATTTATCATTATATGGACGACATCTTATTTTGTCAGCAAGCTCCGTTCCCCGAAAACATCAGCCAGGTCTTGACCGATCAGCTCAAGACCAAAGGACTAATCGTAGCTCTGGAAAAAATTCAATGGAAGTCACCTTGGAGCTACTTAGGGTGGAAGGTAACTGATGCTATGGTGAGACCTCAAAAATTAGAGGTAGTCCATTCAGTTAAAACACTGAATGACGCCCAAAAATTAGTGGGCGAACTACAATGGGTTAGACCCATTATAGGTCTCACCAATGCAGACATCCACCCCTTCTTGTCCTTATTACGGGGTACACATCCAGGAGCACTCGTGGATTGGACCGAGGACCACTCCAACGCCTTGAAGCAGGTCGTCCACAAGCTGACAACCGGCTATGCGGATCGGTGAGACGCCAACCACCCCATCGGAGTGTGGGTATGCAACCACCCCTCCTTCCCCTTCGCTCTCCTTATGCAGGACCTCACGGCTACAAGAACATCTGGGGAATACAAATCCAATCCGACTCCTAACCGAGACTCTACAAGATCAGAGTCTATGACCATTTTGGAATGGCTATTCCCTCCCCATACGCCTCAGAAGGGCATATGGCAAAAGACTGAAGTTATAGCACTCCTCATACGGAAGGGACGCCAGCGCTGCCTGGAAGTAGACGGCCAAGAACCAGAGTGGATCAGCATCCCAATCAGAACCACCGACTTTGATTGGATGTTGCAACACTCTGAGCCTCTACAGCTCGCCCTACTTGCTTACCCCGGCGAGGTGCGTCATGATGGCCCAAAACATCAGCGGTTACAGGCTATCAGCCAGTTCCAGTGGCTCGAGCAACCGATTGTCTCGGAGCGCCCAGTGCCTGGCATAACGGTATTTACAGATGTTGGGAAAAGATCCAGACTGGCCGCTTGCGTCTGGAAGGACAAAGGCCAGTGGAAACAGCATCTGATTCCAGGCACCCCCGAGGACAATCTGCAAACCCTGGAACTGCTCGCAATCATCTGGGCCTTGACGCAATGGCAGCAGGTCCCCATTAACATCGTCTCCGACTCCCAATACGCAGTCGGAGTCGCCAACCGTATTGAGGATGTCCTTATTAAGCCAGTGCCCAACAAAAGGCTACAGGAACTCTTCCTATCGTTGCAGCATGCACTGAGAATTCGAACACAGCCATGCTGCATCATTCATATCCGTAGCCACAAGACCGCACTAGGCCTCGGGGAAGGGAATGCCAAAGCTGACTCTTTAGTCAGCTTAGGAATACAAAATCCAGTCTCCGAATTCGCCAAAGCCCAGAACAGCCATTCCCTGTTCCATCAAAACACCAGGGCCTTGAAGCGCATGTTCTCCATCACTTGGGATGAAGCAAAAGGCATCGTCAAAGCCTGCCCACAATGCGCACAATTTGGCCCTACCCTGGGAATGGGTGTGAATCCACGCGGGCTTCAAGCCGGAGAAATCTGGCAGATGGACGTAACACATGTCCCGGAATTCGGAAGACTGAAATACGTCCATGTGACCATCGACAACTTCTCAGGCATGCTCTGGGCAACAGCTCAGACGGGGGAGAAGGCTCTGCACGTGGTCCGTCATCTAACCAACTGCTTCGCTGTCATGGGGATCCCCCAGGTAATAAAAACAGACAACGTGCCGGCCTACACAGGCGCAAAGCTCAAACATTTCTTCGCTACCTGGGTAGTGAAACATATCACAGGAATCCCCCATTCGTCTACAGGGCAAGCGATCGTAGAAAGAGCCAATCGCACCCTGAAGACATATTTACAGAAACAGAAGGACAGCGAACAGATGGACCCACAGACGTGGCTTAGTAAAGTACTCTTTACTCTAAACTATCTGAGCCTAAGCCGCGACTCCCAAGAGCCACCCATCCTCCTCCATTATTCATCACAAAAAGTCATCAGCATGCCTGAAATCCAGATTTATTACAAAGAACCGACGACAGGACAATGGATAGGGCCAAGGCCATTGCGGTTCACCGGGAGAGGGTACAGCTGTGTCTCCACGGACTCTGGACCTCTCTGGGTGCCCAGCAAATGGACACGCCCTGCCCCGACCAGACCAGCACTACCAGCTCCGAACAACGAGGCACCACGCGACTAAGATCTCTGCGTATTGGTCATCTTTTCCCCATAAAAACTTACAAAAAAACCCAACAAAAATCCTTAAAGAAAAAAAAAAATCCACAAAAACCACTTAAAGACAAAAAAAAAAAAAAAAAAAAGGGGGGGGGGGGGGAAATGTAGGCAACAGGTGCCAGGACCTGCCGAGTAATGAGCTCAGTCGGTGCTCAGCCTCACCTGTGCCCAGTTAAGGCTGGCCCAAGTGCGCATGCTCAAAGATCAAGGGCCAATAAAAGGTGGGGCCTGAGACCGGCAAAGGGCTCATTCTGAAGCAGGTCAGCAGCCGTGCTGGTCGAGGCCAGTTCTCTACTGATCCTGTCCTCATTCAGAGCCTATCATCGCTACGAAGTTCACCTCCTGTAACACATATGTCTTTAATAGTTGACAATTCCCATCACCTGCTAAGAATAAAACAAACATTACATCAAGATTGTCCAAGCCTTGAGAAAATACTGAGCCCACCACAAGTGGAACTGCTAGTTACAAGATGGAGTTGCCTTTCTGTCTCCCAAAACCTTGTTTAAGGATAAAAAAAAACCTATGTCCAACTGAGACACAAAGCTGATGTACGTTACCTCCAACAGGTCTCTGGTGAACATAGAACTCTGATGGGGATAGGAAGGACTCCAAATCTTATTCATTCCCTTATGTTTTATTCAGCTTTTTTCCACAAAAAAAAAAAAAAAAAAAAAAAAGTGCCACCACATCTCAGCCTTTTAGAAATACTCCAATCACTTTCCAAATGTCTGCAAACCGTCAGTTCAATTCTGAAGCATTTTGGAGCATGGCTAACTCAGATAATTGAAGCTAATTCATCTCAGCATCTTTCCTTTTTCACCTTCCCAGCAATGTGAGACCCAGCTGAGATTAAGAATAGCAGCACTAAGTAGTACAGTGCATCTTGCTGGGGTATGGCAGTGGTAGAGCCTCTGAGTGGAACTCCTAATGAATGGAAAGTTGTCAAGGGAATTCAGGTGATGGCCTTTTCGGTCCTGCTACACATCCAAGATGTGCTGGGCTAAGTCAGAAAAATGTGGGATTTCTACATGTCTAAAAAGAAGGTTCTGAAAATGCCTCCTCTTGTTCAACAAAGATGCAAAGAAACCGATGGGACCGATTTTAGTGTCACCTGCACCAGTTTTGGGTTGGGGACCCCTTCTGATTCCACTGGGGCTATGCCAAGGTGGTATCTGTGCAAGGGAAAGGAAACCCTAACCTGAAGTCATGCAAGGCAATGGGACAATCCATACAGACTGCTTAATCTCAACTATCTGACATCTCCAACATCCCATTCCTTAGCAGACTGGCATGCAGGGAATACAGTGCTTGGAAATGTCCAAAAAACATTTCTGCTGAGACCAAGGTCTCAACAAAACCCTGAATTTCAATGCCCCTGAATATGGAGAAAAAAAATTCCAACATGGGATCTGATTTGCACAGCTCAGACCACACCCCTGTTCCTGTTCCCAAGAACGGGCATTTTTCTGACTCCATCCTTGTTCATTATTTTCTTGCATGTTTAAGGCAGCTGTGGGATGGAAGCGAAGTGCTGACAGGCAAAGGCATGTGCTGCAATTTGGGAAGTAGGAAGATATCTGAGACTCTGCATTTGTTATTCTATAACAATAATTGGGTTGCAGGCAAAACTGGCTTGTGGTTTTGAAATCAGAAAAAAAAAAAACCAAACCAAAGAGCCTGCTGAGATGGATGAAGGTTTTGATCTGTGTGTTTTCTTTAAACTAAAGCTCTGCTTTTAAACCTGTACCAAAGCACTGACAGTAAAGCCCCTCATCATGCAGGCAGCTGATACACCCTTAAAAAAAAAAAAGAAAAGAAAAAAAAAGATGGGAAGAGAGCTCTTCAGAAGTCACGTTATCAAAAGAAAGAAAACAACAATCATGCAGGGATTTTATGTTACAGCTTTAAAATAGTATAAGTGACCAGATTGAACTGTATTTCTCATATATATTAAGAGAAGAGATTAATGAAGAAAAAAAATAAGTACGTGCCCTGGATTCCTGTTTCTATAACTCCAGTTAAGGCGGGTTTTTGAGTATACTGACAAATCACAGCTCTTACACACTGAGATTTTGTTTTGCATCATGTCAGCATGCTATTGTCCTTCACCTTGGACTTTCAGAGAGAAAAAAAAAGGAATTCTGAAAGGGGTTACAGAATTTCAAGCAATCAGGCTTTTAGAAAGGTTCTATTCTGTGACATTTGTGTTTGAGTCTGAATGTGTGTGTATAGTATAAAATTATGAGCTAACATTTGAAAAGACAGCAATCTAGGTAATAAATTCTCAGAATGAAGCGAACTGCACAGAATGATTTCAAAGGCTTATACTTGACAATTATACATATTTTATGAAACAGTTATGCACCCTGTGCCTTTTTAAAATTCACTGTTTTATGGATGCACTATCTCTATTTTAGCAGACAGGATATACAAAACCAATCTAATGGGCTAGAATGTATCATTTACCACCTAACATAACAATGGCACTGCATAGCTTAATAAATGTTTTTTTCTTAAGCTCCTTCATTAATCAAGTGATTCTTACACATGGCTGCAAACCAAGAATCAAATATATGCAGTTACACTATTTGTCAAGTATTTGGCACAGTGGAGTTTATTTGATACACCCCTTCCCCCCCCCTTTCTTTTTTGCCCTTATTGTTGCTGAACATTTATGCTGTGCATAAATTATGAACACACATGTAAAATCAGTTGAGTGGAAGCAGTTGGATATCCCACACCCATGTTTCAAAGCCTGCATAAGAGCAAAGTCTGCTCGAAGGGTGTTGAACATGAGTGACAAGTTGTCAACCCCTGTTAATTTTGCCAGCCCTGGGGTGTCCACTGCCAGCAATGGACAAGGACTTGGGAAGATCAGCTCCACGCAAGTGACATCTAGCATTAGATTCAACATGCCAGGTTACTTCTTCAAACATCTGCAAGTTCACAACAGCTTCAAAATACAAACAGACAAAAAAAAGAGAGCTTTTTGATTATGATGCTAACCCTTCTGACATTTAGTCCATTGGAAATGGGTCTGGTTCCCAGGTGAAACTCATCAAACACAACCTAGTTGTATTGCTTCCCAGCAGGATTTTTTTTGGAAAAGAAAAAAATGCATGCAAAATAAGCCTGATCCAATGCTTCTTGAAATCAGATGAAAGCTTCCCCATGATATTTGCAGGCTTAGATAAGACTGCATTGTAAAAGCAAAGCCAGCTCTGTTCCTGCATGGATACCTCTTGAGGATCTGAATGAAAATTTCAGAGGTGCTCAATGCTGGCCAGCCTCTGCTCCCATAACCCAGCCTTCCATGGGAATACTATTTGCACATCTAAAGGCAAAACATGGCCTCCAGGAGGCGGAATTATTCCACCTTCCTCACATGGCTTCCACTGAAGTCATCGGAATTTCTCAGGTGAAAAAAAAAATCAATTGTGAGGGCTGCAGGATTAAGGTCAGTATTCTTTTCATCTTGTACACACACACACGCGCGCGCGCATGCGCGCGCTCACACACTTACTTTAAAGAAAACATCCATCACACAATTTCTAGATTGCAAATTATATATATATATATCTTTAAAAACTGGAGAGAACATAAACAGCCTCCTCATACATCTATATATATGTATTCACTGAGTCACATAGAATATGAAAAAAAAACTGTATTATGTAAATCATCATATTATCTATAATTCTCCAACTGACAATTGGTTTTATAGAGACACAGTGCATTCGTTCTTTTTTAAAAACATATTATGTGTCTTCATTGGCTTGGTAGCATATTAGAATGAAGGCGTATGGATAAAAAACGCAGAGGATTAAACAAACCCCTTGAGTCACATTGTGTTTAGGTGAATTAACCAGGGTCCTTCCCCAAACTAGCATAAATAAATCCTCCCTATGGAAAACCGTCAGCGATTTAAGGTTTAACACAGCTTTGAAAATAAGTTGTTTTAAAAAAAATCTTGCTAGAGGACTACACAGACAAGTATTTGGAATTCATCCCCCTTTAAAAATGACAGCACGCTTGGCAAGTGTGAGCAAATGTCTTGAACTTTACTGGGTTTGAGAGATCCAAGCTATTCACAGCCAGCCACAGAGCTGTGAGCTGTGAATATTCCTCAGCTGGAAGGACTCGGATATCTCTGACAGCACTGCTCACCACCTGGAAGCTTTCCAGCAGCCTTCAAGGTATTTATTGTGGCCTCGTGGCTGGTGATAAGAGTGCGACTGGTGGAACAACTCCAGCACTCTTTGCCATCACAGAGTGCAGGGGGATTGAGCAGCACCCAGACCCTTCAGCCCATGCTGCAGGGCTCCACATAACCCTGGAACCTCCTTTGCAAACACAAATGCCTATCCCAGCATTGCAGTTACCACCTTGCCTTCTCAATCCCTCGTGCCCAAGCCTGTCCATTTGCCAAGCTCTCCAATGAACCCCTGCAGATGCCCTTCTTGGACGCTCGTACTGTCATCAAAGGGGCTGGTACCCAGCCACAGCAGCTCCCCTCCTTCTCCATCACCCTGCAGGATTTTTCACAAGTGATGCTGTTAAAAGATGCTGTTCTCAAGAATCCTGGCTGGGTCTGACTTGGAGGAAAAGACCAAAGTTTCCTGTGTTGCCATTGTTGTTTTGCAGTTGTGTTTCTTCATTCTCACTCTCTTCTTTCTTTTATTAAAAAGGACCCTTGTATTATTAATAAAGTTCACCCCTCCACAATCACTATAAAACAGACTCCATATTTTCACACCACTCGTGATCTTCAAGGTTATAGATAAATTTTGTCCTATGTGATTGATTTTGGGGCACCGAGTCCCGCCCCAGATTGTCTAGTGTGAGAGTAGAGGCAAAAAACTCACTAGTGCTGAGCCCACCTTCGTGGCTCTTGATGTACCTTTTATAGTTTTTCCTCAAGCACTGCCAGGTGGTTGTGTACAAGATGAATGCAAAAGACTTCAGGGCTATAGCAATACTAACATAAAGGTATCTATAGACCACGTTATCATACAGTGCACAGGCTCCTTGCTCGCCACAGAATGTGCTCCAAAACAGACACGTGGAGTCAATTCCAGCCCCAAAGATCAGTGGAGGTGGGATAAAACCTGTCAAAATAAGAGAGACAAATCACATTTTTATGATCCTTATGATAAAAGAGAGAAGATGTGATTGCAGTGAGCAGAGAGGATACTTTATCAAGGTTAATGGACCCAGCTGCAGCCTGTGATTCTAATTTTTTAAGTTCTAAACCAAAACAAAGTCCATGGATGAGTTTTCACCATGGACTCCACATCTCTCGAAGAGACTCCTGCTGACCCCAATATGCAGAGATGATTTTACTCAAGCTTAAGTGGCATTTATTAAGCTTCTCAGCTGTCTAATGAGACTAATGAGTGGAGAGGAAATGAAAGAGGACAGCCTTGCGTCTTGTTCCCTGTTTAGCTATTGGAAATTCTGGACTCTGGGGTGTTCACCTGAAGGGTGTCATAGAAGGTTCATAGTCTGAAATCATCTGGGGCACTGATGTCTAATTTTGGAACTTTACCTGACACAGGAGAGGACTTTCTCTGGGTCTAAGAAAAGCAAGCAATGGACTTAAATAGATGCCAAAGATGAAATCTGAAAAGAAGGGCAAATTTCAGTGCACCATTAAAGGAAATATCAGAGCTGGATTCTCTCACAGCCACTGCAGCAACTACTGAGGATTGTTTGCCAACCATGGTTTGCAGCAGAGCTGCAATCTTAAAGCAAAGTAATCACTCCAATCTAATTTAACTAATAAAGGCAATGTTTTTGCCCTCTGCTTTTCCCTGTCCTACAGGGACATTGTAGAGGCCCTCCCCATTTCACATTACCCCAGCTGTGGTTAGGACACCCACTTTCCAGCTTTGCATTTCCCAGCAAGTAAACATGCACCAAGAGTGCATTCAGAAGATGTGGATGTGCTACATATGAAAAACACTTCTTTTCCTTCTGCTGCATTTATGGGAGAAGGCTGGGAGTGGATAAATCCTGGAAAAAAAAACCCTGATTGATAATATCATAAATGTGGGTTAAGAAAGCAATTGCAGGAGAGAATCAGATCTATCAAAACTCCAGAGCAGGTGCTCCATTCATACGTGCTGTGATGCCTAAGACTATAAACACGTGTAACCAAACAGGCACAAGATCTGCAGTTTCTAGACAGAAAAGTGTTTGATCTTGAATTCAGTTTCATCATTAACCTGGATTTCCAGGCTTAAAAAAGATAACTTCCTTCAGCTTGTCATGAACAAAGTAGTGACATTCCTGACATCTTCACTGTTCCCTGTGGTAACTGAGATGTCTTTATTTTATTTTGTCAATGACAGAGCTCTGCAGATTTTGTTTGATGTTCCTTATATGTTAATAAATGCAGATGTTAAGAAAGGCTATATGGGCTTTTGGTACTCATTTTAACCAGTCATTAATAGCACAAATGTAGTAAATAAAAACAGATGATAGAAAAGCAAAACACACTTTTCATTAGAAACACTAGTTTTAGACAGCACATCTGAAAACCTGGTTATCTTCTGGAAAAGTGTGAGTGCCACCTGCCTGTTTGTCATTTCAGTGACTGGAACTTCCAGACTGGGCTGGTTTTACTTCTAAGTAAAAATATGCCTTTTCTGTCAAAACCTATGGACAACCACACACTCAACCTGGAATTTAAAAATTCAGCTGGGCTCTTACTAGAAAAAAGCAAAAAGACTCTACTGCTCAATGAAGTTTCTGTGCCCAGGGCTGTATTGGTGCTGAATGCCAGCTCAGGGGTAACATCCAGACAGGGCAATGCCTGAGGAGGCAGGAGCCACATGCTTTCTGGACTAAGAAAAAATGAATTTGGATCATAACTTTGAAGTGTGAGCTCCTCCCTACTTGTTAATAAGCTGAGAGGCGTTGATACAAAGCTTTGGAGATGCAGAGGCTGAACTTCAGGGAGAGCTATCATCCCCATCTGCTGGCTTCAGCTGGCTTTCCAGGTTTTCAAGATAATCTGGCCTAGAAATTTCTCTGCAAAATACTTGAGGCAGCACCTGTTTCATCAAACTCCAGAGCTACACCTATGTGAATGCAGGCATGGATGTGGAAACCTTAAAGAAAAGTACATTACAAACTTGTAGTAATCAGGAAATATTTTGTGTCATCTTAACAAAAGGAGAGAACAAGGGATTCAGAGTGTTTCAGTGCTTAGAAACTCTGAGGCATCCATTGCAAATTGGAAAGTCCGCCTGAGAGAGAAGGACTGTGGTTTTGTGGTTTTGTCACTTGGGAATAACAGAGAGAAACAATATGAACTTGTAGGAAAACCAAAAAGAAGTGTCCTAGTAAGGAGAGCCTTACTCATTGAGCTAGGATGCACAGTGAACATCATCCAGAACAGATCCATCTAGGATCTTACAGGTCCAAACTTTTTGTCATTCCAGACATTTCCATTCTGAACCTTTGACTCCAACAGGGTTTGCTTTACACTCTTCTCTGAGAAACTGCAGTAATGTTTTTATATGAAGGCACTGTTACACTGCCCTCTCACAGCAAAATTCCTGTGGAATGAGATAACATATCCAAGAGGATACCGGGAGAATTCAGTTGTGTTTCATGTTATTACAGTGAATATTAAAGAGATTCAGTCATGTCTTACCTCTTATTGCAAAGTGTTGCAAAAATTTCTGCTATATATATATATATGTATATATATTTCATTGCAGAAACTGCAGGGCTTTATAAAAAAGGTGCTTCTGTCTTACTGAAATATATTAGCTAGGATTGCACATCCATGTCTCATACCTCCTGTATTTAATACTCTCCTTTGGTTCAAGAAGCAGCTATTATCACTCTCTTCTTAAGTCAAAATTTAAAGGTGAACTGAAAAGCTTTTAAAATAAATCAGTAAAGCTATTCTCACACCTCAGGGTGCTAAAGGCAAGATTTGGATACCCTTGCTCTTACTGAAAAGTACCTCTCTCTTCATTTTCCGTGGGTTCAAGATACATTGCTGACATGCTTCAGGATGTATTGTCTTATTTCATTGGAATTCTTCAGTGACAGAGCAACATATAAAGATTTAAGTTTAAATTCTTACTATGGCTTCTCTATCTGGGGGAAAAAAAAATCTATTCAATTTAGGCATACATGTCTGAGCCTAGGTTTGGAGGAATTCAAGACGCTGCTGTCTCAGGAGGATTCTCTCTTTTGAAATGAAAAGAGAAAAAAATATCCCCCCTTAGGTATTTCTTTGTTTGAAAACAACAGCTCACAGCCCTCCTCGTCACACACATCCCCCTGACACTCTGTGTTCAGCCAGAGAGAGCTGAAGACAACCCAAAACCCAAGAGCAGCCCCGACAGTTAAAGAAAATGCTGTCTTTGCAAGGCTTGAACCAAAGCTGACCCAAATCAACCCAGCAGCTTCCCTTTGAGCTATCTGAGCTCAGAAGAAGATTACTTGATGAAGCTTACTGTACGATTGCAGCTACTTCACCAAAAAGCAACAAAAATCTAATTGGCTTTAATATAAACTGCATAAACTGGTGTGGGTCCAGCATTTCCTTTCAGCTAATGGGGAATGAGATGTTACAAAAAAAAGGTAAATTAATCAAGTGAGTTATTAAAAGCAATGTATGGCACTCTGGGATTTTTGGCCTCTTAATTCCTAGTGCCTCTCTGGATCTAGGGGATGGCATTTTATGCTCCAGCTCATTTCTCTGAGTCTGGGAGGGTCATATATAGAAGACAAAAAAGTAAATTCAACCCTACAACACATGGAAACCTCATATGACCCCACACAATGATGGACCAGAGAGGATTTATCCCTGAATCACTGAAATTAATGAGCTGAAACATAGGAGCTTTAAAATAAGAGCCATTTCTTCAAAAGGGGAAAAAATTCTCCACCCAGAAACAAGAAGCAGACTCCTAACAGCCCAGTGTGTTCCTATTAATTCACATATGAAAGGCACATCCCATTCCAGAGGAAGAGCCATATGCATTTTAATGGATTATTAACCCACAGGAGGACACAAGGACTCAGCCTGTCTCATTTCACTGTTTCCCCTTCCAAGAGACCTGAAGGAAGTGAACAAGCATACGGTGTAACGGAGGTCCTGTCCCTCAGCAGAGGATGAAAATGCACATCCCTCTACTTTGGCAGTCTCCTATACAGCAGTAATTTTGCAAGCTGATGACATGTTAATAACAGCTATAGGAGAATAACTGGTTGTGTGGGACCATGCCTGAAATGGTCATTTCTCATGCAACACTGCATTTTCTTCCATTAGCACAATTCATATGGCAGGAAAAGTGCCTTCAGGAGCCTTGATGTGAAATCCTATGTAGAGAGTGGTTGGACCTTCTTGCATCAAAAGCCACTCATGACAACCAGGCCATTGTATGGAACAAATATCAACTTTGGGCATGCTAAAAATACAGTATTCTGTGAAGGAGGAAAGGACAGGAGAGAAGGACATGAAATTTTTGTACATACCTAGCAAACGAAGAAGAAGGAACAGCACCCCCAAAGCGTAAGACTTGAGTTCGGGGCTCACGGTTCTATAGGGAGGAAGGAAGGAAAGCGTGAAATTGATTATTCTTGTTCTGCTTTAATTAACATACCCCCTGGCTATCCTATGCTGTCAGCCAAGATGCCACCACCACCTCTTCAAAAAATCATTAATAGGGTTTTTCGTCTCCCTTTGCTTGAACTGCCTAAAGCCCCAAAAGCAATTGCATCAGTGGCAGGTTCAGGAATTTAGCTAATCCATTAATAACACCAGCTAATTTTGTCATTGGATGGGGACAAATGAAATTCCCACTGCTGTGAATCATCATTTACAAGCTCCCCACCATGCTTTCAAGGTTCCAGATGTTGACAGCTGGTGGGAGAGAAAGCATTTTGTTCAGAGACTTCCCAGACTATGGAGAACAACAGAGGAAAGGAAGGATGATGGAGCAAAAGGTTCAGTCAGTCTGTTAAACCAAGCCTCCCAGTGAGGATGTGCTCAAGACCAGTTTACATGCCTAGGAGTTTAGCATGTGATTTTTCTTCTTTATACTAGGAAGAAAATGTTTGTGCTGCCTTTTGCTACAAACACAACCCACCCTACTGCATTAGTGTTAGCCTTCAGAGGTGCTTTAAAGATAATTAATGGCTTTCTAATTTGCTTAGCTCAAGGATGCTACTGGTTAAAGTCATCCTTCTTGGGGTAGACTCAGCCTTTGGAACTTCAGAAATCATTACTCTGGTCTTAAGGCTTATAATACAATTTTATTTCCCACAGTATACAAAGGCTGAGAAAGCAGGACAGCAATTCCTTTATGAACAGATTCATCACACAGTGATTAATGGCTTGACTCAAGTAGGATTCTATAGTTGGGTGGGAAATGAAGGAAAGAGGAGCATTGGAATTTATTTTACAGAAAAAAAAATATTATCATGTGAAATAGTGGGTTTTTAGTCAGTGGTGCTGTCCACCAGTTTACCTTTTTGTATTTAAGACTCAAACCAATCCCTATACCTTAAGGAAGGGTAAAAGTTCCCACCTGTAGACATCTCTTTCTCACCGACTACAGTGGTGAATAAATGGCTTGCCTACACAAGACGTTTTGTTTGTAGACACTGAAGTTCATTTTTAAACTTACCACAGGAGCTGCCCGTGCCAACTACCATGGACCAACTTATATGCCAAAACTTTCTTTTAGCAATCCAAGCAGTTACAGAAGAACACAAGGCAGCAGAGCTATTCCCTGTACACTTTAGTAGCTATCAGTGATTCTGAGGTGAGCACAGTTACTAATTTGGATGTGTGAATTGTTTATTTCCTACAGCTGTGAGCTGAATATTTTTAATATTCCCTTCATTTTTCTTATTTCCTTGTATCCTGGCTGGCTATTGGCTTATCTCATTTGAAGTGACAGTCAGACGTCTCCACTCAGGATCCTACATGTGCTGGCAGCTCCCCTGAACACAGAACTCTTCAAATTACTTTTGCCACAATATTTATCACAAGAAATTTGATTTCCCTTTAGCTACTGTAGATGCAAAGAGAGAAACAAACTAGTAGTGGAATATCTCATTTTGTATCCTGCAGGGAGACATGCCCTCACAGAGCTGTTCTGACCAAGATCCACTCAAGAGTGTGTTTCTAATGCAGACCTTGTTGATTGAATTTTATTGGAATTTCCAGGCAGCAGAATGGATCTACTATTTATGCCTCTGATTATTATTCTCAATAAGTGACAGCCTGGACAGATAGGTAAGTCTGGATAAATGTGGGTTTAGATATATGTGTTTATCATAAGGTGAAGTGCCCTATATGTCTGTAAATAACACAAGGTCAGTTATTTGAATAAGCTGCTTTTGCCCATCTATTCATATTGGCTAATACAAAAATGTCCTTCAGACTTTTAAGTTCTTTCAGTTCTTGGACTTGTTCCAAAGTGAGAGAAGTTAAACTCTAGCCGGGGGGGTATTGACGAAAGCCAGCCTTTGCTGCAGACTTTCACTCTTCCATGGTTTCCAAGATCTCCATGCCATCTCTACAGGCACCTTATCAAGCCAGTAAATTCTGAGAACAGAAGGAAAAGGGGCAATTCTGCCCCTTTCCTAAGGCACCTGAAATGTCCTTACTACCTGGACTGGAAACTGAACTCCTCTATTTCGCTTCCCATGCTAATCCCAACCCTGGTAAGAACAAGACTGCTACCTTTCTTTCCATCATCCCTGCAGAGATCTTTTCTGTTGGCAAGCCCAGTCCCTCCTCACCTGCATTTGACAAAAGCTGTACTAGAGCAATCCCCATTTTCTCTCTAGCAGCTCAGTGCTGGAGGCACTGCCCTCAGTGGGGCTTTACCATGAGCAAACCAGGTGCTACCAACCCAAATAGTGGCTGACAGACAAGATAATTTAATTGACACTTGAAACAACAGGGCTGAAACTTTGGACAGAACTGCTGGGGCTTTAAAATCCCCAATTCCTGCCTGCACACCAAGGCAGTGACATTGGAGAAAAGTCTTTGCCTGTAGCTCCTCATTGCCCGAGGACGTTACTGAACCTCTGCTTAAGCCAAGGTCACTGATATGGGGGCACGCAGCCAAAAAGGCAGGAGGTGTGTGGGACCCTTGGCTGCCTGCAGCTCCCCCTAGTCCCTCCCACCCCAAAAGCATCCCCCAGTGAACTCACTGGTTCCTCCCATTGCAGGTCCTACCTGATGAGGATGATGACCGACGGCGTCTGCGCCATGGCCCCAATCATGCTGCAAACGCACATCACGCAGAGGAATGTCAAGAAGGCCTCTTCACAGCCAGGGCTGGGACACTTCCCAGGAACAACAGTGGCATTTTCGGCAGGGACCGAGGTGAGGCACGAACAGCCACTGAGATTCTGGGGAGGAGCACAGGGGTTAGAGCAGGTCCAGGGAAGGGCAGCAGGGCTGGTTAAGGGACTCCAGGACAAGTCCTGTGAGGAAGGGCTGAGGGAGCTGGGGGTGTTTAGTCTGGAGAAGAGAAGGCTCAGGTGAGACCTCATCACTCTCCACAACTCCCTGAGAGGAGGTTGGAGCCTGGGGGGGCTGGTCTGTTCTCCCAGGCAGCTCTCAGTAAGACAAGAGGGTATGGGCTTAAGCTCTGCCAGGGAAGGTTTAGGTTAGATATTAGGAAAAAGTTCTTTACAGAGAAGGTAATCAGGCATTGGAATGGGCTGCCCAGGGAGGTGGTGGATTCTCTGTCCCTGGAGATTTTAAAGAAGAGACTGATGTGGCACTCAGTGCCATGGTCTGGGAACCACAGTGGTTGTGGATCAAGGGTTGGAGTTGATGATCGCAGAGGTGCTTTCCAACCTGGATGATTCTGTGGGTTCAGAAGTGAGCACCCACCCTGTGTAACCAGGACTTGCCAGCAGCAGCAACAGCTCTGAGTTCTCCAACAGCTGATTAACTAACTCTTAAGTGTGTATTTGAGGAGGGTTTGGAAAGGATTTCAGAAACATGTCAGCTCTGATGCATGCTACCAGCAAGTGAAAGGCTGTCCCCTGGCTTGTTTCTTTTCTTCTTTTCCTTTCAAGTCTTTCCCATAAATGTCACTTCTACAAAATTATCACCCAAGTTATACTCCTTTGGAGGAGAATAAAGAAACAATCTGTGTCCCTGTGACAAGGAAGGTCTCCAAATTATGGTTCTAATTACTGTCTTATTTACCTCCCTCCTCTTGGCAGTTGCAATTAAACTGAAGTACATTCAAAGCAGGTAAATCTACAGCCCTCTTGTTGGCTGTGGCTTTGGTGTCTGCTTCCAGTTCTCTGAATCCTGGGAAGGAGCCACCCACGATGGGTGCTGCAGCTCACAAGAGCTGAACTATCACAGCTTGGTGGCACAGACACTGCTGGACTCAAGTGTACTACAGGCTAATAAATGACATCTGGTTCAGAGGGTATGTGTTGAGCTAAAAGCTGAAGTCAGGCGAGATAAACTTTATAAATATGTGATCAAAAGGAGTGTAAAATGACTGCATTTTTCTTTGATCTCTCCAGCCAGCGTGGAATGTGAAAGAAGCTTTGCTTGCCAGTCACAGATTTAGGGATTTTTATATTTTTTTAATTTCCCACTTGCCCTCCTGAATCTCTAAGTGAAGGATGTCAGTGCAATTAAGGAACACAATACAACCATGAAATCCCTTAATGAATACAGAACGAAGCAATCATAAATGATTCATGGCTTGTCTTCATCAACCTGCTGGGTTTGCAAGTCACATGTTTGTAAGAGGAGTAACACCATAGAATAAAACATTGAAAAACAACTACACCTCCTCCCTCTACCCCATTCAAGCAGAAATTCCTTTGGTTTTCTGCTGGGGTCCCCTTAGGACCAGACAAAAACACACTTTCTGGTTCACTGCCTTGAAAAATACAGAACTGTGGGGACACTATTCCAGCCTTTCTGACACCACTTTTTTTTTTTTTTTTTTTTTGCATAGGAGTCGAATTATTTTCTTCCAAATAAGTAAACAGAGGGCAAGAGAGACTGCAGCACAGAACTCCAGGGGAGCTGGAGCAGAGATGCAGGTACCTTTCTGGCTGCCAAGCAAGAATTAACATAAATTCCAGTGCTGTGAGTAAGAAGCTGCCACCTGAAGGCTTCTACATGGTGATGATTATCAACACTGCAGTGGTGTTTGCAGAGAAGCAACAGGAATTTGTAGTTCCCAACTCTTACTGCAGTGCCTGGATACAGCCCTGTGGGTTAAAACCCATCAAAGTTCAGGAAAGTACATACCTGCACAGAAACATCCTGGGAAAAAATTCCACAACAAACATACAGAACTGGCTGCTGCTTTCCCATGGGCTCTCATCAATGGAGAGCAAGTACCTGCTTCTGGCAATGGTGGGGCAGATTCTTCTGCCACAAGTGTGATTTATTATTAACCACGAGGCTCATCCCCACCTCCATTGCCTGAAACTTTCCCCTCAAGTCTTCCCTTTTTTAACTGTTTTGCATCAAACCAGCATGAACAGTTTGTAGCAACTACATCTGCTTGCTTAGTGCTGCACATCATCCTTACCTGGGATATCTTTGATCTTTTATTACTGACAAGCTACACAACTTGCAGACATCAAAAAAAGGAAACATCAAAGATGGAGTTTCACCCTTGTCCTGTGGAGAGGCAACTTTTTGCTACCAGTGCCAAATTGGTGCAGACTGCCTTGTCTGCAAGCCCACTGTGTTCAACCACACATCAGAGCCTTCCTTTGCCCAGCAGCTCACACCCCCTGAGTTTCTGTGTGCGAGTGGAGCCACAGAGATGCAAGATTTACATCTTTAACAGCTGAATTACCAAAGCAAATTACTCATGTTTTTAATTACTTGGTTTTCTAAACCCTGGTTCTGGCAGAGAAAGGACAGGCTGGTACTTCAGTACAAAGCCATGACATCCCAGAATGGTAATGCCAGGCAGGAATTAATGTGTCTTCAGCCAAAAGGGGACACAGAGAACCAATGGCACCAAATAAACTAGATACACAAGTCAAAGACTTTGTCCACAAGAGTCACACATTCAGGAATGGATTGGAGGAGAAATTACTAAGGGTGCCAGAGCTCTGCCTATCAGCACTGATACTCCTAGGGCTCTGCAACCAGCTTAGTCAGTAAGAAGTAATGAAAAAGAAAAAACACATTGCTTTTAGAAACTGGTCGTAGTGGAGAAGTGGAGAGAGGCAGTCAGAAATGTCCAATTCATTAAAGTTAAAGAAAGTGAGAATTTTATGTCCCTGTAAAAAGCAACCCCTGGCTCATGACAAGCATTCACAGGACCCTCTAGAGAGGTCATTACCTGGATTATGGGGTTTAAAACCTGGTTTGGCAATTTGGTTTTGTCTCAGGGTCATTGCATGGCCAAACTGGTCCATAACTCCTTTTCCAGAGGATGTTATTGCTTTAAAAATCTGTGTTCAAAACATTACTGTAAAAGCCTCACAAAACAAAGTGGTGAAAAGAATTCCAAGATGATGACAAAAAAGCAAAATAAGAAAGAATAAGAAGAGAGAGGGCAAGGCAGAGTGGGGTTTTTGCTCAGAGATTTCTTCTTGCAGCACATGAGGTCAGGCAGTGGCACACTGGAGGGGCAGAGATGAATTTTCATTACTGTGCTTCTTCCAGAGGAGCTTTGCCCTGAACATCACAGTGAGGAGGTCACTCCTGCACTCCAGTAACTCCAGTCACAGCTGCTGTATTCTTGCTAAGGCCTTGGTGAACTTGTGAGACACTTTCCTGTGTGCCCTGTACAGGCTGGCTTCTTCTTAAAAAGATCATTTCGCCAAGCCAGGTGTTGACTTTTTTGGAGGGACGAGAAGAAAGAGGGGAGGAGCTAACACCGTTGCATGTGACACACAGCCATGAAGTCCTTTGTGGGGTTGCTGACAGAATCTTGAAACCACCCTCTTTCAAAGGCACCTCCAAGGCTGGAGTGAAAAGTGAGGAGAGAAGAGATTTAAGCAGGAAGAGCTCTTAGGTCATCTGGGCAGTGAGGCTGGATGTACTAGCAGTAATCTTGGAGCTCTGCTCAGCAGCACCAGCACGCTGGTTGTCTCTTTAGGGGCAGGAAGGGAGCTTTGATGTCTCCTCAAAAAAGAGGGATGAAGGCATGGGGGGACAATTGCATGTGGTGAGCACTGATGTCCCTGCAGCTGTGAATGGTCACTTAATCAGGCTGTCTTCCCATGGGCTCCACACAGACATTGGGTGGAGAACCACAAGAACCCCACCAGTTCCCACACACGGGTGTGGTAGGCACTCACTTCCAGCATAACCCAGAAGACATTAGCATTTTAGCAGCAAGAGTGGAAAAGCAGGCTTTTAAGATACTGTTAAAAATTCCCATCTTCTTTACACATAGATGCTATGGCCTTAGTTTTCTAAAGAAAAAAAATTCTTAGATATCAAAAGCTGAAAAATGCAGAATTTCTTTGGATGGAGTCGCCACTCCCTTGACAACTGCTCTTGCCACTGCCTCAGAACAAATCAGGGAAAGACAGACATGCAAAAGCAGCAGGAGGAAAGCTTAAACAAGGGCAAATTAAATCAGGATCTGGTCATATATGACTAGGAACCAGATTCAGGAAAAGAGCAAGAAGAAAAAGAATAAATGGGTTGAGGAGCACAAACATTGGCATGTGGAGAAGCAGGGAAACAGGGACCTGCAGGAGGAAAGAGAAGTTGTTCCCACATCCCAGGCTAGTGAGCTCTCATGGAGAATCTGAGTTCTGCCAGTGGAGAACTGTGCAGATCTCTTCTTGTGTTCCTCTCCTGGAAGAGAAAGACCAGAGAAGAAGGAGGATGGGAAACCCTGGCAGAATGCTGCCAGTCACAAAGTGAAAACCAACAGTGGCTCAAGCCTGTCCGAGGTGTCAGGTTTGCTTTTGGGGGTGTAACCACTGGTGGCTGTAAATGAGCTACCTTACCAGATATGCACTAAATTAGTGCACTTGAACTCACAGAACTGTTCCCAGGGAAAGCCCCCACTCACCGTGCTGCTGCAGCCAGCAAAGCAGGCAGATAAGTATGTGACCCCATCTGCCCCACAGACTGGAGTGAAGGAATCAGTTTGGCATTCACAGTTGTTATTGCAGGAGGAATATGGATCCAGAGATGAGGTTGGAGTTGAGCTGTAAGAAATACAGAAAGAAAAATTTTATCAGCCAGGAGTGTAATGGTATCAGTCAGTTTTTCCAATCTGCCGCACAAAGCTGGCTTTGAAAGGCAGTAGTTAAGGGAAACTACAAGAAGCAGTGGGCAGGCTAGCTGGATCCCAGCTTTAAGAAATCCAGGCTACATCCTCTCGCTGGGGACAGAAATGCCATGGCCACTATCCCTCTGCTACATGGAATCTAATGTGAGCCTTGGGCTGCCTTGGTACCCCAAGAAAACCTAAAGAGACACTGTGGAGACTGCTCTGTATTTTTCTAGACAAGTAACCATGAGCAACTGAGAGCCTGAAGTTGTGATCTGCTCAAGAGTTGCACACTGAGGAGAGTAAGAAAAGAAAATACAGAAAAGAAAAACTCTCTCCAAGTCCTGGAAATGCTACAGGGTACCATGTGTCTCATTCCTCCCATCAAAACGGGCCTGGAGCCACACATGCTCTCCCCTCACCATACCTGAATTTCCAGGCATCTGAAACCTGGCTCTACAATTTACCCTTAGGCATTTAAATTAACATGCAAAGCAATGTGTGTCCTTTGCTGTCAGGAGAAACCAGACTATGGGTAGACCCAATGCTACTTAGGTGCCACAGCTGCAGAATCTGGTTTGGCACCTTTTGATTGAACAATTTGGTTTGAACAATTTTAGCAAAACTCCATTGTCAGCTACAGGTACTCAGCTCTCACAGTGATGCATGGCATGAAAATCACCCAAAGTAAGATCTCTACATGACATTTCCTTCTCTGTGGTTGTCTAAGCTGTCTGCCAAGGACAATACTGTGGCTTTTAGCTGTTGGTAAGGCTGTGTGAGACCTGGAAGCTCTTTAGGGACTCACTTGTTTCCATAGGGAACAGTAACCCCTGCCACAGGTCCTGTGTCACATCCCAGGAACAGGAAAGACACATAGCAAGCTGTGGACACCAGGTTCACCAGCATGGCCATCCTGATGGCTCCCAGAGCAGACAGGCTGAGCTTCTTCACCAGGAGGCCACCCAGGAATATGCCCAGACATGCACATGGGATTGCTGTCATTCCTGCAAGAGGAAAAATCAGTTACTAACAAGCGCGAGTGAGGCTCAGTGAATGACACCATGACAGCTTTTTCCTTTCCAGCAGGGAGATCTGTGAGCTATATCATGGGAAAACCTTGTAATGACCAACTGCTGGAGTATCACCAACCTGGAGAGGGATGGATGCAAATGGGTATGCTGCCTTGCACATAGGAACCAGGATCTTCTTCCAATTCTCATCCATATTGGAGGGAGTTGCCAAAATCTCTGATACTGACCCACTCTAACCTAAGCAGCTAATGCTCCCTCCAACAGTTGGCAGACAAATAAAGTCAAGAATTTCCCAAGGTGTCTACAGGTTTTGGATGAGCCCTGCCTGGCACTAGTTTTCCCAACAGTCTATTTTGCAGATATTAGCCAAAAGTTGCATTTGAAAATATTAAGTTTTTCAAACCAGACAAACACCAGAAGATGAGTTCACCAGGAAAATAAATAACTGTCATGAGAGCAGCTTGCAAGCTCCTTATTTTGGTATTAAGATTCACCCATTTCATGGTGTCCCAGTTTTTGACAGATCACTGCCAGCTGCCCATCTGGCAAGCTGTGGTTGCAGATCATCCAAAATCAATTCACAGATACCTTAATTGGTTGCTGCCATGAGAACGCCTGTCATAAACAAATTGCTGGGCCTGCTTGGGAATGATCAGCAGGAGAAAATAAATGAAGATCCTGCCTGTGCATCAGCATCTTGACAGGGAATGAATGAGTGAATGAATGTTGAGAAATATATATGGGAAACTGCAGCAGCAGAGGCTGCTCAGAGATAAGGGGCATTTGAAAGACAACCAAGCTGTACTAGCTCTGGTATTTGAACTGCTGACTACAATTTCCACTCCAGTGGGAAAGGAGGGAAAAGAGGAGAAACTGGGCTGCTTAACCCAAATGGAGATGGGCTAGAAATTCTGGGATATCTGAACTATGAGATCCATGGGCAGCCCTGTCACTGCAAGCAACTGCAGTCTTGGGCAATCCAGTGACCCACTTTGGTTGGGATTTCTGTTGTATTTCAGGGGCACCACAGACTTTCGTAGCCTGGATGTATCTTACCACTTCTCCCACAAGAGGCTCAGCTATAGGGGAAGGGATTTCAGTGGGCTGCAGTGGAAAGTGCTGTTGAGGAGAAAAGATGTCAGAGATCTGCCCCAGGCTCTGCAGCCAAGGCACAGCTGGAGCCCAGCACTCCCACTCATGGACACATTTCTATATGCTGGGCAGGTCATTTTTTGGGCAGCCTAACCTGTGCGACTGCTTGTGCTTCCCAGCCATGCTGAACACTTTTAAAGGCCTTTTGACATTGGAGCTTTGGTGGCCCCTGGGGATACTCACCCAGGAGCTGGTTGGCAGATGAGGTGGTGAGGTTGAACTGCTGCTCCAGGTACTTCCCCAGGAAGGCAGCAAAGCCAGCAACCACAGCAATCTCCATGCAGGCTGCCAGGATGATACAGGTGAAGACAGGGTTGGAGAGCAAGTGCTTAGTTACTTTGGGGATCACTGGAAGAGAAGAAAAAGGAAGAAGTTTAGTGTGCTCTCTACTTGAGGCACTGGAGGTGCCTTGCTCTGACCTCCTGAAGGACAAACTCATTTCAAATCAGGGGTAATTTTCTACTCTGCACAGACAAGCTGGTTGAAATGGGGTAACACCAGAGTAAAGTGAAACACCAGAACAGTGTCATCTAAAGATTCAGATCCCAAGAGAGTGCAAAAAGAAGTCATGTATCATTATGTTTACATCTTAGAGATGATTTTGAAGTTGTGAAGGATCAGTGCTTTCCAATATTGCTTTTGTTTCCCCCATAGGGAGTTAAATCAAAGCCTGGCATTCTTTCTCCTTCATCTTTCCCTACCTGCTCCCCATGAAAAACACTGGGCCAGCTGATGGGTGTCACGAACACTGTAATCAGCACTGCACAAAATCTTGCAAGCCTTCAAACACAAGCTACCCCACCTCACACTTGACCTTTCCTTCTCCTGCCATCCAGGATTTACTTCGTTTTCTTATTCCCATGCAGCACCGGCTCACTTGCTGAGAGACACCTGTAGCAAATTTGGGTGCAAGCTGAAATTCTCCTGCTTAGCCTGGAGCCAGGGCCACCACAGGCAAAAGGGACTTCATGGCTGGGACACATATATTAGCCTGAGTGTTCCCTTTATATAAACCAGAGCTCCAGTAGCCAAGCAATACCTTCCATGCAGTCCCTACCCTAGTTGGTGGCTTCAAGAGTGGCAGAGGACACACTGAGCTATTCACTGTGTAAGATGCAGACACACTTGCTTTAGTTTCATGGCTCCATGCTCCTCCCTCCTGAATCTTAAGCATCCAGAGTCCTCTTCTCCAAGCCCATCTCTATTTCACATAGGCAAACATGAGTTACCATACAAAGGGAATCTGGCTAATGAATCAGATAGCACATTTTCTACTTCAGTGAACATTTTAATTATTGCTGAGATAACACAGCTTGAAGAGCATACCAGTACAGAAGAGAGCCTTGCTTTGTCTCAATACCTGATGACTAATTTCTCCCTGAATTAAATGTGAAAATCATTAAGTTTGAAAATTACCTTGCTGAAGTGTAGTGAAGCCTCCATGGACCCCTATTTGCATTTTGAAATTCCATCCTCTATAGTGTACCAGGGTCTGGCAGATGACAGATTTCTCTGGTGTTGACTTCTCTTTTCCCTTAAGTCTTTTTTTGCACGGGCCTCAGCAAGTGAATGCACAGCTCTTTGTCAAGGCTCTGCTTGGCTTCCCTTGGTTCTTTCTTTGGGAGGGTGTCAGGCAGAAAGGGTTATAATTAGGTTTGATCTAATATTTTTGGAAGGGGCGACTCCACAGTTTCTTGTCTCTTTATATCACAAATGTTTTATTGTGCTGTATAAAATTCTTACTTCCTGAGGAGTTGCTGAAAATAATGAAGGTGCAGGAGGCATAGTAGTTTTTAGTGGAGCAGGGGGAAAAAAAAAAGAGAAAAATACTGGGAGGGAAGAACAGGGATGGGGGGGATTCAGACGTGGGTAGATCTAAGAAGCCACCTGCTGCCTCCTTCAGTTCTTTGATGGCCACCTACAGAATTCCCCATTCTTGCCAGGAAAAGGAGGGAAAATGCAAAGGTGGACTTGGCAGTGTTTAGCTCAAAAAGCCACATTTAAGGTATTAATGCCTGTTGTGTCTCTGGAGTTGAGTTGGTTCACGACTTGTAGATTCCTCGAGATGTAACTTTGTGCCAATTCAAATGGAAAGATGCAAAGGTCTGCCTCTAACTTTATCCACCAAATAATAAAAATGACTGTCTGTCTTTTGCAGGAGGGAATTAAAGATCATGGACATTTATTTCTGAAGTTGGCAAGGCTGGTACTCAACCACCATGCATCACAGCAAGGTCAAAATCCAACCTTTCTACTTGGCAATGGACAGCAAAAATTTTGCAGAGCGATTGCACTGTCTCTCACTTGAGAGGAGGCCCTCCTGACTGTCTTGCCTGGCAGCGCTGGGCTATGAATCCCAACATTTGTCATTACTTCTCATCCCTGTGTGTCAGGGTGTGATGTTTCTGGGACAGCTTTTGTCCTCCACTGCACCACCTTCTGCAACAGGAATCTGTAATAGCTGGAGGGCAGAAGACAAAATCCAGTGCAAAGGCAAGACAGGCAATGCCTGGCAGCCTCCACCATCTCCTCAGCCAGGATCACCTCCTTCCCCTTTCATTTTCTAAGGGAAATGACAAGAGGTTCTCCATAGAAAAGAATATCCTCTCATCTTGCTACTGCCACCAGGTAAGATAAATCACACTGACACCTGCTGCTGCCTTAGCTGTCTCAGTTCTTGGGATGAAATACCCCTGGGAACAGAACTAAAAATCAGCAGTGAAGTTTCAAAATCTCTCAGTAGACTAGAGTGACGTGCTTTCAGGTGCCTGGGATATGGTGCTGGGTATGGAGGGGGAACGGAAAACATCTGACAGGGGACAGCAAAGCCCTGGGGAACACACCAGCTAAGCATGGGCTTCCTCACTGGAGACAATCTCAGCAAAAGTTGTGACAAAAGTTGCCCTGCACCTTGTTGGTCCAGAGGTCAGCTGAATGCTTGGTAGCAGCATTTTGGTCTTCAGGATTCAGCAGAGTCTCAAAAATCTACCTCAGCCTCTTCTCACTGCTCAGGTACTTAAAAGCCAACTCTTCAGAGCATCCACACTGATCATCCATGGGTTGGGAGGAACCCAGGAGGATGTCCTAAAGCTTTCAAGACCCCTCAACTTCCCACCTTTTAACACCCCAAGCAACACCTGGGCCAAGGCATCAAGCAACCTCCCCATCTCCTGTGTGGGGCCAACTGTAGGGGACTGGGCTTGACAAGCAAGCACATTTACATACACCAAGTAGCTCTGATTTGTCACTAAACATTGGGGAGTACCAGGGATAATTGGCAACCTCATTACAAGAGGTTTAACTACTCTCTAGAAACAACAAACTATAATCATCATGTTGGTGCTTGAAATGAATTGCTTGGAACATTACAGTCACCAAGGCCTCTTTTTCCAGTTGGAGCACCCTACAGAGACATGTTTTCAATTTGCAGTAAAGATGAGGAACACAGAAAGCAAAGTAATACATCAGAGGGGGGGTTACAGCCCAGTCCACCCAGGACAGTACAGTGAAGAAAAAATGATATGTGGTGTTGAGCCAAAATATGACTTCCTAACAGCAATGTAGGCAGCAAGTCTCAGATTAGAAGACAAAAGGCAAAATCTCCACCTGACTTGAGGAATGAAGGATGAAGAAAACAATGGAGACAGTAAGAAGAAAACAATGGAGACAGTAAGAAGAAAACACCTCCTAGAAAGGGGCAGCTCCTATAAAAGAGTAGATCAGCTTTTGCCCCAAAGTGTGCAGGCTGAAGGCCTCTGTGAATTCATCAAAGCTTCTGATAAAAAGGGTGAGGATGGCTTTGAAACAGCCAAGAAGAACCTTCATCAGCAAAGCCCTCATGAAATCCAAGCCAAAGGAAACCTGGAGACTGACAGGACCTGATGTGGGGCCTTTTATGGTCACTAACCATCCCCTTACCTAAGATTAGGATTTCTCAGCAAGTCTTCTAAATCCAAAAATGTCTTGATATCTGCCTGGATCTGGGCCAAAGGCTTACCACTGTGGCTGTGAACAAAGGAACAGATGGAGCCCTGTCCAAAAGACCGACACTATTACTTATTAGAGCCATGAATTTAAAACTACTTTGTGTTAGCCATTAATCCCACTCAATCTTATGATCTCCTACTGAAGATAACAGGGTCTCCATGGCCTGGGACCCCCCCTTGCACAGCTGGGAGCTTCTGACCCAGTGTCTGCCCCAAGAGAGCACTTTTGGGGACAGAAATCCAGGATTCAGAGCAGGTCCCTCTTTAGGTATTCAGTAGATTGGTACACAGAGCAGGAAGGAACTGAACAGAAGACAAGACAGCTGTCAGCTGTACATCCCAGCTCTCCTCTGCTCTTGGAAATGAAGCTGGACAGAAATCAAAATGTTTCCAAACCTAGGGAATTTGCAGTTTTGAAATTAATTTAATTCCACAGTAAGTTTTCTTTTAATTCCTGAGCTTCTTTTAATTCCTGAATGAGCTTCTCTCTGCAAACCTGAAGGATTCTCTGTCAATTTCAGTCCCTCTAGGTTTCTAATCTCTCACTAGACAAACAGGCAGAATGTAATGAATTTCTGATTTGAATCATTGCAAAACAAAATGCATTTAAGAGCAGACTGTTTCAGGGGTGTTCAAGATAAAATTTGTTCAGCATTCTGAAACCAAATTTCATTAGAACTGACCACTCAATTCAGTAGAAGTGACATTTTTGAATGGGGGAAAAAAAAAAAAAAAAAGATTTTAACAAAATATTTCCAAGCACATTCTGGAGCAGGTGGTGGGTTAGAGGCAGTGTGTTAACACTGAGTGAGAGGGCAGATGCTGGACAGACATGAGCAGAGGGCACAGGTGCCCTGACACAGCCGAGAATTATCTCCAGCTCCACACAGCACAGAGGTCCCACCACAGCAGACCAGAGGCAGGAAAGCAAATTCAGCCCATGCCTGAATTGTTTTCACAGACCATATGGAGAGCACAGGACTGGAACAACCCTGCCATGCTGCCAGGCAAGAGCAAAGAGCAATGGCAGTATTTATCCATCCTCTCCCTGCTATTAACCCCTCACTTCCCTGTGTACCCAAATGGATTTGAATTGCTTAACTGAAATATTCATCAGGTAAAGTGGTGTAGAGTTCATATGCCAGTGTAGCAAGGGTAAACACCTCCCAGGATTCTTCCTGAGCCAACAGGACCCTGCCAGTGCCACAGAGAAGACCTGTAGGAGCAGATGTTCACCACCTCTGCTTGCTATCATTGCCTCTTCACCTTAAACCATTCAGAGACACAGTTTTTACTTCCAGCTTGAAGCTCCTCCTAAGGGTGCTGCTTCTGCTGGTATGAAAGTACCCTGCAGAAAGAGATGCTGTGGCTTCCAAAAAGCTGGATCCTCCCTCCTGTTTAGACCTTGACAGAGATGTGAAATACATGCCTACACTTTGAGCAGGTTGCTTATACATTAGACTTAGCTTTCCTCTTAGAAAGCTGAAGACTCTCATCCAGCTCTGCATTTCACTGTCTTTCAGCAAATCTCACAGTGTCTCGAGCATCCTCCCCACACACCAGCCATGCCATGTCACTTGCTGACAGCCGTGACCCAGCTGGGAGCATCTCTCCAGCTGATGCCACCCTGCTCCTCTCCTGTCACAACCACTAAACATGCAGCAGCCTCTGCAAACACTTGAAAAAAATAAAACAAGAAATAACCAAACCTCTTCGGTTGCCCAAAAATGAGAGATGGTTCAGCCTCCAAGGATGCACCAGTGATACACTGTGTGCTCACACGACCAACTCAAGGAAACAGCTCTTCCTCTCCACACTGTGCACAACAGATGGATTTATGCCCAGCACCCATCTGCTCAGCATCCAGCTGCATAGGCAACACCTGCTAAAAAGCTTCAGAATACATGCAGACTCCAAAGAGAGAAGCCATGGCTATGCATGTACTTATATATTTTTAACCTCTGTACATAAATATCTAGTTCTTTTTATCTTAAGCAAAACCCTAAACAGTCTAACTTCCCCCAACGGAAACCTTATACAATCAACAAATAGATTAAGGATTACAAGGTCCTGCCACATATGTATATTATGCATGTATATTTTTCAGTTGCTGGCACAATAATGTATACATGTAACAGGGCTCAACCCACCACCTTTAACACTGGTCATCAGGAATGAGAGCAGCACATTTCCCTTCCCTGGCACGTGTCTGAACATCTCCTCCAGGCAGGCCCTTTTGCAAACAGGACTCTTGACCACATCCCAACTGTGACAATAGTGGCAAGGGACTTGAAAGGAGGTGTCAGCTACCAACACTGTGTGACAGCCTCAAAGGTATAACTATAAAGGTCATTTCCTGTCTGATGTGATGTAAACTGTATTTCCAAGTCCATCTACAAAGAGACTTCCAGAATACTGACTGATTCAAAATGGGGTTACCTGCAATGAAAAGTCTAACGTGGAAGATGCTGGTGCCTCCTGGTACTTGGAATGTGGCAGTTCCATTTCTCTACTTCAGTGAGCAATAGATGCTCTAGCAACACCCTTGTGGCCTCCCTGTGGGCAGGAAACTCAGCTTGCTCAGCACCCAAGGCAATCCTTAAGCAGCAGCGCTGCCCCTCTGTGCAGCAGGGACATACCAGATTCTTTCCTTTTTTTATATTAAAATCACAAAAAAATTCCTGTGTCCATTCCAAAACCTCAGTGGGCAGAAGCAGAGGCTCTGATAAGTCCACGACAAACACCACAGAATCATCCTTATGAATGCACCATGGGAAAAGCCCATTCCTCAAACCTGAGAAAATCTTTGCAACAAGGACAAAAGGGTGGAGAAATTTCTTTTACTGACAAATTTTCAAACAACTTATCCCTTTATCTTTCTTTTGAATTTCCTCACTAAGTCAAAATTCACATCTGTGACCTTCTCTTAATGAACAACCACATCACCAATTCAAGGGGTTTGTGTTTTTAAGAAAACAGTTTTCCAGCATAATCACTTTTTCTTTCCCACTCTCACGGCATTCAATTCCCAATTAAGGTGACTGTACAAGGACTAAGTGACTTTGTCCTCAGTTATCAAAATGCATGAGGCAGTGATGAAACTTGCTCTGCCACAGCAACAGACTGGGAAGCAGCCACCAGTGCTATAGAAAAACCCTCTCAGATGAGGGATTTCCCAGTGCAGCCCTACAGAAAGGATGGATATCTGCCCACACCCTCCCACAGAATGCTGGATCCTGACCTTACCTTAATTAGAGCCAGATCTAATTCCATCACTGCAGGACACAACGTGGGGTTTTCTACTCTAATTTGCCACAAGCCACATTCCAGCCTGTCACTTTGCTGCTATTCTGGTCCAATATCTACCTCTTCCCCCTCTCAGTTTAAGAGCTGTGGTGGTGCCCAGCATCCCTGCTTTGTGTCTGGGATTGCACTAAACTGCAGAGCGGATGCCAGGAAGTCCCAATTCTTTTTAACTGCCCTTGCTGGCTTGGTCTCTGTTTTGGGAGGCAGAAGGGAGCAGGGCAGTAGACTGGACAGAATTTCACAAATTGCTTTGGCAACTGTGTTCCTCTTCATTTTTCTAATCAACTCTACAGGACTATTGTGCATTTCTGAAGCTTTGTAGTTTTAAAAAAACCCCAAGTGTCAGAGTGGAACAAAATCTCTTTCAAATGAGGACAATGCCAGAGATAATTAGAAGCTAGAGACTGAAATTTCAGGATACTGGATTTTTTTTTGATTTTTTTTTTTTTTTTTTTTTGGAGGGTGGTACAGTTTTTTAGTGGTAGGAGTAGAGAGCCCAAATTAGGGACTGATTATAAACCCAACCAGATGTTAGCCTGTTGCTGACTCTCCTGTGAAGATAGATGGAGAGAGTTGGTTGGGGTTACTCAGAGGAGAAGGCTCTGAGACCTTATTGTGGCCCTCCAGTATCTGAAGGGCTGCAAGAAAGCTGGTGAGGGACTTTTTAGGATGTCAGGTAGTGATAGGATGAGGGGGAATGGATTCAAACTAGAGGAGGGTAGATTTAGATTAGATATTAGGAAGAAGTTCTTCATCATAAGAGGGGTGAGACACTGGAACAGGCTTCCCAGAGAGGTGGTAGAAGCCTCATCCCTGGAAGTTTTTAAGACCAGGCTGGACAGGGCTCTGAGCAACCTGATCTAGTGGGAGAGTTGGAACGAGTGGCAGAGGGGGTTTGAACGAGACGATCTTAAAGGTCCCTTCCAACCCTGAAAATTCTCAGATTCCACGATTCTATGACTCTGGGGAGAGGCAGTCTCTCACCTCGGAGCTGCTGGAAGCAGGTGGTGCTGCTCTCCTCATCCAGAGGGTGCCTCAGGACCCCGTTGCTGGGCTTCGCTCTCTCATAGTCCCTCTCGGGAAGCATGGCCTGCTCGCTCTCCCCGGCGTGCTCCGGCCGTGGGGGCAGGGACTGTGGGAACCCGAACATCGGCAGGGACGCGAAGAAGAGTAAGGCACCACAGAGCAGGAAGCCTCCCCACCACGCACCGATCCACCGAGGGTCATCCGGGGTGATGTCCAGCTTACCTGCAAGGACACATGAGACACCTGAAGGGCGATTCTCAGACCACAGCGCACTCGACACCTGTTCCACTTGAGCCGCCAGTGTGTAAGGGACCTGGGAGTTTGGGTTGAGAGGAAGCTGAACGTGAGCCAGCAAGTGTGCCCAGGTGGCCAAGAAGGCCAATGGCATCCTGGCCTGTATCAGGAACAGTGTGGCCAATAGGTCCAGGGAAGGGATTCTGCCCCTGTACTCAGTGCTGGTGAGGCCACACCTTGAGTCCTGTGTCCAGTTGTGGGCCCCTCAGTTCAGGAAGGAGATTGAGGTGCTGGAGCTGTGAAGAGATCCAGCACAAGTCCTGTGAGGAAAGGCTGACGGAGCTGGGGGTGTTCATTCTGGAGAGGAGGAGGCTCAGGGGAGACCTCATCACTCTCTACAACTCCCTGAAAGGAGGCTGGAGCCAGGGGGGGGCCGGGCTCTTCTCCCAGGCAGCTCTCAGTAAGACAAGAGGGCATGGGCTTAAGCTCTGCCAGGGGAGGATTAGGTTAGATATTAGGAAAAAAATTCTTTACGGAGAGGGTGATCAGGCATTGGAATGGGCTGCCCAGCAGGGTGGTGGACTCTCCATCCTTGGAGGTTTTTAAAAAGAGACTGATATGGCACTCAGTGCCATGGTCTGGGAACCACAGTGGTTGTGGATCAGGGGTTGGACTTAATGATCTCAGAGGTCTCTTCCAACCCATCTGATTCTGTGATAATAACCTCCAAATCCAGGAGGTTCTTAGGACAGACAACGCATCATGTTGTCTATCTAGAAAGTATGCCCTGCAACACCCTATAATCAGAACTTCTCTCCAGAGTCTTTGGCTCTGCCAGATCTTGGAAGCTGTCATGTGCCAGTGTCCCATGTGCTAGCACACCAAGGTTCTGCACATCACTGTCCCAGTGTGTGAAATGTGCACATACAGCTGAGAGACCGACTGGCACAAAGATCTGCATGGAGAAGCACCAGCACAGACAAGGACACTGCATCTCCATCCTGGGTTACACTTTTTCTCCAGGAGGTCAATATTCTCTCTGGTTTGAATTTGCAATTCTTTTCAGCAAAGGAAAGATGGGAAACTGTGTATGTGTGGAGGGTGAAACAGTGCTAATTATTCAAACAGAAACCAAGCCACTGCACCAAATCATCAAAAGAAATAATCAGAAAGTGAAGAAATGCAGTGTAAAAGCCAATACTGAGAGGAGACAAGGAAAAAGAAGGCACTGGAGCCTCTTTAGGGGAACAAAAATAAGCAACAGGAGAGAAGAAACTGTGTTCTTAACATGAGCCTCACTGCCACAGCTGCTCAATGAGCTGGTGGAGGGTGCCCAGAGCCAGAGCTGACTCCTGGGGGAGACCCAGCTCTGTGTGGCTGGAATAACAAACTCCTCTGTTCATGATGTCTGTCTGGTTACTGCCACTCTGAAAAATCTGTCTCAAGTGAGGCAATCAAGCTGTCTCTCAAGCAGATGGAAGAAAACTCTTTTCTCCTTAGGGAAAGTAACACGTAACTCTAATATATATAGTTTGAAAAACAGCGTTTTGGAAGAATTGGATTCTTCTACTGTTATTTCCTCCTGCCTGAAGAGCATTTTTTTCAAGCTCCTGGGACCACAGCCTCATGAAGAGTCTTATCAACTGAACTCTTCCTCATATCCCTTTCCTAAAATAGGTCCCTTACGGAGGGCAGTGCAGCAGTGCCATCCCACACCCCCTGCCCAAAATGGGGAGCAAGACAGAATTCAGTCACTGCAATTTGGTCCCCTCAGGCAGCCCTGAGCCAATAGCAACACGGAAACTTTTTCTCATACAAAAATAGACAGAGGCCATGTGTGCCCCAGCCTCTGCGTGATGGGAATGGATCCCAGCCAAAGCCAGATGGACCTGCAGCTGGAAAGTGTGATACCTCCCCTATAACCTGTTGAGCCACAGCCCCTCCAAAGCTTGGCAGCCATAACTCTCCACCAGTGTGCTCTGTGGCTTCATATCTGTCCAGGGCTTTTTTGGATGTAAAGACGGAGTCATATCGTAGGGTACATCACAATCAAATGAACTTTTTTTAGCTAGGCCTGCATCTTGCCTCTAATGGCAACCAGCCATGGATGTTTATGTTTTCTTCTATAAACTCATGCTTTTTTTTTTTTTTTTTTCTTTAAACTTTTAGCACCCTGTGTTGAGGAGTTGGAAGAGTAAGTATCACACCCATTGGGAGAATAAGTATCTTCTTCTGCAAGTCCATGTTTTGGCATGAATTATACTCAATGGTCAAATATGTAACAGAGTTCAGGCAAGCTCCTCTGACTACAGGACTTGTGAGTCTTTGATGTATCTTTGCCAAAGCCAAGGAATGAAAATGGGGCATGTGGTGTTTGACCAAGCTGCAGCTAAAAGTCCCAGCCATCCAAAATGACACCTCTTTCCAGCTCAATAAGTATTACTTAGATTTATTCAGTGGCCACGTGCCTGTAAGGCCAAGAAGATAGAGCTGCACAACTCCGTTGAGTCCTGTAAGGTTTAACTCCATCTGAATGCATCCTGTGGAGATGCATTTGGAACATCACAGAACTGGAATGCACCCTCAAAGGGGACACCGGCCCTGCAGTCTGTAAGCTCAGATGGAGCTGAAAACTGTGAAAAGCATAGGAACAACTGGGTGAAAAGAACAGAACGTCAAGTTTGCTCTTTACAGCCTGTTACACATTGCCCTCTAATGGCACAGAGCACACAGTGCAGGTAGTATTAAAAGCAGAATTTGAAATTTTTGTGTGTTAATGAACAAATTGGGAATAATCTGGTTTAATTAGCACTGCTGTGGGAAAAAGCAATAATGCTCTGGGACTGCAAGTGTCTCTCCAGACAGGGTAATTCACAGAAGGTGCTGGGCATGGGTCTTTCTGTTTTGCCTCCATCAGAGAGCCTGAACAGTCCTCCCTGGTCCTGGGAGGTGCAGTCTATTCAGATTTCATCCTGTGGGGTGCACAGAGTAGCCCTGGCAAGCCAATGTTCCTGGCTAGCCAGTGTGCCCTGCCATGGTGATATTTTGAGCTGTTATTTAAGATCTGGGCTGAAATCCATCTTACAGCCAAAAAAGAAAAAAGACCATGGAAAGAAATAAATTTTAGCCACTATGAACAGGTTAGATATTGGGACAGAGTTGAAAACTTTTGAATCCCAGTCTTAAAATGCCTCTAAAACTGACAACTATACATGCAAGAGATACCCAAGATAAAATGAGAAATGGCTTTCAGCTTTGCACCATCAACATTTTTGTCCTGCTGATACAACATGAACGTATTTAATTTGAAACCAAACCCAGTTCTCCTTACTTGTGTCAATGAAGACAGCATCCACATAGATTTTGGTACAGAAGGAGCCCAAGATAAATCCACAAGCTGGTCCAAATACCAGCATCGTAAACAGGATCCCTATAATGAAAGACAAAACAGAAAATTAGTACTAACCACAGGTTATTCAATCTAAGCTGGTTGGCTTGTTTCCTGCAAGATGCTTTTGCCTTACTGATGCCAAATACATAGGGGTATGTGTCAAATGCCTCAAGCAAAAGAGCATCCTAAATCACAGAATGTTAAGGGTTGGAAGGGACCTTGATGCTTTTTGCTTTTTCATAGCTCTTCAGGAAAAGAATAGATGTAGCTGTGATAATAATAATGAAGGATTTCTATTGATCTGAGAAGACACTGAGGATGTTTTAGTCAGCTAGCTGCTCTTAAAAAGATGTCTTCCTCAAAAGCACAGGGTAAAGAAAACCTGCAATATCTCCACAGAGAAATCTTTGCCACGTCCAGCAAAATTTCTGGTAGACAGGGTTATTTGCAGAATTTAGTGTCATCAAATCTACAAAATGCAGAATTGTCACAGACTGCTGGATAAAGTCCCTCTACAGAAGTAGGAACACTCTTCCAAATCTGTGAAGCCATTTCCCCCATCATACCCACGTGGCAAATATTCCTCAAGACTCCCAGCTCTTCCTACCTTCCACAACAGCTCATTCCTCCTGCAAAAACCTGCATGAAATTGCCAATTTAATGCCAGGTGAACAGCAACAGAGTAAATAACTTATTTGTTTCAACACAATACTTAGAAGCATTTATTCTCACTCCCATTTTGGCCCTGAGCTACAGGCACATTGCCAACTCTCAATTATCAAGGCCAAGAAAGGCAGCAGGACACAGGGATAATCCAGAAAAAGAAGCAAAGATAACAAAAAACATTTATAAATTAGACAATAGAAACATATTTGGTACCTTCACATTTAGGATGGAAAAATAACAGAAGTCTCTAAGGACCCTTGTAAATGGTGTTCTGAAGGAAGCATGGGCGTGTCTGAGGAGCACAGAGTGGAGCTAAAGCCTGATGGTTTGCTCTGGGGCCAAACATTGCTGATGGACCCGTGTGCCTGGTGAGGGGAGCCACTCTTTGGGATCCTCAGCTCTGCGCCAGCACCAGTCTCAGTGATGTAGCACTTTGGAAATATCCTGTGAAGGAGCTTATTCCCATCCAGGTGCTTTGCCTGCTCTTCTTTGGTGGGAGGGTACACCCTCCAGCTCCAGATCTTTCTGGGGTGCTGCCTGGCATCTTAGTGCACGTGTAATGCACTCTATCCCAGCTATCTCAGCCCTCAAGTTCCTTAACTGGAAACTTCTAATTCCCCATTTTTCTCTCTCTGCATTTCTTGGAATCTGGAGAAACAATCAGAGTCGCAAAATCCGCCCAGGAAACCACACAGCTTAGCCCAGCACAAGAAGGTGTAATGGTCAGAAATAACTTCACCTGCATTTTTAAAATGCAGAATGCAAACTAACTCCTCCAGGTTTGTGACAACGTGACTTGGCTGGATTAATACCTAGGTGCAAAGCAATTGTGTTTGCAGGCAACCACTCGTGCAGTAATTCAGTGGGTTAATGCCTTCACAGCTATCACCCACAGAAGCAAAAGGGAGAAAACAAAGGTGGTGGGGAGGACAAAAACATCAGGTCATATGAGCCACAGGAGAGTCACCGCTGTCAGGGCAGTGGCAGAAGCTGTGATACCTCACCCCATCTCAGCTCAGCTCACATTCATGGCACCACACTGCAGACCATGCTGCCAGACAAATCAGTCTCCAGGGTGTCTGCCCAGGGTGTCCATGCCAGCGGCAGAGTAAAAGCCATCTCCCCGTCCTGCAGTCACTTTGTCCCCAGGCATGAGTTTGTGCTCCATGATCCAGCAGCAAGTCAGAGAATTTGGGGTCCTCAGTCAACAAAGCTGTTTAGGAAGCCTGTGCCTTACTCCTCCAGCATCAATAAAGCTTCACGTGGGAGATTCCAGTCCCTGGTTACCTGCACAAGCACTTTGTGCCATGTGAAATGAGGGAAGGGAGTGCAGAAAAAAAGGGATTTTTTTTTCCCCAATACAGCCAGCATCACCTCCCTCCTTCCCAGCCCCGAGACCTGCCCCACTTGAGACTATAAATCTCCCAGTAGCATTTTATAACATATCCCATAGCTTTCTGGTCACTAGATGGCATTAGTGTCTGTCATTCAACCCCTGAGCAAACTGCAGAGCCAGCTGGGTGATGGCACAGCCCACTCCAGGTCCCCAAAAACCACTGGGTTCCTGGGGTCTCACAGCCTGTCTTGCTGTGCCCTTTGGCTGTTTGTATGCAGGACATGACAGATTTTAGCACACACTGTTCTCAAGCTGTTGAGTTTTCAGTCAAAGAGTTTAAACAACGGCATCTAACAGAGGAATGGCCAGAAGTTTGTCCCACGATGATCTCTCAACCACAGGCAGGGTCGTCAGAACGTGTGCATGAAGGTAAAACCCCAGAAGTGTGTTTCAGGAAGCAAAGGGGAAGGTAAAAGATGATCTTCACCAAAACAGGGAAGATTTTTCCCCACTTCCCAAAGCAGAAGAGAGGAGGGATCTTTGGCTAGGCAGGGAGCTGCCTGCAGAGGCATTTAGCTCAAACAAAAAGCAAACTGCAAGAAAGCTGTGGCCAAGTGCAGGTACCCAGAGTGCCACTTGCAAGAGGTGACTGCTCCTCACACTGTTTGCATTGTATGGCAAACCACCACTTCAGGAAGGAGCCATGGCCTTGGTTATTAAAATACCACATTTTGTATCCTGGTGGCTGCAAGCTGGAAAGTGTTAGTTGCTCTGAAATGTCCTCACTAGAGGGCAATGTGGGATAGTGCATCCCCTAAACAAGGAACCAGGTATCTAAGATCTTTCAGTAAGATACTAAATTATTATTCACCTCTAGGCTAGCTTAAGAAACCTTCATGTTAATTGCATTTTTACTTTTTCTATAGTTTGTCCTAAAATCAAGAAAACAACTGGCCCACCTCATGCCCTTTTTCTTATCTTTTTTTGAGACTTCAACAAAATCTTGCTGTTGCAATAATAGCATTTTACTCTTTAATCTCAGAAACCAAGCAGGTTTTGGATAAATGCTCTAGATGGATAATCTAGGGAACATACAGAGCCAGACCATACTCAAGGATCGATGGAGCACAGTGGGCTATGAGGCAACCAGGACATCTCTGTGGAACTGAAGGCTCAAAAGGAAATTACCCAAGTTAGAATCAGCTTAAGACACCCTTCCTCTTCCGAGAAATTCTGCACAATTGCTAATTGCCCCTTTCCACATCATCCACCTAGTCATGCCACCATGAAGCTGCTGCTTAATCAAGAAGGAGGCCCAGCAAACACCCTAAGTTGTGAGGTCGCTACAAAAAATAAAGATGTGCTGAACTGATGGATGGCTTTAACCTTACTTGCTAGGTGTTGTCCATGTTTCCTTCTAACCTTGAGATCAGTTTGATTTAATAGAGCTAGAGGGAATTAATACTAGGAGCAAGCAGATCAGAATCTAATGCTGGCTCCATCAGACTTGCCTGAAACTCCCACTGATGACCATGTAACTGGTGATCAGTATAGGATGCTGCAGCCTCTTCCCTTTCTTTCTCAGCCTACAAGTTATTTCTATTGCTTACAGCAACACATTCAGTAATAAACATCCTCCTCATGAGGAGGAATAGAAAATATCCAACACTGCCCTGCACACAAACATTTCTTGCTCTGCAAGGCTGGCTGATGCTCCTCAGAGGGGCCTGTGCTTGGTCCTGCATCCAACGTTGCAAGGAAGACTGAGGCTTTTCTTTTTCCCAGTGTAGTTAGCCCTACACAGACCAGTCAAAACTAGAAAAGAAAGGTTTTCCTTAATGCAATTTGCCATTTGTTTAAAATTTTTTTTTTAAATTTTAATCTTAGAATTATTTTCTTAATTTTTTCCAAAGTATGGCCAGTGTTAGAAATAAGTCTAGCACTATGAATTTAAAAAGAAAGTGACCTTGCTTTGGGCCAATTCAAACATTTTGTTTGATAACTTGATTCATTTTCATTTTTTTGGGGGGGCCCTTTAAAAGCACAATTGCATTTTACTTTGAAAACATTTAACAATTTTCAGCTTTCCTGTTCTATTCTCTTCACCACTCTCCTTATCCCCAAACAGACAGGCTAAAAAAGAAGCAGCAACCCATGCTGGATTAAGAATTTGGAATAATTTCCCTTCCCACCTTTTAAAATTGAACAATTTGCCAAATCCTACTTTGTCCTGTCAACTAGACATTTTCCAGGAACAGAGGAAAGGACTGGAACAGAGGTAAGTATTAGAACTGACATTTTGTGATGCGACTTTATCACTATAAAGGCCCAAGACTGATAATGCAGTTTTCCATTAGAGCAGCACCAGGTACCATGATGACTGTGGAGATACCGTGGTACTCATGCTCAGTCAGTTATGTAAAGTGCACAAGAACCAAGCTGCAAAGACAGGGATAAAGGATGTCAATATTTCAGTAATAAAGAGCTGTCTGTTTCTGATCCAAGGTGCCTCCTAGCAGCAACAGGATCCTGAAACATGAGCAAACTTGTGCTGTTCACAGCATCAAACAGGCAAAGCACCAACTGGATCTCTGTAACCAATTAAGTGGGGACAGAAACTCCCAGCAGAAACCCTCCTGGCTGGAAATAAGATATGGAGGGAAATGCAGCAATGCTTGCAGCCTCACCAGGACACAGTGAGGAGGCACAGTTCACCAGGGAATAAAAGCAGGTTCAGTACAGAGCCATGGACTGAGAAATAAAACCACAGGCAGATAAAGGACACCTGGTCACTTTGCTTCAAAATGCCAGCCCCATCCAAGGGCGAAGGCTACAAGGAAATTTATTTTGGAGAGCTGCCAACAAGTGCCAGGCAAAGGTGAGCAGGACAGGTAAGACAGGAGGAGGAAAAGCAGCATCTCCCATGATGGGACAGCACACTGGGCTGGCAGAGCAGAAGCCATTCCTCTTACTGGAGCTGCATACATTTCCCATCATACTCCCATTTCTACTTCCCAATCTCCTTCCAATACAGTGCTTCCTAGGTCTGTTCTCTGCTACCTACAGGGTTTGTTTCTTGACATGAAACCCTGAAGCAAAATGGTCAGTAGCGTGGGTTTTAGTTTGCTTTATGGAGGAAGTAATTCACTTTGTGAGGGGAATTAGTGAGTAGTGGTAGGAATGTCAGAAGTATTCTATAACGTGGAAAAATGAGAAAATGAAAAAGCCATGTTAAGCTGTCATCATGTCCTATTTCACATTCCTCCCAAGTCCTGATGTGAAGCAATACCAGCATCTGTGATTTATTTTGCCCAATAATAGGCTATGAAATAATGTATAATATCAGGATACATATTTCTGACTTAGTCCTCACAATGTTTAGATGTAAGTTAAAGCCTGCCTCAGGAACATCAAAGGAACGGGTGCAGGAGAACAGGAGAAAGTGCTAAACCAAGAGTTTATCTCCAAAGACACTGAAGGCTTCTGTCCTTGATTACTTTGATATCAAACTGGTCCAAATATCAAAACTCCCAGCAAAGAGTCAGTGCCCCTTCCAGGGCACCAGCAGATGCCTTTGCTTTGTGCATTGGGTTCCACGTGTAATATTCAACTTCAAGCTCCATTTTTGGGGAGATGTGATGTGGTGACCATGTCAACTTGGTACACAGGAATCCACCTAACAGTGTGGATCCATCTTGCAGCTCAACACAGGCATTCTGCTGCCAGGACTGAACTGTTACTCATATTTCTGCTGGCTTGTTTAAAGCCTATCTCAAGCACACCTTCCAGAGCTCCAGTCATCGGCACAAACACACCCTGAGACCAAGGGTCATCAACCTTCCTGACCTTACCAAGTGGCAGACTAAGATGTGTATGAGATATATATATAGTATAGAGAAATACTCGCTGTGGAGAGCAGGAAGAGAGAAAAAATGATGAAAGGTTATAGGGAGAAGGATCAAGGTTTCCCCAGGGCTCCCAGCTGCAGCATGGGACTGGGTATGGAGCTGAATTACAGTCCTCATGGTACCTCTCTACTGATGTCTTCCCAAAGCCACAATGTGAAAACAGCCCCAATGCCAGTCCCAAGAGGTAGCACCAGGAAGAGAAGTCATGCTCCAGCTGTTCCCAAAATGAAGATTTATTTGATGCTGAGAGGAAGATTTGTTCGTGATGCACTTTGGAAAAGTACAAATAACTACAAAGACCCCGTGCAAAGCAACCTTCTGACAAAAATTCCCTGGAAAGCACTACAAGAATTGTCTCCAGGGACTTGCAATCACATTTAAAGTTTGCTTCAGTCATCCAGAAACTTGAAAAATGCTGCTTTCTATTGCCACAGCAACCTGGGTCACCCTTGTAGGACAGGCTGGGTACCAGGTCCACATGCACAGCCTGCATGACTCCAGCACATTCCTCCACGGGTTTGCAGGCAGCTAAACCAGCTGTGCTTGAGCACCAGGGAGTTAAATAACCTCCACAACATGCCTGGCAACTCTGGCAAAGCAGCAACACTTCCAAATTGATCCATATAGCCAGGACCTCTGTGCCCAAAGCTCATTCACTGCTTTTTGCTGTGAAGCAGTTGACTATGAACCATCAGGAGTGAACTGCACAGCGTTTCCAAGGCACAGGCAAACCCCTGGTGTTGCAGAGGATCCTGTTTTATTTAGCCATAGAGATGTCACTGCTATCTGCTGGGCTTACAGTTCCCTTGAGCCAGGCTGCTCCTGCCTTGGCAGTTTTATGAAATCAGAGTGCAGGAGACTGTGCACTGAGCTTCTACAGAGCAACACACCTTCAACAAAGCATATGGCCAAAACAATGCCTGTTCCCTCTTGCACCAACCCCGAGGGACCACTTGGGTGGGCAAAGAGCCCATCAGTTTACAAGGATGACAGTGACCAGGTGGTTCAGTAACTGTCAAGAATTCCAGGTATGGGGTAGAGCACAGATGTGATGCCACAGCCCCAGAGATGCTGCTGTGGACATGGGACAGCATCCTCCTGGGGCTGCACCCTGCCCGCTGCAGGAGCAAGCTCTTTCTAAAAGCACAAAGTGAACTGGCTTTACAGAGCACGAGTTAATCTCAAAACCCTGCTTGTCCCACATTTCCCCCTGCACAGAGGAGGAGACAGGCTGATATGAAGGGATTACTGGAATATCGTAATTCCTCTGCTCTGCGATCTGCCCTTAAAGAGACACCAGCCCAGCCTGGGGGCATCAGGGAGACAGCAGCACAGGCTGGAGAGCCCGGACTACCCTGCAAGCCAGGTCCTGGCCCTCAAGGGCTTGGCATAAGACTTCTGCACTGGCACCCAATGCACAGAGCCCATGTCTTCATTGGGTTTTCTCTGATTTCCATCAGTTGATATAACCTCAAAAATGCACACTAAGGGTAGGGGGAGGCTGTTTCCTAGCCAGATGGCTTCTTACCAGAGCAAAACCTGATGGGCCATCCAGCACTGCCCAGTCACCCCCTCAGACACCCTGCCCACCAGCCACCCCCTTCCCATGTGGGTGCACGTCCCACAGAACCCAGCAACAACACTCAGTCCCCAATCCTTCCTTCTCACTTTTTCTCATTTACAATGGAAAGATGTAATGTTTCCTGCTGTTCGAGTCTTTGTCTATACAGCCACCTGCCCATCAGCACCTCTTGCTCCCTTATAGAATCATTCAGGTTGGAGAAGACCTGTAAGATCATCCAGTCCAACCTTTAACCTAACTCTACTGACCTAGCTCTACAAGCCCACTACTCTGCCATATCCCTAAGCACCATATCTATATGATTTTTAAACACATTCAGGAATGCTGATTCAACCACTTCCCTGGACAGCCCATTTGAGAGCTTTAGAACCCTTTCTGTAAAAAAGTTTTTCCTAACATCCAACCTGAACCACTCCTGGAATAACCTGAAACATTTACTATCACTCCTGCTTATTTGCAGTGCTCTGGTTGGCTGCAGAAAATTTGGAGAGGTGGCACTGGACTGATGGCATGTTTTGATTTGTTTTGCAACCTGGGTGCAGCCACTGAAGTGAAGGGAAACAATCCTGACAGATGTTTCAAAGTGTCAGTTAAGGAGGAACAACTTTGGGATAATTCACTTTAATGTTTAGCCTTTGTTCTGATGGGGATCAAAGTGGTTCCAGCCCTACCTTGGTATGATATGGAGGGGAGAGGAGGATGGGCATTTCTGTCATCTGTACAGTAGCACACATGTTAATTATTAGGTTTGCTTCCAGCCTTCAAGAACTCAAACACTGTTGATCCTTGCCCAGTCATGACCTTCCCCAGGACCATTCACTGCATCTCATTGCTTTTCCACCTTTTAACAAAGACTCCTCCTTCCTTGTGATGTCTTGAAAGATGCATGAACATCACTCAGTACTTCTGTAATAAGGGCGACAAAATGCGTTAGGACAAAAATGTGAATTTTGGTTTTGAACTGTTCTCATTGATTCCAGCTTAGCAGCTCACTGCCTGCACTTGCGTTCCAAATGTAACACCTGAAAAAAGAACCAACAGTGCTGCCCTGGGATGTCCTGTCCTCTCTGTTGGACTTGAACCTGCTTTGAGCAGCAAAACAGCTCCTCTAAGCCTGCAAAGCAGAAGAGCTGGATCAGCCTCCCATTTCCATGGGACCACTTATGACAGGAACACCAGAAAGGGGTTCAGTATTTGACTGCCCTGCCTTTAGCCAGTGAAATAAATGATGACCTATTCTGAAATCAGGCAGCCTTGGATAACTCCTGTCTTTTCCTACCAAACCTGTCCATCAATTAACAACTTGTTCTGCAGCATGTAAAATCAGATCCTGTTTCATGAAGAAGCATTGTTTTGTTTTGTGGTTTTTTTTTAAATTTCAAGCTACTTACCACTATATGGAAATGCTGCAGAATGAGTTATTCATCCCAGTGTTTTCCAAGACTTAATGTCTATACCTCAGGGTGGTTGGGGGTTTCATTTACTTAACAAGACGTAAGAAAAAAATTCACCCAAGCTACAGCTGTCAACAAACTTCAAATACAGTAATTCCAGAGCAGAAGAGAAAGCTCATGGAAGTGGCCTTCCTCCTGCCTACTGGAAAAGACTATTTAAATTCTTTCCAGCACAGTTCTCTGTTCTGGTCTATATTTAGCATTCAGATGCTAATCCCTAAAGAAGTTATTGGACTTGAAGCTGTGTCATATGAAGGGTTCTTCCCAGATGATCAGTGTCCCTTTAAATACTGATTTTTTAAATACCCATTTCCATCTGAATTTAGGATTTCTGCAAGGAGATGTCTGCTGACTTTGAGATGAAATCTGATTCCCTTAAGAAGGTATTTTGCTGGGTGAAGTACACTGCATTTTCAATTATTACCAAGCCTTAAGTTTGTTTTATCAGCAAATCCCTGTCCCCAGCACCATCAATGCTACACTTGAAAGGACAAGCGTTATACCAACAACTGATGGTCTTAGGGGATCCTGGTGCACACACAATCTTTACAAAGCATCACAAAAAGGATTTGGACTTTTGCATTAGGAGCACAAGCTTGGTGCCCAGCCCTCAAATTTCCGTAATCACTAAGGGCATCTCTTACAACTCAAAAACACACCCAGTAGCAAGGGTGTTCCCTCATTCTGATAATGACAGAAATAAAGAAAACTCACGAGGAAAAAAAAAAAGCCTAAACATATAACAAACAAAACAAAAACCCAATGAACAACCAAAAACCCATCCCAGAGCTCTGGCCTTTGGGTCAGTGCTTTGCCAAGCTGCTGAAAGAGGATCACCATGAAGGCTTCAGAGAAACAAACTATGCAATGATGAAAGCTCCACAAGCCTCCAAACTGCATTTGCAAGCAGAACAAAAATCAAACTAAGCCAATCTGGGAGCTATGCAAGGTAAACTATGGGGATGCTCCCATTACAAAAGTCTCAGAATTACTCCAGTCCCTACGAGCTGGCACTGGGAGCATATTCCCCAGTCCTAACCAGTTTTCTTCCTTAACATAATTGCAGGCAGGGGAGGGACTGCTTGCTTCATTTCTCTCCTTGCTGATGGAAAGCTGGAGAAGAAATTTGCTTATGCTAATCAGTCTCTGGCACCAGTCATAGAAGACACTAATCCACAAGCAATCTCTATCAGTCTCTGCATATTTAACTAAAGCAGTGAACACTCGTGGAGGATTATGAACGCAGGGGTATTGTTGTAGCAGTGTTTTCCAACTTAAGCTGCAATCACTCTGATGCCCTGTCTGCTAATATTTACATACACTCTACATATAAACAACCTGCAGAATCAAATCTGTCCATACAAGCACTCTGGTCAGAGATTCTGCCTATCAAAACAGTCACACTATGCAGTGATTGAAGAGATCTCCCAGCATCATACAATGTTGGTGCCGTGACTCTCTGCCAAAACACTTCTGTTGTTGGTGGTTATTTATGTAAGCCAGTATCTGAAAAATTTACAGGTAGTTTAGACATGTATTGCAACTAGAGTTCAGGGACTGTGTTGAGCAAACTTTTAGAAAAAGAGCATAATAGTCCAGTGTTCTGTCACCTTCTGCAAAAAGCAAACCAACCCCATTGGTTGTCCATTTAGGTGTAGCACAAAAAGATGATGCTGAGCACCTCTACAGCATCCCTGAAATGTAAAGACAAGTCATAGGCTCCACCTACCCTGCTGGCTCATGTTCTTGTCCCTAAAATTTACTTGTTATCACATCAGAAGAAGCCAACTCAGTGTAAGAAAAGGGTGCAAGAACATACCTGATTATAGCATGCAGATCCAGGGCAGGCTGCACACATCCTGACACAGGAGCCCACAGGATGTGGATTCCACACCTTTGATCTATGGTGCAAACATTCCAGCCATTGTGGGCTTGAATTAGTGATTTCCACCTTTCAAGCAATTTTTCTCTGCTAATTGCCTTGGGAAGCAGCCATGAAAGAGAGCTTGAAAAAGAATAAAGTATGCTCAAATGCCAAATAGACTTTAAAAAAGGTTTCAGTCACATTCCTTCGAGCTGTCTTCATCTCCCCCCAGCTGTTAAACACCAACACCTGTTTTACCAACTCTGCTGTGCTGCTTTAACTGAAGACTGCCAGATTTCCCTGTGTTACTTGCCAGGAATTGTGCCAACAGTAAGTTAGTATGGAAATACACTTGCAGGGCACTTTTCCTTCTCTGTAGGTAATTCCCCTCTGGACTGGCTCATAATTTCTAGTTTAAGACAAGGGGGGTTTGAACTTACATTGGGGTATAGGTATACATTAGTACATTAGACAACTGCACAAAATCATTCCTATTCCTCTCTCACCTGCTCTAGCAAGCTAACCCACCAAGAAGTACAACCTGTGCTTGTTAAATGGGGACACAAGTCCCTTCTGAGGGTCTTGTGCATTTTTATCTCCAGCACTTGATTTCCCTAAGAGCCAGAACCTCTCATCCTCCTTGCTGTTCTAGAATACACTAAGAAAAAAACCCCAAAACCCAACAGATCGTAAGACTGAGACTACAATGAACTACACAAAAATACAGGCTGAGAGCTTGAAAATTTTGAATGTTGCCATTTGTCAGCTTAGAGTTTGGTGCAACACCACCTTCCTTTATTTATTTTCTAAGCTGGGCAGTGAGTTCAGCACAGACCTAATACATTAATTTGTAGAGAAGGCTGCCAAGGCTGCCTCCCTCTTGCTTTAACCTCAGTCTTAGGGGTATCCCTTCCCATACCACATAGTTAAAATGAGAGAACAGCAAGTCCCACTTCTAACTCACATTTTGTGTCAATAGAGGCAGCTTGCTGCTTTTCTAAGCAATTATGAAATCAGGAAGTTAAGCTCTGTTCCCTTCCCACTGGACTTCCCCCAAGCCTGCCTCACCATATATGAAAGGCTCTTCCCCGCAAATTTCCCCACTCCTCCTTCCCATATCTCACCTGAGGGCAGCAGAGGATCTCTGCTGCATTTCCATCCCTTTTAATGCCCCTAACCGTGTTTTCCATTTCTTCCTTGTGCCAACAACAGCTGGGATTTCAAGCATCAGACAGGGAAGCTGTTTGCTAAAATCAGAGCATACCCTCTGGTGCAGTGCTTCATCCCCTGGCAGCCTGCAGCTCTCCAAACCCTGGGGACCTCTCTAAGGCTGATCAAGCTGTTGCACACCCATACACATGTACCTATCCATCCCAAACACGGTACCTGCCACAGAGTCCAGCTCTCCCAAAAATAAATGTAAAGTTCATACTTCTGCTGTTACAACATTCCTATGCCAAGAAATACATCCCACTGCCCCATAGTCCCTACCACCACTGGTCCAGGGCTGCCATCTCAGCTGCCAGCTCCTGGGGAACAATAGATTCATAAGTTTTGAAACAAGACTTTCAAACTTTTTTCTTCCTTGTTTCACGTTTTTTCAAAAAGTCTAGAAAGAAAAAGTCAGGACAATTAAGGAGCAAAATAATTTATGGTTTGCTGCCCTGCAAAGGAAAGCAGGAAGAAAAGAGGGGATGAAAAGCAACAGTTCCCCCTAGATTTGTTTTGGTTGGTAAAGACCAGAGTACTGTGTAAGCCCATCCTAAATTCCTGAAGGAAGGGGAGGCCTGGGAATCACTGATGACATCAGGCAAGATGCTGGCAACCTCGTGCTGACAGCAGCTATCTGTAGCAGGCACTGAGCAAAGTGCAGCCTTTTCCCCTGCTGAATAGATTTAATCTAGTCCAGTAATGGCTGAGCTGTCAGGAAGGAAAGGAAATTTAAAACAAAACTGCTGTTGTTCCTCTTCCTCATATTGCAAACACCATTAGAAAAAAGTATTTGGTCTTGACAATAGTCATTCTTCACACTCACCTAAACCTCACTGAAGTTGATGGGAACTCTTCCACTGACCTTATCTGGCTCTGGATCAGATCCACTATTTGCTCCTTATGGAGCGTGGCCAGGCATTCAGGGTGTTAGTTTGGGGCCTGCCAGATTCCCTGGTGAGCAGCCATTGCTTAGTGCTGGGATCCTCATCCCTTCTCCCACCCATCTCCTCCCTCTGAGGTCCCTTTCTGCAGGGGCTGCTCAGCCCTGGGCCATGCTCAGGTGGCAGCTCTACGTGCTGCTCCAGGATGGTGACAAGAGCACACTGAGGTGTCCCCACACCATCTTCAGGGATGGCTGTGGGCAACGTGGGGTTGTGACTCCAGGTATGCTTTGCTTCCTGGCACGTTGGAGTCTCAACGAGGCTCTATGCAAACTTCTCAGCAAGGGAAATTTGGGGAGTCTCAATGCACACCAGGGATGGGTGGGACAGCACAGTGTTCCCACAAAACATTTCAAAGCAGAGAGGGAGGGTGGCTCAGGTTGAGAACCCACTCCAAATACCCTCCCCACTCACCCCATACAGTAAAGTCTTAGGTATGCCAGATGCATGCTGGGGGATGGGGAGGCTGCCTGGATGTAGGATAATCCCCCAGTGTAAGATAACTTCCCATATAATTTATATCAGTCCTTAACAGCTTGGTTGCATTTGAAGCACAAACGTTGGAGAGCTGGAACATTAGGACAATATTCCTGAGAGAGTGTTTTTCCCAAAACTACAGGCCATGTGGACATTTTATTGAGTTTTCTTACTAAGTCAGAAACCTTGGGGAGATAAGAGCCTCTCCAATGCTGTTTTCATAAAAATATTTTCTTTTGTGCCAAGCAGGACCCTGACCCTGGAGAGTCTCTGTCCCCAAGGGAGACAAGAGCTCCTGCTATCATTGTGGCCTTGTCTCCCTTAATTAAGCACTCACAACCACAGCTGAAAGATGAAAGCCCTTTTCCAGCCCTCCAGGAGAGGGACAGGATGGAGGCTTTGGAAAAAGACAGCAATTCTCTACCTGGCATTGTCTTTTAAGTTGGGGAGTGGATTAAAAGTTCTCAAATACCCCATTTAAAATCAAAGATATCAGTGGCCCAGTTAAAGGGTTTAGGGGGAGTAGGAAAGTACCTGTCAGCCTTCACTTCTGAAACAGGATCTCCAAAATTATTCCTAACTCCTCCTCTTCCTGGGTGCTCAGTGACCTTTCAGGAGATGCTGTAGCTCTGCAAGGTCTCTCCCCCCTGTGGCTCCTGCCCATCTCCTAAGCACCTCTATACCTGAATTCATGGGAAGTCTCTTATTTTTCTGTTTATCACCCTGCTTCAAGCAGTCACCTCCTGGAAAAAGTTAACCCTTCAAGACCACATAGATAAATGCTTAAAACTGAAAACAATTCCAGACAACTGGACTATTCTGGCTCTACCTCAGCTAGATTAAGGTTCCCAGAGCTTGTTACCACCCATATGCTGCAAGCCCTGCCAGCCAAACCACCAGTACTGAAATTTCCAAGCCCAGTTCTGCAAAGCCACCTAAGTTAAGATGCTCATACATCTAAAATAATCCAATTGAAAGAACTGCTGCAGGGACAAATCCTACAGAGCATGTGACATAGAGGCTGGAAAGAGCAATTTCCAAATGACCAGAGTCACTTGATTCTTACACTGTCATTTTGCAAGGTCTGTCCTTATTACAAAGTTCTGCTAAGTGAAATAGGTCAGTAAGCCTTTGATGGACCAGTGTGACACTGGAAAAACACAGCAAATAGACTCAGGAGGCTTTATAAGACTATGGATGCTTATTTTCATTTTTAGGAGAGGGGGAAAAAAGGAAAGGATGTTAAAATTTCTCCTTCACAGAATTTCAAAGTGGAACACATTATTATTTGGGGGGCTGAAAAAACATTGTCACTTCCATGTGATAAATTTTCATTATACATTATATATAGCCATGTAAAAAAAATCAATTAAAGAGGCAATAAATAAAGCCACAAACCTCTCAGACATTTTGTTATTAAAACATTCTGCTGTGGAAAATGTTGAAATTTCCCACATTTTCTTTTGTGCAGAGGAAGGCAGATCCATCCCATCAAAACTCAGCCCCTTGCAGGCAGTGGAGTCACTCGGGTGAGTGCTGAGCCCTGCAGGACCTGGCTTGGCTGCCCTGCATGCACTGCCACATGTTTCAGCTGGTGTGCCTTTGGATGATGATCTACTTTTATTATTTTTGGCAGAGTTTGTCTTATTCTTTTGGACAGTAATTACATTTTCCAGGGCAGGCTTTCTGCCAGAGCTCAAAAGGATGACCAACAGGCCCTCTTTAACCACCTGCTATGATTCCAGCCCTGATTAGTTATTTATGTGCTGTTGGAACCCATTGCAAGAACCACCCTTTCTGGTTATGTTACCAGTCTGGCTTCAGGGAGAGGTAGATTTGAAAGCAGAAGAGGGAAATACCATCAGTAACAAAGGCAGAAATTTGAAAGGTCTGAAACTGTAGATATTTTGTACAATACTTGCTTTTGTAAACATTTAGATTGCACCAGTCTTGTTCCCACTGCTCCCACATCAGATGGGATGGAGCAGCTTTCATATAAGAGCAAACACAATGCTAACAGTAGCCAAAAATGGGAATAGAACTTCTTGTAAAAACCTGGAGTCTTTTTCACCTCGCAGATATCAGGCTCACGTTTTCATCATGTGTTCCAGATGGTTCCAGGAATCAGAGAGGCTTGGAAGCACTGGGATGCTACAGGTGTACGGGTGCCTACACCCTAACAAACACTGGCTTCATTGGCTCAGTTACATCTGATGGAGACTAAGGGTCCAGCATGTTGTAAATTCTTATGCTTGGCATGAATATGTGGTCATGGAGCGCAGCAATAACTCTGTGCTTGCACCATTGGCCAAGCAGCAACAACCTGGACATAAATGCTGTCTGTATTTGTAGGTATTGGAGCTGCTTACTGTGTAGCATCACAGAGAGATCTGAAATCATGGTCAGAAGTTGTGGGTTGGTAGAATATAGCAAGCTCACCTTGCCAAGAGCACAGGTCGTTCAGGCCAAATGAAACCTCCCATTTCCTCCATCCTGTACTTTCCACCCTCTCATTTTTACCATCTCCTCATTTCCAAAAATCATATTATGGGTCCTGACACAAAGGGATCAACTATTGCACAGGGAAGACTCACACTCTTGCTAAAGGGAAGTAGTAGGTTCCTATTACTGTGTTTCATACAATTGAGGTATTTTCTTCACTAAACCAGGCACCAGGAGGCTAAGGGATGTGACCCAGGATATTCCTGGGGGATTTATAGGGACCCAGGGTTCTAATCCCACGTCATCTTTTTCCAGCACTGCTACTAAGAAATACACAGATTCCACATTAGATACTTTACAGTCTGCTCTGATGGATTCTCTCATAGTTTGTGCTGCCACCCATTGAACTGTATGTCCTTCTCCTTTTAATAATCATCAGGTCTTAATTTTGTGTTGTCATCAAGCACAGAAACAAGTCAAGGGTTTGGCACACAGCACAGGCATGAAGGACACAGATGCCTGGCACCCTCACAAAGCAGCAGTCCCTAAGTGAGTAGGCACAATTAAACTCAACTTGAATTTCTACTCTCTACACATACCAAATTTTAAAGGCCATATGACTGACAACACTGGTGACATCCTGCACAGGAGCTAAAACCCTGTAAAAAACCCCACTTACCCTGATTTAGCACCACTCAAATGGAGGATGTCTTTGTAGACTTGGTCATGAGTAGCAACTGCCCAGGTTGTGTCAAGCTCCCTGACACCTCCTGCATTCCTTAAAAGCCCTCTGGCCAGGCTTTCCACAGCATTCCCCCAACCTCTCAAGATACAGCTGCAGGCTGCTGGTGTAAAGCTTCTCTCTGAGTAGAGCTCAATAAAGTAATGTGCAGGATATTGATAAAAATTAATGTGACGCTCTGCCATATGTCACCAAATCCACATCCTACAGGGGATACAAAGCATCACCAATTAAGCAGCCATCACAGGGGAACACTCTTGCCTTTGCTTTCACTCTGTTCTTTTATCATTTCCCAGAAGGTTTTTATTATTAAAGACAGCAATATGTTTAAAAGGAACCACAGTGGACACAAAGAAAGAGCTTGGTATTTATTGTGATCATATCTGCTTTGCCAAGCAGCCATGTGCCTGCCAGACAGCACCGGGCTTCATCTCTGCCTGTGTAACCTGAACCATGCAGAGGAGAAGGGGACTCAGTTTTTCAAATTATCCTGTTTGCACTCCTTTTCTCAATGGAGCTGCAACTCTAGAAGCATTTAAAGTTAATTCACCTCAGCACTTTTTTTTTTTTTTTTTTTTCCCCTTACATAGCTGAATCCATGATTTAATCATGTTAGCACTCCATGGAGATAAATATCCACTACAAACACTACAGCAGTTCTCAGCACACACCATGTCGCCAGGAAAAGTAAAATACACAACACTGAGCTTAAGAGGCATAGTTTTCACTCTGGAAGTTCAGATGAAATAAATGATTTTTTCCATCCCTGTGGAAATATTTCTTTTAGTCCCATGTGATGACAAATCATCAGACCTTGTGATTTTAATTTTTTTTTTTTTTTTTTTTTTGAAACAAACATTCCTGAAATACTTCGATGAAATTATGGAAACACTATGTGTTGACAGAGGGAAAACAGCTACCTAGAATTTGTTACATCTTATTATTACATTAAATTAAAAAACCTTTTCACCCTAGCAAAATGACATCGTCTTGACAACCTCCTGTTGACTATTTGGATAAATTTGATGCAACTGTTCAAAACACCCCAACCTGAATCAAACAACCTTGCAGAAAATTGCCAGGATGAGAAGTGTCCAGCAGATGTAGCCTGGCAATCACCCTGCAAGCTTTACTGTGCAAACAGTATGTGTCTTGTTTTCCCAGCTGAAAGGTACAAGGATGACAAAGGGGTTTCTGATCTCAACATAACCTTTATGAACGTCCTCAACCATGGAGGCTGCAGCAGGAAGTTTTATCAATTTCCTCACTGCATTTTGTCATGATTCTGCACAAGGCTGCAGCAGGGCATGTGTCTAAAGGAAATTACCCAGGCACCAGTATCACAGCCAGAGTTCATCTCCAGTGCACCTAAATGAAGCCTTTAGGGAAATTATTATACCTTTTCACTTAGGAAAGAGAAGTTTTCTTCCCTGCTAAATGACCCTTGACCACGTAATCCTTACAGGGGACAGCAGCCATTCCAAATGATAACTGAAGTGTGTGTCATGAAGGGCAGCTTAATAATACAGAATGTTCAGAGTTCAAGCAGATCAGAACCCATCTAGTTCATGACTACTGCAAAGTGTATCACTGCTCAGCAGCAACATGGCAAAGCTGTGTTGGATAACATTTACTTATCACCATGGGCAGTGTAGGACTGCTCTTCCTACCTTTCATAATTGTATCATTTTCAGATGTCTACATGTACAATTTGATTACACAAAACAGAGCATTTCTGCTCATTTTTCATATTGATCCAATGAACAAGTGGGGAAAAGGAAGATAGGAAAGAAGTGTACTTGATGTTGTATGTGAAAACACCCATTCCTTTCAACAGCAGGTGTCATAATACCAAAAAAAAAGGTGCTGACACAGTCTGAAATCATAAAACCCTTTTGGGGACACAAAGATCTAGGATGCTTCTCTATAAAAGGCCCTTCATCCATGCTGAGGTGACAACACCACACAGGCACAGATGCAAAAGGTGTGTTTAATCCTGCCTTTTGCCTGCTCACTGCACCACTCCCGCCTTCTGCAAGCTGCTTGGTCAGAAATGTGCTGCAACTGCTCCCTTTAGTGACAGCAGGCACTGAACCAAGCCCTGGCCTACAAGCCACTGATTTGTGCCATTTCTCCTCCCCCATTATCTTGTGCCTGTGGTCCTGCACAGCAAGACAAGGTAATGCAAAGGAAGACAAATCACCTCTTGATGCACAGAGGAGACAAGGCTTTTCACCAACTTTTATAGTCCTTTAATACGGGCATGGGAAATAATTCCGGGTGTGCACAGAAGCGTCAGAGATAGAGAAAGGCTTTAAAGTGTTTGAAAGGG